>NC_071997.2:63978624-64303169 GCF_028885655.2 Pongo abelii
TGTGTCAGCACTGCTGGGTCCCAGTCTCTGCTGCAGCCTTCATCTCCCAGCCGAGGCCACCTGACTCCCCCATGAAGGCTCCACCCATAGAAATGTCCAAAACCCACCCTGACCTTCAACAAGAAGGATTTAAGAAGTACTAGCCCACCTGTAATCTTAGGGATTACAGGCCACTTTGAGAGGCCAAGGCAGGCAGATCACCTGAGGTCGGAAGTTTGAGACCAGTCTGGCCAACATGGTGAAACCCCGAATCTACTAAAAACACAAAAATTAGCCAGGCATGGTGGTGCACATCTGTAATCCCAGCTATTCAGGAGGCTGAGGCACGAGAATCACGCTTGAACCCAGGCGGCAGAGGTTGCAGTGAGCCAAGATCGCACCACTGCACACCAGCCTGAACAACAAAAGTGAAACTCCGTCTCAAAAAGAAAGAAGAGGAAGAGGAAAAAGGAGAAAAGAAGAATAAGAACAAGAGGAAGAAGGAGAAGGAGAAGGAGAAGGAGAAGGAGAAGGAGAAGGAGAAGGAGAAGGAGAAGAAGAAGAAGAAGAAGAAGAAGAAGAAGAAGAAGAAGAAGAAGAAGACCAGCCCAATACTCTGGGACTCAGTAACACATTACAGTGGAAATCAGTCTGACCTGGATTGGGTGCCCAAGTCTACATTGAAATCCCCTCCTTTTCCCTTTGCCCAAGGCTGTTGCAGTGACCTCGGTCCTGCTAGAGTTAGGACCTTCCTTTGCTATTGTAACTTTCTCATATCACCACTCACAGCTTGGTGTCTTGATCCCAAACCTCAGCCCTGCCTTGTCTGATGCTCAAGGGCTGCTGCCTTGACTCTGAGGCCTATTCCCATGGGGGACTATCTCATCGTCAGTGACCATAGCCTTTTCCCCTTAGTGATCACAGCCTTCTCCCCTTAGCCTTGCTAATCCTGACCTGGACCAATTTCATGGATTATCTGTTGATGGCACATCCTCTTAGATTCTACATTTGCTATATCAGCTCAGAGTTTTCTTCCTTTGATCTCTCTTGTCACCATAAGAAAGCCAGGCCTGGTATCTGACAAACTTAGTACCAAATTGTACATCGCATTTTGCTCCCCCGATGAACCATCAGCCCTACTAAGCTGGTCAGCTTCTTTTTCTAGATGCATATTCTGCACATGTCTGCCTCATAACTTTGTCCTCACCATCCTTTGCCCATCCTCTGCTCATCCTCTGCCCTGGCTCCTCATCAAAAATCCTCCTATAAATATTTAATGAAATTTTACCCATCTTTCAGGGTCAAATTTGGGTACCACCTCCTATTCATCCCATCAACCCCTGAGCTCTTTCTCTTTTTCTGAACCCCTGGAATTGGTTGCACAGACATGTGACCACTTAAAACACAATAACCACTTGAGCTTGCACCATATAGCACTGAGTGTGTGCCAGGCACTGCTCTACACACATAATGGCAAGCCTATGAGGTAGGTGCACTGTGATTATCCCCACTAAATAGACAGAGAAAGTGAAGCACAGAGAGGCTAAATTATTGAGCCAAGGTTTTACAACTAGTAAGTTGCAGAGCCAGAATTTGAACCAAGGTAGTCTGGCTCTAAAGGACATGTTTTTAACCACTACACCATACTACCTAAACTCATAACACTTAATACCTGACCCTGTGCAGCCTCTGATAGCCCTAATATTGTCATTTAAAACTTACATTGTATGCCTTAATCCCTGTTTATCGTAGTAAGGGTTGCATCTTATCCAATTCTGTGTCTATTTCTAGCAAGTCTCAACATAATGCCATTTATTGAGAAAAAAATCCTTTGATTGGAACGTTAGCTTGAACAAATGTTAACTTGAACAAATAAAGCTTGAACAAAATCGTTAGCTTGAACAACAAACTTCTTTCTATTTTCACTCTGTAGGAGCTTCATTCTCAGGCTCACCAGGCTGCATTCTGGGACCCCTTCCAACCCCCATACTTCATACCCCCACCTCACACACGAGGCCGAAGGAGGACTCCATATCGCCTTCCCAGTTGCCCTATTTCAGGCCTGCAAGTGCTTTTACCTGTGAAGCAGTGATTAAAAATCTTCTTGTCCTTCTCTAGATTCAGTTCTTTTATTCCTTTTTCAGTGTCTTTCATGGACAAATATAAGGCACTGCACAGAGATAAAAAAAAAAAAAGAAAAAAAAATCTCAGTTGGATGAGTGGAACATTTCAGAATGGTAAATTCTCTCTGGGAGGTGAGCACAAGCTCCCCCACCCCACGTAGCCGCTGAGCTTAATCTCCTTTCATCAGATCATAAGTAGTGGAGGGGCAGCATTCATATCTGCATAACTCTGTAGCCTGCACAGCGTTTAGCAATGCTAGAAGGTACTTAACGTCTCCTAAATTCTCTTAAATTCATTCAGCTCTTTGTTGATTTAATTATTGGTGCCTGGGATGGAAAGTCGCCCCAATTTAGAGGTCAAAGATGAAAGGTTCTTAGGGTCCATTTTCTACACATTCTACATCTTTAATGTCCCTCAGTCCTCATATCCCAATTATTTAATGCTTTTCAAGGGACCATCTATGGTAGACATTTGCCTTTAAGAAAGTGAATGCTTCCACTAAGCATATGTCTTATCTTTAAAATGATGAGATATAAGGCAAAATGGTGAGAAGTTCTCATTTTTGTCCTTGAAGTAATACATCAAAGATAGCCTTACGAGAGAAGCTCTAAGCAACAAAACAGAAGGCCCCTTCCATGTGGCCTGTGGCTCCCTGTAGTCTGAGCATTTTTCCCATTTAGTTCTGACAGCACTGGCCAGGACTGTGGTCACTCGATGGCCCCCGTCAGCAGCTGCAGCTACACTGGGTGCCTCCTTGGAGCTCTTTGCCAAAAAGCTTTTGTGGTGAAGGGCGCTGCTGAGTCTCACTCAGGTCAGTTCACAAACTTTTTCAAACTCCTGTGCCATGCCAAGTCTTGTGTTGTCAGGCAGAAGTGCAGAAGGGATGTCTTTAGGCTCCTCTCAGTGCCTCTCCCCACCCCACCCTCCATAAAAACAAAATTCTTGTTGGACATTTTAAGCAGCCAGCATGGGATTCTTCTCAACAGGGCTCCTGTCTCAGGGAATGCTCAACAAAAAGGCAAAACTACCAAGAAGAAAGGGACTCCTAGAGAAAGGGGCTCATGTGACCAAAGATGTGAGATATTCAGGAAGGAAGAAATCCCATTCCCAACCTGTGTCAGGAGCTAGATCTTCCTGTTGGCGTCTGACCACATTTAGGCTACAACTATCACCTGCAATTCCGAGCCAGCCAACATAAGAGGCCATTAAACCGGGTCAGGACATAAATGGCTTCCACCAGGATGGGTGTTTACCCTGTCTGGCCCTTCCTGAGTGTGTAAATGTATGAACTTGAACTTGAAACCTTGCTTGCTCGGATGCTTAGCCCCTGCCTTTTCTGTTCTACCTAAAGATCCTAAAGCTTTATTTCAAGACTGACTTATTATGGCTACTTTATAAATGCAATGATGATGTCTCTCTCTCTCTCTCTCTCTCTCTCTCTCTCTCTCTCTCTCTCTCTCTCTCTCTCGTACCCAATATGAGGGAATTTGTACTCCATTCGCCTCCTCTCCTCAGCTAGTAGGCCTTGGATCACTCCTTCAGACCCAGGTAAACATTTTAGTACACCAAGTGCCAGTATTGACCTGGCAGAGTGGATACAACATCCGAGGTGGCCAAAGCAAGCCTTGGAGCGGGATCTGCTATGTTTGTGTCTATCAGAAGGAACGGGTAAAGAGAAGTAAACACAGAAAATCACCCTAAGTCAATGGTTTCTGGCAGTCGAATGGACCTCCTGGTAGATTTCCTGGCAAACTTCTGGCCTCCTTCAATGCATTTAATGGCCTTCTTGATATCCCGAACCCAGGCATCTCTCTCCTCCAGGAAGGCTGCCTGGAAGAAGTGGTCCTGCTGTTTGGTCGTAGTGATCTTAAACACGAACTGAAAATCAAAACACATCCCATTAGAAATGACTTATTTCAAGGGCTTGGGGCCCCTCATGAAGCAGAGGCCATTGGCCTAAACCTCTTCTAGCCAAGAGAAACCCAAATGCCAGGGTGGGGTGTGGGTGGTGGTGAGAGGGACCAGCCCAAGGAGCACCACCCACATTGTAGGCAATGCTTGCACCAAAAGGTGAGTGCCTGACCAGGGGTTCACGGCAGCTCATGATGTCAACTCACCATCCTTTTGCCAAAGTCCTGACAAGGGCTAGTCAGAGTGCTCCCTTTCAGCGGGATCATTCCTTTGGGGCTGTTGTCACTTTTCTTCTTATAGAATTCAATTCCATCTTCTAACAATACAACCCACATGGGTTTCCACGTATTGAACACGCTCCCCTGTAATGACAACCAAAAGAGCGGAGATGGGCAGGGCTCTTTGCAAACTGTATTTTCTTCCTAACAGGAAAGATTCTATATTTACTTACAGTTGGTTTTTAAAACGTTTTGTGACATCATCTCTGTTCCTTCAACATAAATCCTCTCAAATCAGTGGCTACTTGGGGAGCCATTCTCATTTCTACTCCCGGCTCTTTGCTCAAGCTGACCTCATTCTCTGGAATACTCCTTCCCAACTCTGCCCTCTCCTCTTTCTCTCCTTGCCTAACCTCTCCCTATCCTTCAAGGCTCAGCTTAGCCACCTCATTGATGTGGCTTCTCTAACTGCACAGACCCACTCTGATCTCAGGGGTGCCTCCCGCTTTTCTCACTGATTGTGCCACACATCCTTGAACTTTGTTAAATATTTCCTCATATAGTTCTTTAATTGTCTTCACCATGGTTATCTTTCCTTCTCCATGGCAATTACATTAGCAGGTACTTTCCTTGGCTCATGATACTGAGCACACAGGGGATGTTCATTAAAATAATACAAAAGAAGATCATTTCCCAAACTGCCAAATGCTAGCAGCTATCACACTTCATTGAAAAGAGCAACCAATCCTTCTTATTGTCTACTTCATCCCCACCCAAACCCTTTCCTGCTATGATTTCCCCTGCACCTCCCTTTTCATGGCTGGTTCACACCATTAAGAACTGCAAAGGAGCCGCCTCATAGTAACATTCTCACCCCCGCTATGTGTAAGAACTGTCGGCAGATCTTGCTTCTGAAACTACATCTGACACATGATCTTATAGTTCTTTTTTTTTTTGAAGTCTTTATTTATTTTTACATGTTTAACTGCCTATTTTGAGGAGAAAAATACAAAAATGATAATTATTGGTGTTTGGTTGGAAGGGTTTTTATTTTTCAGGGTATTAGAATATTTCAATTCTTGGGAGGGTTAGTCAGAATTGGGGAAAGAATTAAATATTGTAAAGCCTAGTGGTTTTCAAAATATGGCCTACAAACCAACTAATCTGACTCACTGAAGACGCGTATAAATAAAAGCTGGTTTTACCCCAAATCTTCCTTCACTTATAAGCTCTGGTAACACTGCTGAGATGGCTGGCTGAATCTTAGATGATCTAGCTCAAGCACTCTCTCTCTCTATATATATATATATTGGTTTTTATTTATTTTTTTATTTTTGAGACAGGTTCTCTCTCTGTTACCCAGGCTGGAGTGCAACCGCATAATCTCAGCTCACTGCAAGCTCCGCCTCTCAGGTTCAAGCAATTCTCCCACCTCAGCCTCCCAGGTAGCTGGGATTACAGGTGCACACAACCACACCCAGCTAATATTTATGTTATTTTTTTCAGTAGAGACGGGGTTTCACCATGTTGGCCAGGCTGGTCTTGAACTCCTGATCTCAAGTGATCCTTCTGCCTTGGCCTCCCAGAGTGCTGGGATTACAGGTGTGAGCCATCGTGCCCAGCTGGTTCTATGGCTTTCTTACTGCCCACACTTGTGTAAGCCACTTGCCCTCTCTAAGGCTCAGTTCCCAGCACTAAAATGATAAGAATGACTACCTCAGAGATTTCTAGCACATAGGAAATGAAATAATTTGGATAAGACTTTATAAGTTCGAATGTGCTCTACAAATAAGAGGCTGTATTATTAAGTATCTTGACAGATGGCCATGTATGAATGTCTTCCATGCCTTGAGTTTTCATCCTGTCTATTCTTGGAAAAATGATAATGAACTGGTATCACTATCGTCCCAATGAGGAAGAGTCAAAAGTATTTAGCCAGTTGCCATGTGGAGTAATGAATGGGAAAGCTGAAGGCCCTGAGGATCTGCATGAATGTATTTGTGAGAAAACATACCTCCCTTTGGTTTCTCTTCTGGTGGAGTAAGGTTTGGGGTTGTGAAGAATCCGACCTGCCTCAGACTTGCAGGCCTCCTCCATTATTGTATGACATGTCATCCAATGATGCTTGAAATATTTAGGATGCTTCAATGTATGCTATGATTTGGGGTCAAAACTCGAACCTACATTTGAGCCTCATGTCAACCACTTATTAGTTGTACATGTCTTTCAGTAAAATGTTTAATATTTCTGAGCCATATTTTTTTTATTTTCTGAGAGAGATAATAATTCCACCTTAAAGCATAGTTTAGATTTAGATCATGTATAAAATATGTATATACAAGTGTATAACACATGCCATATGCTTATATGTGAACAATGTACATATGCATTATACAATGTATATATCTTTAAATACATATGTGTACATATGTTTTATATATAAAGTGTGTAAAATCACTCTGTCAACTATTGCCACCCAACTATATGTTCCAGGAGGGCAACAACTTACTTCACCATGATATTGTCAGGTGTTCAATCAATAATTTGTGGAATGAATGGTTGTAATTAAAATCACATTATGACTATAAGAAAATTTTGGGGAAAATCTACAAGACATTGGTCTGGACAAAAATTTCTTGAGCAATACCCTACAAGCACAGACAACCAAAACAAAAATAAGCAAATGGGATCACATCAAGGTAAAAAGCTTTTGCACAGCAAAGGAAACAGTCAACAAAGTGAAGAGACAACCCACAGAATGACAGAAAATATTTGCAAACTACCCATCTGACAAAGGATTGATAGACAGAATATATCAGGAGCTCAAACAACTCTAGAGGAAAAAAATCTAATAAACCATTCAAAAAATGGCCAAAATATTTGAATAGACATTTCTCAAAGGCAGACATACAAATGGCAAATGGGCATATGAAAAGGTGCTCAACATCACTGATCATCAGAGAAATGCAAATCAAAACTACAATGAGATATCAGCTCATCTCAGTTAAAATGGCTTTTAACCAAAAGACAGGCCATAAGAAATGTTGATGAGGATGTGGAGAAAAGGCAATACTTGTACACTGTTGGTGGGAATGTAAATTAATACAACCACTATGAAGAACAGTTTGGAGGTTCCTCAAAAAACTAAAAACAGAACTACTATTTGACCCAGCAATCTCACTGTGGGGTATATACTGAAAAGAAAGGAAATCAGTATATGGAAGAGATATCTGCACTCCCATGTTGGTTGCAGCACTGTTCACAATAGATAAGATTTGGAAGCAACCTAAGTGTCCCTCAACAGATGAATGGATAAAGAAAGTGTAGTACATATACACAATGGAGTGCTACTTTGCCATAAAAAAGAAGATCCTGTCATTTGCAACAACATGGGTGGACCCGAAGATCATTATGTTGAGTGAAATAAGCCAGGCAGAGAAAGACAGACATCACACGTTCTCACTTATCTGTGAGATCTAAAAATTAAAACAACTGAACTCACGGAAACAGAGAGTAGAAGGATGGTTACCAGAGGCCAGGAAGGGAAGTCGGGGACTGGGGGGAGGTGGGGATAGTTAATGGGTACCAAAAACAAGAAAACAGAAAGAATAAATGAGACCTACGATTTCATAGCACAACAGTGTGACTATTGCCAACTTAATTGTACATTTTAAAATAACTAAAAGAGGGTAATTGGATTGTTTGTAACACAAAGGATAAATGCTTAGTGGGGATGGATATCCCATTTTCCATGATGTTATTATTACTCATTGCATGCCTATATCAAAACATCCCATGTACCCTATAAATATATATACCTACTATGCACCCACAAGAATTTAAATTTTAAAAATTAAAAATTAAAAATAAGATCACATTATTTATCAATTAATAGATAGGACTGAATAAAGAAGACATAATGAAATGATTAACATAAGAATAGACACAATAAGTGTGACAATATTTCCTAAAATGATCCTATAGACCTCTGCAGGACAATATGTAGCTCAGCTTTGGCCAGTGTGGAGGCAGGTGGTCCACATTTGCACAACAAGGCTGCGCAGGAAAGATGCCTTCAGGCGAGAGGAGGACTGTCATTCTACTGGAATTTTTTTTTAATTAAGATAAAATGTATATACATTGACAGTCAACCCATAAGCTCCTCATGGATCTCTACTTTCTGTCTGGTACATTTCAGGCTGACTTTATGTGGTTTGTTTTCTGCTCCCAAACCTGCCCATTGAGTTCAGTTCAACTCAAGAATGGCAAGTAGAATCTATCTCAAGTGTCAATTCAGACTGAGTAGTATGGATGCTTGAGGCTGGACTCAGTGGAAAAGTGTCGTGATCCAACAGCCGTGTCTCCCATGGGCAAAGCAGTCATAAGTGGTGGCATGCACCCTGCAGTTGCTTCCATCTCTTGAGCTAATCAGATTTTATCTGAATATGAATGTCAAAAAGAAACTCAGACAGCAGCCTTGTGTGCAGGCATGGCTAAGTCGTATGAAAATCACTTGCAAAAGGTCTATAATGCCAGAATGAGGCTATCCACATCAATGTAGCCCTTAAGAAAATCCTTACTTAAAATGTTTTCAGTTTGGGTTCATGCCAGCTGCCCCTTTAGCAATAAATTGGCCATTCTGATTAAAACAGGGAAGTCTCTATTTCTGGTCTATATTTTGGGAGAATTTGGCAAAGGTCTATTCTTTAACCCATGATATCACCCTGTCATGACTACCATAGAATAGAATTATCATCCAGTTCCCAAGAGACCCTGCTGCTTATCTCAAAATACAAAGGGCCTCTATATAAAGGTCCAGTTGCCCAAAAGGAAGACTATTTATGCAAAGATAAACACTTGTGGGACTATCACTTTGCTTGTCCAAACATTTCCTTTGTTCTAGTTACTAAAATAATTTTCTAAATTAAAATACCCTATCTCTTTTCTGCATGGGCAGAATAACTATTCCAGACGAACACTGGATTATTTCCTCTTTTAAAAATCAGCAAGATCAGACACTGTGCCAACACATGAAATAATTCCAGTCAAATGCCTTTCTGTTTTACATCTGAAAAAAACATATCTAGAATACAAAGAGCTCCTGCAAATCAATAAGAAAAGTACAAACAATCCTATTCTCAAATGAGCAAAAAGTATCGAGCAGGCACTTTAGTGAAGAAAACATCCAAAAGCTTATGAAAAAGTGTTCAACATCATTATTTATCAGGAAAATGCAGATTCAAATCACAATGAGATACCTCTACACACCTGCTAGAGTACCTAACATTTTAAAAGTCAGAGAAGAATAAGACTTGACAAGGAGGTAGAATAACTGGAAGTCCCAAACATAGCTGGCAGGAGTGCAGAATATCACATCCAATTCAGAAAAAATATCTGGCAGTTTTATGCTAAAGTTAAACACATATATGTCCTTTGCACCAGCAATTTCACTCCTGGGCAAAGATCTGAGAGAAATGAATGCATATTGCCATAAAGGTTTCATGCAATAATGTTCATGACACCTTTATTCATCATAGCCAGAAACAAAGACTAACCCAAATGCCCATCAACAGGAGAAGGAATAAGTAAACTATATAATATAATATATAAATCCATTATTAACACAGTAAATGTATACTATGGAAAACAACTTAGCAATTTTTTAAAAATGAACCGCTAGTACCTGGAACATTATAAATAAATCTCATAGATGTTGAGTGAAAAGGAAACAGGCAAAACATGTGCTTAGAGTATGATTGCATTCATATGAAGTTCAACAACAGGCATAGCTTATGAGAAAATGTTACAATAATGGTTACCGAGGATGGGACTGTAGACTAGGAAGGGAACAATGGAACTTCATAGCATACTAGAAATGTCTCCGTCTTTATCTGTGTGTTGCTTACATGAGGTATAGGTATGTAAAAAATTATGACACACTTCGTGTACCTTATTGTATGTAAGTTATCCTTCAATTAAAAAACAAAGTTGTTAACTCCAGTTCCTGTTACTTAACTCCATGGAGGGGTATACAGTGATTATGGTAACACCAACCTTCAAGCTGCTTCTATAGAAGGAAACTATTCCACATTAGTTACTTCTCTCACTTAATCACTGGAAAAACAGCATATTCATGCAATGAATTGTCCTCGATTGAATCATGGATTCTTTTCAAAGCCGCTATGAAGAATATTATTGAGTGATCTGGCACCATTTGAATGTAAAGGTGTATTAGATAATGGCATTTTATCAGTAATAAATTTCTTATATGTGATAATGGCATTGTGATTATATAGGAAAATGTCCTTTTTCTTGGAAGATGTATGTGGAAGTATTTTGGGGTGAGGTAGCATGATGTCTGTAAATTACTCTCAACTATCTCAACCTAAAATGATGTGTGTATATTTACACAGAAATATAGAGATAGGGAGAGACAAAGCAGATGTGCCCATCTATTATCAATTGATTAATCTAGGTAAAGAGTATATAAATAATGGTACTAGTTTCCTCATTTTTCTGTGGGCTTGACTTTTTAAAATAACTTGGGAAAATTATTAAATGAATGAGTAACATATGACTCTGCTATGTATTAAAATTTAGAATATACTTTTAGTGAAATACATAGACAAATCTATTTAACAAAAAATTTTTAAAATACCTGGAAATAAGAAAAGAAAGACATGTTCTCAGAGCTAGAAGTGAAAAGTTGCACTAGATGACTGCCAGAATCTCTTTTAAACCTAACTTCAGGACTAGCTGAGATTATTAACTGCCATCATCACTCAGGGCTTTTGACTTTGAAATTGGGAGCATGAGTAGCGATAAGCCAGCATTGCATTCCTTCAGTAGACAAAGCCTCTGGAGCCAGCTGTCCAAAATGAGTTTGTGCTTTTCTAATTTAAGTGCAGCCTCAGGGGTCTGACTCTGAGGAGGATGTGTCATTTGGGATTCAGGGTCATTATGCACAATGAAGAGGCCGATACTTTATGAAACAAGAGAAATCTGACCACTTACAAAGCTTAAACATTCTTCCAGGCCTGATAATGCTGAGTTAGCTCAGGATGATGGAATTTGAGGAGGTTTCTCTCTCCTCTTCACCACTACTGCGGCTACCAGTTTCTCACTCGGGTAACCTGGCAGCACCTCTCCTTGACCATCCTTAAATTTTTCCTTTTCTGGCCCCAACCCACTTGATGCTCACCCAAGAGCAAACCTGGAAGTGTGATTACGGAATGTCCAAATGACAGAGGAATTTAGGATCATCTACCAACACTGTCACCATATTGATAAAAAAAGTAGAGGCCCAGTTAAGTGATTGGCCTACTACATCTGACCAATTAATGTTAAGTGATTGGCCTAGTACATCTGACCAGTTAAGGTAGAATCCAGGTCTCCTGATTCTCAATTTTATGCTTTTTCCCTTCCCCTCAGATGTAATTTTCATTTTGGTTCTTGTATAACATTGAGTCATTCTGGAATTTGTATCGATTTCTTTAGACCACTTAGCTAGCTATTTCACTTTAATGGAGATATATATATATATATCCATATGCTGTGTGTATGTGTGTGTGTGTGTGTGTGTGTGTGTGTAGCATATGTGTGTTTTCACCCATTATATGCCAAAACCTGTACATGTCCAGAATGGGATGCTGAGTCAGATTTAAAGTTTTCTGGTAAATAGATGTTCATCATCATGGGACTGGTATAATTTAGCACCTAAGAGTCTGACATTAAATGACATCAAAAGAAGAAATCATAAAGAATGGGAGATTTAACCATATTAAAAATACACTTCTCAGCTGGGCGCAGTGGCTCATGCCTGTAATCCCAGCACTTTAAGAGGCTGAGGTGGGTGGATCACTTGAGGCTAGGAGTTTGAGACCAGCCTGGCCAACATGGTGAAAGCCAGTCTCTACTAAAAATATACAAAAATTAGCTGGGTGTGGTGGTGCACACCTACAGTCCCAGCAACTTGGGAGGCTGAGGCAGGAGAATCGTTTGAACCCAGGAGGTGGAGATTGCAGTGAGCCTAGATCACACCACTGCACTACAGCCTGGGCAACAGAGCGAGACTTCACCTCAAGAAAAAAAAAAAACGAACTTCTCTATATTTAAAAAACTGCAACAACTGAAAAGCAAATGAAAATGCATAGATATTTGCATCATCATATGATTAAAAATCAATATCCTTAATTTTTTAAACTCTTTAGAACCAATAAGAAATATATAAACACTCCCAATTTTTTAAATGGGCAAATAATATAAATAAGCAATTCTCAAATGAATAAAAACTGGGTCCAATAAAACATAATTGATTGTTTCAACTGCAATCAAAGAAATGCAAATTGAAATTAAATAAGATACAGTCTTTCTCTTTAATAATATTTTTTAAAGACTTATAAGGTGTGGGAAACGAGCATGTGGGAAATAAGGAGCTCTATGAGTCAGCAGTTTGATGTGGGCTGTCAAAAAAAACTAAACTCAATGTGGTTGTGTACATAGAAGTGTAAGATCGAAAGCAAGGAAGATGATAATTCTATCTTTAAACAAAGCATAGCCTGCAGGTGACCATGGGCTCTGGAGCTGGATGGCTCAGGCTCAAATCCCAAATCTGCCACTTTCTAGTAATGTGGCCTTGAGCAAGTTTTTAAACCTCATTTTCTCCTTCTGGCAAGCAGATATGATGATATCTACTTCTTAGCTTTGTTGGGAGATGAAAACAATCCATGTAAATTGCTTAAATCAGTAATTGGTGTATAGTAATCACTCATTAAACAGTACCTATTCCTTACAGTTCTATGCTTATCAAGTGCCCCTGGAGAACTATACTGAGTTCAAGGGACCTCAAAGCTGCAGATAAACCAGAGCCTGTTCAAAGCAGAACACCAAGATGGTATCATCTCTCTAACTGTTGGAGGAACTGACTAGGTTTTAGCCCATAAAGGAACAGGTAGAGCAGGTGTGAACGCCTGGATTGTTTTGAAGTCCCAGCCGGTGGAGGTTTCAGGAAAACAGTTTTCTGCATAACTTAAGGGAGGAAATTTAATTAGTGAGTTCCCTAACAAGAGAAGTACTCAAGCATGCTTGTTAACAGATGAATAAAAGAAATGCAAGCCGCAGATGAGAAGTTGGATTAAATCTGTAACATCTCTTTCTACCCTGAGATCCTACACATCTATTCCAAGGTGCCTGCTGTGTCCCTCTTTTCCCCCTTTAGTCTTCTATTTCCAGGTGTCACTGCCAACCCTTGGGCTTGCTTGAAAGCCAAAAAATAATAATAAGTCCTTGAAATATATTCTATATGATCACCCAAAAATGACTACCCCCATTGAAATTACTTTTCTTAAGACTTAAGAAGTTACTTTGGTCTCTATGAAGTCTATTTTAGGCAAGTTTCTTTATTTGGGACACATTCATTCAACAGATAATGATAGAATGGCTCCTATGCTTTCAACACTGGCCTGGTTGTTGGGATGTAAAATTAAGCAACTCTGGGCGCAGTGACTCACACCTGTAATCCTAGCACTTTGGGAGGCCAAGGCAGGTGGATCACTTGAGGTCAAGAGTTCAAGACCAGCCTGGCCAACATGGTGAAACCCTATCTCTTCTAAAAATATAAAAATTAGCTGGGCATGGTGGCACATGCCTGTAGTCCCAGCTACTTGGGAGGCTGATGTAAGAGAATCACTTGAACCTTGGAGGTGGAGGTTACAGTGAGCCAAGATTGCACCACTGCACTCCAGCCTGGACTACAGAGGAAGACCTAAAATACATAAATAAAAATACATAAATAAAATAAAAATAAAAACTAAAATAAACAAGACCCTGTCTCTGCTCTCAAATAGTTCACAGTCTCACATGGGAGAGAGTGACCTCCAGGTCAGTGTGATGAATGCACAAATTGAGGTGTGCCTTCCTGTGTACACCCAGCATCACAGAAAGAAGCCACAACCAATGACTGAGGGTTAGGGCAATCGGATATTTGTGTTTAGAACCCCTCTCAGATACTCCCTACAAAGTGAAGACGTCTCTTTTAACTTCCCCTTTCCCTCAAATTTCTCTCTTCACATACTGATGTGTGGCTGGAATTCAAAGGAAAATTACACTGTGATCAAAACTACGTATCTAAAACAGAACTGTCAGTTACTATTATCTATTCTTGAACACCCATGGGACATGTTATTTTAAGTTGATGCTGCATTCAGTTAAGCCCTTATGTCGGCTACAACGTAAATCACATCATCTAGTGTTCCAATCTGATCCATCAAATCACTGACATAATATCCCAAACAAATGGTTGTGTTGTGCCTATATAAACTCATTGAAGGCAAAGGAACTAGTCTATTCAGTAGCATATTTTTTACATAAGTGAACTCTTCCAGGTAGGAAAATTTATCAGTGAAAACATATTTAAAAAGCAATACAGAAATGGCACAGAGAGTGCTTAACAGCATGATTTCTGGAGCCTTAGATTTAAATTCGGATCTCAACTTTGCCTCTTCCAGGCTCTGTAACCTTAGGTAAGTTATTTAATTTTTCCAAGCATGAATCACCTCACCTGTAAAATGAAAGTAACAAAGTACCTGTTTCCCATTGTTGTGAAGATTAAACGAGATAATATACATAAAGCATTCACCACAGTGGCCAGCACGTAGTATACATTCGAAAAATGGCGACCCTAGAGACAGGTAAGAGTACGGTTTTGGGGGCGGAGGTTGCAGTGAGCCGACATCGCGCCATTGCACTCCAGCCTGGGCAACAAGAGCAAAACTCCGTCTCAAAAAAAAAAAAAAAAAAAAAAGAGTACGGTTTTGTAGCCAACACTGTGGAGTCGCTCTGGCATAAGGTTCCCCTGGGTAACCCTCATCATGGTGACAGTGCTTTGGAAAAGAATGTCATTGCAATACGAGCCCACGAGGGCCACATAGAAAGTGGTTAGGCTCTGCGTGATGCTGGGGCCACACTGCTGGGTTGCAAACCAGCTCTGCCACTTATTAACTGTGTGACTTTGGACAAGGCCCTTTGCCTCTCCGTACCTGGATCTCCTTATCTGTTAAGTAAGGATAATAATTGTCTCCATTTTGTTGAGTTGTCATAAGTATGCTGTATAAATGCATTAAGGCATGAAATGCTTGGAACCATTCCTGCTTCAGGGTAAACACCACATGCGTTAGCTATTACAATGATGATGAATCAGTAGGCACAGATCGCTTGAGATTATTTCATCCTGCCTAGAAGACAAGGTAGATGCAGGAAAGAACTCCTGGGCCAGGACCCTGACTCTCGGGCTCTCTTCGCTTCTACCACAGCTTTCTGCAGCCCATTCCTTTCCTGTCCCTGCTGCTTGCCCTTCCCTTTCCCATCACCCTGATTCCTATGCTTTCTCCCAGCCTCAAAGGACATCCAAATCCCTCAGCCACTTTCTGAGTCAGTGCTGCTGCGCCAAGTGCTTGTGAGGTTGGTCGTCCTGGAAACAACAGCTTGCTCCATAAACCTCTAGGAATTAGGCTGGTTTGAGACATGACTTGGAGGAGTCTAAGTTATGCAGAGCATATAATTTGCTCCTCTCTCATTTTTTTCCAGTTATGATGATGAACATATCTAATTCAGTAGTAAGTATTCGAGGACCTTCCAAACATGTTTATTGGCCAGAAAGAAACCCCCTAAACAGAGAGGAAGGAAGGCTGAGGTTATTAAACCCAATCTTGCCCACAAAACAATTTGTTCACGCCTCGCTCTGGCTCTAGTGAGTTCTTTTGCAGGCCAGGGTAAGCCTGCCTTTCAGAATGCTGCCTGAGATCAATGAGATGGTAGGCTTTGCTGTTAGGCAGGCCTGGATTTGAATCCTAGGTCATCCTCTTGCCACATGTTTGACTATGGGCGAGTCACTTATTCTCTGTGAACCTCAGTTTTCTTATCTGTAAGATGAGGATCACTTAGGGTGGTTAGGATTAAATGAAGTCATGTTTGTATAGCAGCTTGCTGCTCCATGGTTGGCTAGAAGTGCTCTTTTTTAAAACAAAAAAGTAAGGTGAAAGACTCTGAAGCAAAGAGACATGGGTGTTACTTGGAATGAAAAAGCTGGAAAATGACAGAATCGTGTATTTTCCCTCCCCCTCTTAACCACTGTCTTTATTTGGAGATCTTATTCAGGAGGCAAAAGAGGAAACCTGAATTGTGAAATGTCAACAGTCATCTTGCAGAGAAGAAAAGCAGAAACATTTTACAGTTAACGCTATTGACCCCAAGATTTCTGACTTGACAAAATTCCTGCACCAGCATTTTCTAATGCTATCTTTTTTCCACCCAAAACATCTTATCTGCAATAAAATTATTTCATAAAACAAGACACAGGACAAAGATGTTCTCTGTTACTACCCAGGTATCTTGAACTGCATAAGAGAAAAAGTGAATGGAGAAAGATTCTCTATTATTATTTTTCATGCTTTAATATCAAAAACCATAGCCAAGGCTTCTAAGAGCCTTTTCAAAGATTTTTATGGCCCTTCCTTCATAATTAATTTGGCAACCAACTCAGGAACCAGTATATATCCCCATTAACATCTAGGAGAGGCCCCACTGTCTACTGAAGTGTATATTGATGCTGATACAAATAATCAGTGTCTTATGCAGCTTATGTACACCAATTATGTGTCAGATTCCTGAATATACAGTTTTTAACCCACACATGAGGTAACTGAAAGAAACTTAATGTCTAAAGAAGTTAAGGACTTTAATACCTTCTTGGGAAACTCTGTCTTTAGGTTTAGTTCTGCAGCTGACCAAGGGAATATTTCTGGACCAAACATTTCTTAAAAATATCAAATGAGACGCTGGGGGCTATGTGAGAGTGGAGGGTTGGAGAAGGGAGAGGATCAGAAAAAATAACTATTGGATACTAGGCATAGTACTTGGGTAACAAAATGATCTGTACAACAAATGCCTGTCACAGGAGTTTATATTATATAGGAGTTTACCTATATAACAAGCCTGCACATATACCCCTGAACCTAAAATAAAAGTTTTAGAAGAATAAAAAATAAAAAGAGAATCTTAATGCATTATATCAGAGAGTGTTCAAAAGGTCCCAGAGAAAAATGCAGTAATTACGGAAGATGTAACTTGTAAACATGAAAATTATGGAAGATATACATTGTAAAACTGTCAATACAAAATTTCACTATTTAATTCCAGGCACATTTTCTAGATTGGCTTTTACAGTCTAAGAGAACTACTCTCACTAATTAAAACTATTTATTAATTTAAATCCATGTGCTTGACAACCCTGACTCTATCATCCCCATTTTTTAGTGAGACAGCTTCACTTATTAGAAATTTAGTCTTCATATTTTTGTAATTTAGGGAGATTAAAATATGAGCATACAAACCTTATAACAGCAATTTTCATTGCAAGGTGGTTTTAATTGTTTAAAAAAACAAACAAAAACTTGCAGAAATGTTTCCATTCACTTGCTCTTCTCAGGATACTAGCACAAGTGACTAGGAAAGGAGTAAGTCAACATTGATTATTACCAGGTCTCGCCAATTATTATTGGTGCCTATTGCAAGGAATCTTTTACACCTCTATGTATATGTGTGTCTTTTCCAAAGGATGTTTCAAAGTACAGCTGGCTAGAGAGATTAGCAGCTGAGGGCCCACTTATTCTCCAGTACCAACTTATAGTTGGTACTATCACAAATACACTACAAATCCTAACGTGGAATAAATCTGCTTTAAGAAAATGCTGGAGTAATGAACAAAGTTCAGTGCCATGAATCAGAAACCTAAGCATCAGCGAAGGGGTGGTCGGTCACAACTGTCATAGCCATGTGACTTGGGGCAATCACCGAGCCTTCTGGGTCTGTCTCCTCTTCTGCAAATGAAGGAATTAGTCCAGATGACCTAGCGTCCCTCCAGCCTGAAGTCAAAATGGAAGCAGGCAGCAATGTGTGCTATTTAACCCCCCTTACAGGTAGAACACTGTGGGCTAAAACGTGAAACAAATAAGTAGCCTAAAACAGACTCGCATTGACTGTTCATTCAACTAAAAAGCTAAGCACCTGAAGGAAGGCACTACATTCAGCTCGTTTCTGAAACAATCCACTCACTAAGGTTAGTGTGAGCATATCTGTGTATATAGGTGTTGCCCACAGGACGCCAAGTCATATGTGTGAATTCACATCCTGGGGAACTTTCACAACCACACAGCACACACTCAGCATCCGAAGAAAGACCAACAGCGCTAAGAAAATTCAGTTTTCATGATGCACACCAGGGAGGCTAAGCCTTTTTCAGTACCCTAATCTTTAAAATAGTGCATCTACCACCCCGATGCCACATTATGCAAATTTAGTAAGAATTGTGAGTGAAGAGATTTCAGCCCAATTAAAAAAAGACGAGGTTTTTTTTAACGTGTCAATTCCCAGAAGATGGCCCAAGAAATAAGCCGTAATTACTTTATCATTATATCAACTCTTTAATCACTTTTTTTCCTTCCTTCCCAAAAAAAGAACTGAGGAGAAGGGGAATTTAAATAAAAAATGAATAGTATCTCCAAGTAACCTCCATAGAAGAGGAGTGTATCTTCTGACAGAACACATCTGTGTACCTCTTAGAAAGGATAGTCTAAATCTGGAGGGAGTTAGCTTAGACCCCCAGCTTCCAGGCCCTGCCATCTGGAATTCTCAGACCCGTAATATCAAACTGTAAGGAAGCCGGGGCCGGATGAGTATCCCCACTCCCCTAACCCCACTCCAACATTCTATGTGCTACCACGCTCCCGTATTTCAACCCAACTGGTTGAGCAGGAAACATTCCTAAGATGAGCAGGTAGCCCGTGGAGCTGGACCCAAGTCTCCCCAGCCCATGTCCACTGACACCCTGGTAAGTGGCACCTTCGCTCACCTTCTTCACAAGGTAGCCCTCTCTGATCCGCTTTGGTTCCATGCTGGCTGGACAGGCAGCTGCAAAGGTCACTCTCAGGCACCTCCTCTCAGCAGCTGGGCCTCCTCTGCATGCTGAGGTGGCTGTGGGCTGCCTTTTCTACAGCAGGTCGCTTTCACAATTTCCCTTCTGCTGGCAGTCGCATGATCACATCCTCTTCCCCTCACTGAGGTGGAAGATCAGAATAAGGAACTGCAGAGTAAACCACCCATTCCTTGCTAATGCTGGAGACTTATTAAAACCACAGTTGGGTTGAATATTTACCTAAGGGAAATTCTTACTACCATACAGAAAATCCCTCTTTTAAAAAGAAAAAGAAGTGATGAAAGGAAAAGGAAGATGAACAAGAAAAACTTGTTGGTGGAAATTGTCCTGAGTAGGTATTATTCTTGAGATCCTGGAAATGCCTAATAAAAATGCCAAGAAATTCAGAACCATCTGGTTAGCATAACAAAGTTAACTACTAAATGAATGCCTACTTCTCTCTATGCCAAGCCCTGTATCAAGTGTTTCTCAGCCTACTTATTTTAAACTAAATTAGTCTGCACATGGGCTGGGCATGGTAGCTCACGCCTGTACTCCCAGCACTTTGGGAGAACAAGGCAGATGGATCACCTGGGGTCAGGAGTTCAAGACCAGCCTGGCCAACATGGTGAAACCTTGTCTCTACTAAAAATACAAAAATTAGCCGGGCATGGTGGCATGTGCCTGTAGTCCCAGCTACTCGGGAGGCTGAGGCAGGAGAATCACTTGAACCTGGGAGGCAGAGGTTGCAGTGAGCTGAGAATGGGCCACTGCACTCCAGCCTGGGCGACAGAGCAAGACTTCATCTCAAAACAAACAACAACAAAAATGAGTCCACACGTCAAACCCATAGGGAAAGTATATTATTTTCCTTATCTTGGAGTAAGGAAACTCAGGCTCAGAGAAGAAAAGTTGTCTCAAGTTGACACTGCAGGTCACAGGGGAAAGCAGAAGACCAGGGAGGGATGTGCTAGGGTGCCACTGCCTCACATCAGGCATGAGAACAGGTGTTCCACATTGACTGCTGATCCCACAGTCAGCCTGTAAAAAGAAGTCCATCATCAAACAGGTTTTTGAGAAACTTTATATAGCAGTCCCAGGTTGGCAACTCCTCTAAACGATGAACAAATTAAAGACCTTCGCCCCGCCAAAGTACTATAGTTTGGGAAACTATAATGGTGTTTCCCAAACTTACTTGGCTGTAGCATTCTTTTTTGAACAATTCATATTAACTTTTTTTTTGTCATAAATTGAATTAGATCTCCCAAAAAAGAAGTCCTAACCCTTAGCACTTCAGAATGCATCCTTATTTGGAAATAGGGTCATTGTAGATATAATTAGTTAAGATGAGGTCATACTGAAGCAAGTGGGCCCTTAATCCAATGTGACTGGTGTCCTTATAAGAAAAGGGCACACAGAAAACAGAGTGATGCATTTATAAGCCAAGGAACGCCAAGGATGGCTGGCAACCCCCAGAAGCTGGAAGAGGCACACAACAATTCTCCCCTAGAGCTGCTATAGAGAACATGGTGCTGACGACACCTTGATTTCAGACTTATGGCCTCCAGAACTGTAAGACAATAAATTTCCATTATTTTAAGCCACCAGTTTGTGGTACTTTGTTATGGCAGCCCCAGGAAACCAATATAATCCTGAAAAACTAATATTCCATAGAATAAACTTTGAGACCCGTTAATCTGACCATGTGAAAATGAGCAAGTTTGTTAATTACTTTGTGCCTCAGTTTTCTCATCTGTAATATGGGGATAATAACACCTATCCAATGAGGTCATTCTGAAGATTAAATAAGATAGACACTGAAGTATTTAGAAGAGTGTCTGAAACATAACTGGTATCCATAAATATTAGTTGTTCTTCATCTTCAAGGCAAATCTCTGTTATTCTAGAGCTGATCCTTTTCAATGATAAGTTCAACAGAGATGATGAAAGCAATCGTAGGACCAGATTTTCCTCATTACACCCGTCAGTGTTCTTTCACTGCAATCAACAGATAACAACTCTGGCTAATAGAGGCAAATAGGAATTTACTGGAAGAGAATGGGGTGGCCCAGAGACTGAAGGAAAAATGAAGACTGGGGTCTTTGAAAGGACAGGAATCAGGGCAGTTGTGGGGTTCCAGGAAGCAAGACACCAAGATGAAAGAATGCCAGTGGTTTTCAGACTCTGCAGTAGTCTCCAGGGATCAGGCCTCTGATTGGCCTAACTTGGCCTAGTGCTTCTCTCTCAGGTATCTGAAGGGGGAACATGTGAACCGACAGCCCCAGCAGGACCATGCTCAATGGGAGAAGGGAGGGGTCCCCTAAAGTAAAATCAAGATGCTATTAACAATAGATGAGCGATGGCTCCGAGAAAGTCAAAACTGACAGACATCCACGAGGGCATCTGAGGAGCCAGGAAAGTTAGGGGAAAGAAGAAGTTCTGTTCTTGGGGTTTTCTGAGAGCTTCCTGATTCCCTCTCTTCCCTCCAGCTGTATTTCTAGCCAACAGTCACTGCCCCTGTATTTCTCACTTCTCATTTTATGCTAATATCCATTACATAAAATCGTTGATGGTTTCTTATCAGTTTCTCATTGCACCAAAATTAATTAGAAATTATTATAAAGTGTTGGGGGCTGAGAGTAGAGAGATCAACGTTTGATGTCACCTGAGCAAAACAGGAACAAATAAAAGGGTAATTTTCTGTATCTGCACTCAAACAAGTATTTTGCTATGTCTGTACAGTCAATGGAAACCACTCATAGATTTACCAAGTCTGATTTCATAGTTAAATGTATCTCCTTTTGTTTAACTGACCAAGTGACTTCTAATTTGGAATGTCTTCACAGTTTGTCCTAGCATGATCGGAAGGCTTTAAAGAACCCTCACTCAGAAACCTCATATTATTTTTGGATGCCTACGGTGTAAAAGCACCCCCTGCGTTCCGAATAATTCATTTCAAGAAACATAGTATTAAGTGTTTAGCATGTGCCAGGCGCCTGAATAGGTGCAGGGGTAAAAATGTCTTGACACCAAGGAACCGCCCGCATTTGTGAATCTGCTGAACATCGACATTGATGGATTGGATGCTGCCGCCTTTACCCCTCCCCCTCCTGCCACGTGTCATCGCGCCTACTTAGCGACACCTAGTGGTCAGTAAAGATAACTATCTGAATCAATGACGCCTCTCAGGACTTCCTCTCAACAGAGTTTGAGCAAGTTTTCTTCTGCTGTGTCGGAACCCTCTCCCAGATCAGATCATTAGAACCTCTTCCAGTATCTTATGTATATGTGTCTAGAATGACTTTTTTTTTTTGAGATAGAGTCTTGCTCTGTCTCCCAGGCTGGAGTGTAATGGCCTGATCTCGACTCACTGCAACCTCCACCTCCCAGGTTCAAGCGATCCTCCCACCTCAGCCTCCCGAGTAGCTGGGATTACAGGGACACGCCACCACGCCCGGCTATTTTTGTATTTTTAGTAGAGTTTCACCATGTTGGACAGGCTGGTCTTGAACTCCTGACCTCCGGTGATCTGCCTGCCTTGGCCTCCCAAAGTTCTGGGATTACAGGTGTGAGCCACCGCACCCAGCCTAGAATGACTTTTTAAGATCTCTTTCTGTACACATTTGATCAATAACCTTGGAAACGTTATTCTTGTAGTACATTTTATTGCTGTAAGGGAAAGTTAAGACTTCTGAATAAACAAAAATGATTACTGAGCACCTCCAATGGAAAACTATGCATTCTTTACAGCACACCTTTCTAAGTTATTTGTTTCTATGGAATCTGTGTCTTTTCTCATCTTGGAGTTATTTTAGAGCTCTGTAGATTGTGGATAAATACAAATAATTCTTGTCTATAAACATGCAAATAAATTCTGCCTGATGGAAGTTCAGTAGACTCCACCTTACCCCACACCCGCACTCCACCCCGCCGCCCATGGAAAAAGTCAATTTTGTGTCCATTGGTAAATGAATTTCAACGTTGCTTTACTCTATATAAATTGGTCTTTGACCTTTCCTTTGAACCGGTGGTGACCTCTGGCTAGTTTCCCCTTTAATTCATGAGTTAAATAAAATTTTGACATATTTTCATTCTATTATATGTAAGAGTCATCGTTTTATCTTTTTAAAAGTTATTCTTTAGGCTTGGTAATTCAAAAGAGACATTAAATTTAGCTGAGAAATATCAGACTACCTCTAGTGCTAAATATAAATTAAGTAAAAGGTGTCAAAACCTGTGAGAAGAGTCTGAGATGTTACCCTACTTGTAAGTTAATAGGTCAGCCTGCCTGTTCAAGGGATGCTCACAGAAGACTCAAGACTTCTGGAGTTTGGGGTGAGACAAAGGATTTTGCTACTCACAGCACAGTAAACAGAATTAGCTCCATATTGGTCTCGATGATTTCTGGCCCTAAGTCTACCAAGGACAAAGTGGAGCAGCCTAGATGGGTGCTGCACATACAGAGGGTTCGCATCACAATTAAGGACCTAGAGCTTAGGGAACATGAATCTTTTGTAATGGGCTGCAAGCAAACCAGCCCAAACTTTGTCTCAGAGGCAGACCTTATTTTTATTATACTGGACAGTAAGTGAATCTGCCCTTTGCTCTTAAAGGAGACAACCTCTATCTTCAAAGCTGTTGTTCACTGTACAAGCATCCATAAAATAGAGTGCCTCTGCTTGCAAGTTTTACCTATACACAAAAAACCCATGGAGAACTTTCTCCCAACAAAAAGAAAGCATTAAGTTGTCTAATTCACTTAAACCTATTAGAGAATATCTAGTTGGTGCCCAATGGGCTTCGTTCAAGAGAGGGAACTGAGCCCACATACTGAGTAATCCCCTTTCAACAGATACACAAATTCATATGGAAATGATTTAAGAATATATAAAAGTGTGAACATATATATACCCACTTGCTGAAAAGAAAGCACTTTCACACATATATTTCCTTGCTCTGTTAGCGGAGAAGGCCTAGAAGCAACAACACCCTGGTAGTGTCAAGCACATCTGGCTCCCAGATCTTGATTACTAATACGATTCTCCAATAAAAGGAATGAGAGGTCCTTGGAGAAATAGATGGCTCTAAGATTTCAGCAGGAAATGCAAAAGATGACCCTGAAGCATCCTGCGTACCAGAAAGTAAGAAAATGCTAAAATTTTTAACTAAAAACACAAAAAAACTAAAACCATGACGGTGATCAAAGGGACCCAAGAGCCAACTGACTGAGCTCCTAGTGGCCAAAGCTGGAAAATTTAGAGCAAGAAAATAAAGAAAACAGTATTGGATTATAACCAAAGTCTAAAAATAAATAAATAAATGATTGAGTAAATAAATAAGAGAGAATACACAAATCTATTCCAAGATTCCAAGAATTCCAAATAAGTTATCTAGATTCTCCACCCTTAAAGAGGTGGAGCATGAATCCTCACTCCTTAACTATAGGCTGTGTATAGTGACTTTTTAAAAAGTATGATACAGAAAGGAGAAAGAAGGAGTAACTTTATGGTGGAGAAACATGATAAATGCAACCTCAGCCAGAGCCAGGTGATCAAGGTTAACATCATGGTCATAAATCAGATTATGGTATATACCCTTGGTATCTAATCATGAGAAAAACACTAGACCAAACCTCAATTGAGTGATAGTCTATGAAAGACCTGACTAGCGCCCCTTAAGATTGTCAAGGTCATCAAAACCAAAGGAAGTCTGAGAAGCTGTCACTCCCAAGAGGAGCCTAAGGAGACATGGCAACTAAATGTCACATAATATCCTACATGGGATCCCAGAACAGAGAAAGGACATTAGGGACAAACTAAGTATATCTAAAGAAAGTATGAACTTCCACTGGAGGTCGGGAGTTCGAGACCAGCCCGACCAACATGGAGAAACCCCGTCTCTACTAAAAATACAAAATTAGCCAGGCGTGGTGGTGCATGCCTCTAATTCCAGCTACTCCGGAGGCTGAGGCAGGAGAATCACTTGAATCCAGGAGGCAGAGGTTATGGTGAACCGAGATCACGCCATTGCACTCCAGTCTGGGCAACAAGAGCGAAACTCTGTCTTAAAAAAAAAAAAAGAAAGAAAGAAAGTATGACCTTTTAAAATGATAAATGTATCAATTTTGGTTAATTAATAATGACAAATGTGACATGCTAATGTAAATGTTAATAGGATAAACTGGACACGGGGTAAATGGGTACTCTGTACTATCTTAATTTTTCTGTATAACTAAAATTATTCTAAAATAAAAAAGAGTCAAGCGTGGTGGCTCACGCCTGTAATCCTAACACTTTGGGAGGCCGAGGCAGGCGGATCACCTGAGGTCAGGAGTTCGACACCAGCCTGGTTAGCATGGCGAAACCCCGTCTCTACTAAAAATACAAAAATTAGCCAGGTGTGGTGGCGGGTACCTGTAATCCCAGCCACTTGGGAGGCTGAGGTGGGAGAATCACTTGAACCTGGGAGATGGAGGTTGCAGTGAGCCGAAATCATGCCACTGCACTCCAGCCTGGGCAACAGAGCGAGATTCCATCTCAAAATAAAATAAAATAAAAAATAAAAAGGTCATTTTAGTAAAAAGAAAACATTTCCAATTCATCTCCACTTTCTCATTTTCATCATGTACAGATGGAGATTCCAATGCAACCATTTCCATATTGTTATGTTCACATTCTCTTCATTCAGAAAGGCTTTAAATTAAGTAAGAATTCTTTTTTCAGTGGGGTCTTTGTTTGATCAGTTCTTCCTCTCCCCCTAAGGATTATGGAGTTACAGAAGGTTGCTTTTTAAAGGATGTGCCTTTGTTAAGTTTAAGATTTTAATTCGGGGTATAATTCTCTGGTTGGAAAGCGTTCAGATTTCAGGTTTTTTATAGTATTCTTAAACCGAGGCATTACACCACCAATAACCACCAATAACGAAGAGAATGAATCCTCTAGAAGAATCTCATTAATATAGGTGAGCCCAGAGCTCTAACTACTGGAGGTGTGGACTGTTGAGGGTCAGTGAGGACCAAATACCAGTCCTGCTAGAAATTCAGGGAAGTGCAGCAGGCCCAGTGCATGGAACAGTACTGCCAGGCACTGGCTGCCAGCTCACACTTGCAAAGAGCCAACCACCTAAAGGAGTGTGGCTATTCTGCCTGCGAATGAGGGCAATTGCTCTAATGAAAGGGCATGCTAGGGGGAGCTGCAGGTTTACAGAGCATCCTGTAGTTTGTTTACTGAACAGTGATGGCCATGAAGGCAACTGAAGGCTGAGATCCAAGCTGTGTGTGTAGCAAGCCCTCCAGCACAAGTCAGGGCTGCACTCCAGCACAAGTCAAGGCTGCCCTGGGGAAGAGGTACCTTGTTATTGTGTGCAATAGTACCCTCCTCCAGCTAAACCCTGTGCTCATGGGGTTGCAGCTGCCCAGATTTAATGAATCTAAAATTTACTCTACTTTCTGTCTGGGCTCGAATGATAGTGAGACAGTGAGAAAAAGTGATCCCCAGAGAACTTCTGACCGGCCTGTGCACTGGGAGGATGGAGTGGGGCCTCAGGAGGTTCACGCCATTTGCAGCGGGTAGGAGCCTGGCCTCTCCTATTCCTGGGTGGTAACCTGGGATTCAGCCTGTGAGATGGGGGCCTGTTAACAGGAACCCCTCTTGCTTTGCTGAAAGAATCTTTTTCCTTTTCTCCCAATAAATTCTGTAACCTTTCACCCTTCAAAGTGTCTGAGTGCCTAATCTTTCCTGGTCATGTGACAAGAATCAGGTTTTATTCCTACAGCAATAGGAACAGGAACAGAAGTTAACATCAATTCTAACATTGAAATATAGAGATCCATCTCTTGAAGGACAAAGAGTAAACAACAACAACAAAAAAATTAGCCCATATAAAGAGTTGATAGCTGAAAATGCAGCACATCCATAAAGGAGCTGAACCCAGTAGGGTACAATCATAAAATCATATTTTTTCCTCAATACTCCCCGTTCTGACAATCAGGTTTTTCTCTGTCCCTTGGATGAAATCTTAGACAGGTTTCACAGATTTCCTAATAACTCCTAGGTTTAATAAAATCCAAATCAGTCTAATTGCCATATAACTATAGTCCAGTGTAATATAAAACACTATAATCCTTTTTTTTTTTTTTTTAATTTACAGTGTTTCCCCATCTCCAACTTAAAAACTGGAGTAGAGGGAGAAGGTAATGATCAGCATCTTCACCATAGCCTAGCTCCCTGTCCAGCCCCATTTGCTAGGTGTGATTTTATGATTTCTCCAGGGTCAAAGGGGGAAGGTGAAAGATGCATCATCAGGCCTGTCTCTTGAGCAGTTCCAGTGCCTGAGGAAAGGGGACAGTCCATTAGGCTTTGGGCCTTAACTCCTCATTCCTACACATCACTACAGCTTAATTTGAAAAATTCTGCTTTTCACGATAACCTAAGGAACCATCAAGATGCCCTACAGTGGGGCCCTTCAAGTGGCCCCACTCATTCAGTTGCCCCAGGCCCATGCCCCACTAGGGACAGCCCTCCCTGCACTAGGTCTTGCCTGGTGAGCTCAGCCCCTGCATGGCTGGTGTACCAGGGCTGGCTCCTTCTCTCCTGGGATGTTCATGCTGGTTCTGCCATCAGACACAGATGATGACAAACCTTTCAATGTGGACAAGGTGGCCCTTTCAGTGGTTTGATTCCCACTCCCTGCTCAGCCTCAGGAGTGAGTCCCTGCAGGCAAATTCTCTGTGAAGAGTCCCTCATCCTTCCTGTTGGTCCTCTTGGACAGGATCCTTTTTAAGCCAACCCCAGGCATGCTTCCCTCAAGGGATCTGCGTCTGGCCCCAGAATGTGAGCTCCCAGGCCTCCAGCAATGGGAGTGCAGCTCTGTTCCAGTGCCCCCTTTAAACCTTTCAGGTTGGGAACACTCTGAAGGTCTCCCTGCAACCTCCCTCCCTTGGTCTGAGGCAAGGGAAGCATGTCCTTCCCTCCCAAATAGGGAGAAGTAGAGGAGTGGAGACTCCAGCACACTGACCAGGCTCCAGAGAAATCCTCTCCTCAGTCTTCCCAATCTCAGTACGCAGCAGTAGCCCAGCACTTGGCTGATCTAGTAGAACTTTTTTACCCCTTTAGCAAGCCCTACATGAATGGTGACTAGTTTAACACAGGGATCAGCAAATCACGGCCTGCAGATGATATTCCCCTCCACTCCTTCTTTCTTGTTAATTCTTTGTCCATGAGCAAAGAATGGTTTTTCCATTATTAAATGATTTTAAAAATCAATAGAAGAATAACATTTTGTGACCCATGAAAATTACATGAAACTCACATTTCAGTGCCATAAATAAAGTATTCCTGGGCCAGATGCGGTGGCTCACGTCTGTAATCCCAGTACTTTGGGAGGCTGAGGCAGGCAGATTACTTGAGGTCAGGAGCTCGAGACCAGCCTGGCCAACATGGTGAAACCTCTGTCATCTTTACTAAAAATACAAAAATTAGCCAGGTGTGGTGGTACGCACCTGTAGTCCCAGCTACTTGGGAGGCTGAGGCAGCAGAATTGCTTAAGCCCAGGAGGCAGAGGCTGTAGTGAGCTGAGATCATGCCACTGCACTCTAGCTTGGGCAACAGAGCAAGACCCTGTTTCTAAATAAATAAATAAGTAATAAATAAATAAATAAATAAATAAAAAGTGTTCTTGGAACACAGCCGTGCTTATTTGTCTCTATATCATCTATGGCCATTTTCACACTACAAAAGCAGGGTTGAGTAGCTGTGACAGCAATTATGTGACCCACAAAGCCTAAAATATTTATTATTGTGCCTTTCACAGGAAAAGAGTGCTGACCCCTGGTCTAGAAACTTACTGAGAATGTAAAAGTATTTGACACTAGTGAGTTCCTTTCTTGCATGGAGCTTCCGGCAAAACTCCAAGATCTGGTCCGATAAGTGGCTATAAATTCAATAATTCAAAAGCAGAGCAGAATGGAACTGCAGAAAGCCAAACTGGCAAATCGGAAAACTAGCAACAAAATTCCCAGACTCACAGCCAATCTATCATATATGTTTGAAGACTTTTCAAAAAGACATTTTCATGTGTTTAAGGGCTTGGAAAGTTACACACATATATCTTTTTGACTTTTTAGAAAAAGAACTTGATGAACTATATGAGCTAACCAAAAAAATTAACTACTCAAAATAACCCTAATCAGTTGGAGGAAGAAACATCAGTAAGAAGCCTGTTTCCTCACACCCAGAGAATGGGCTCTGGCAAAAGAATATATTTGAAAGCCTGTTTACGGGAGTTAAGTTGATTCTCACTCTCTCACGACCACCACAGCCCAATGATTGGCCCACTCCTGTTATAATAGGAGAGGAGAGGTTTACTCCATAGAGCAACGGTTCTCAAACATTACTGGTCTCAGGACTCTCTTTTTTTTTTTTTTTTTTTTTTTTTTTTTTTGAGATGGAGTCTCGCTCTGTCGCCCAGGCTGGAGTGCAGTGGCGTGATCTCGGCTCACTGCAAGCTCCACCTTCTGGGTTCACGCCATTCTCCTGCCTCAGCCTCCCAAGTAGCTGGGACTACAGACACCCACCACCGCGCCCGGCTAATTTTTTGTATTTTTAGTAGAGACGGGGTTTCACCGTGTTAGCCAGGATGGTCTCGATCTCCTGACCTCGTGATCCGCCCGCCTCGGCCTCCCAAAGTGCTGGGATTACAGGTGTGAGCCACCGCGCCCGGCAGGACCCTCTTACACTCTTTTTTTTTTTTTTTTTTCCTTTTTTGAGACGAAGTCTCGCTCTGTCACCCAGGCTGGAGTGCAGTGGCGTGAGCTTGGCTCACTGCAACCTCCACCTCTCGGGTTCAAGCGATTCTCCTGCCTCAGCCTCCCAAGTAGCTGAGATTACAGGTGCCCACCACCACACTCTGCTAATTCTTGTATTTTTAGTAGAGATGGGGTTGGTCTCGAGCTCCTGACCTCAGGCAATCTGCCTGCCTCAGCTTCCCAAAGTTCTCGGATTACAGGCATGAGCCACCGCACCCGGCCTATACTCTTAAAAATTGTTGAGGACTCCCAAGGAGATTTGGTTTATGTGGATCCTACTTATTGACATTTACCAATTAGAAATTAAAAACTGAGAAATTTAAGAAACATTCATTCATTTTAAAATAACAATAATAATCCATTACAAGTTAACACAAATAACATTTCTTGGTGAAAAATGTTTTGTTTTTCTAAAACAAAAAAAACCAATAATGAGTGATTTTTTAAAGCATGTTAATATCTAGCTCAATAAAACAGCTGGGTTCTCATAGCTGCTTCTGTGTTTGAACAGTTGTGATATCTTGTTATGGTTGAAGTAAATGAAGAAAATATGACCTCACACAGATATGGAAAAGGAAACAGTATTTTAATAGTCTTTTGACATAATTGTACATATTCTTCTTACAAACACACCAAAACTCAAAGGTTAGTCATGATGTAAAATTTAAAGCCATATCAATAAACTTTTGGTGTACAGTTATTTAAATTATTGATCTGCCTTGCATTTCAAATAGATTTATGTTATCCTTGCACCATTTTGTAGCATGATACATTGATCATTTGAAAAATATTGGCTCACCAAGTTGTATAAATCTTCTAAATATTGATGACTTATTCCACAATATTTTTAAAAATCATATTTTTGAAAATATCATCCCCAATTTCATCACAATAATATTAAATTATTGGGAAACTGTCAAGATTATGGTAGCAGATACAAGTTGTTTCAAGATTCTAATTTTCACTTGAAAGTTTGAATCATATCATTGGCAACCAATACCATTTTTTCTGAAGTGACACGGTCATTTTATTCATTTTCAAGAAAATGTCTACCAAATACCCAAGTCTGAATAACCAGATTGCCATTTCTTTCAAGCAAAAATTGTGTTTCCACAAAAAAGTGGCTAGTTCAGCTCACAGCTCCAAGAATCACATATGTATGTTTTTCCTTTAGATATTATAATAACAGAGAGTATTATAAAGACATGCACTCAAGGGTAAAGATTTCATAAAAGATTTTCATAATAACTTTTACTGCATCTTCAAGGACATTTCGAAGTTTGCTTGCTTTCTTTCTCCACCCTGACTGAATCACAGTGAAAATTACACAATTTCTGCCTTGATTCATGCTAAGGTGTCAGCAATTTTACTCACATTTTTTTTGCACTGTCAGTGCAAATGTTGACATAGTAAAAAAAAAAAAAATCAAATAACATCTTGGTATTATTATGAAAATAGTTTTGACCTCTTAGACTCTTGAAAGAGTCTCAGAGACTCTCAGGAGCCTGTAGCCCATACTTTGAGAACTGCTCATTTCAGAGATGTTGAATAAGGAAGACAAGAGAGGATTCTAAGACAACCATCACAACTAAAAATGGAGACAAAGCACATATGAAAACAGACAGATAAAGTCTGCATACCAGACAGTGAGATAATAGTCAACTCACCCCCTCTTCTTGGGTCTGGGATATTGGTAGCCAGGCCAACACCCACCCAGAGGATGATTGGGGTATACCTCTCTGGGGAAACGACTATCAGATATGACACTGAGGAGGTCTCCAACAAACGACCAGGTCTCTGCCCAGCCAGCCACTGGGAGCAAGATAAGTTGAAAAATACCACCCAAGCACAAGTAAGACTTTTAGTGCCTTATTTCTGAACTTGAATGGCATCAAAAGATAACTAGGCACAGGAAGAAAACCGTTAAGATGAAGCTAGAAATGAAAACAAACAAGCAAATCACAAAGAACTGTGTGAGAAGAACAATGCAAGGAAGAAAAGAAAAAATAATTAATAACTTCAGAGAATTAACAGAATATATTGCACAAGAACTGGAAACATAATATTATATACATTCTTTTTAGCTTGTTTTTGTTACCCAGTATTACATTCCTAAAGTTCAAACATCACAAGCATTATGTTGATGCATATAGCTGTATATGTATTCACTCATTTACACCTCTGTATAACATTCTGTTCTGTGAATATACCCGATGTTATTTATAGTTCTCCTGCGAATAGACATTTGAGTTATTTCCAGTTCTTTGTTTTTACAAATGTTCATCCTATGAGCATTGTCCTCTTGTGCTTATGTGCTCTTATTTTTGTTGGAGATATACTGACAACTGGAAACACATATATTGAGGACTGGAACGGAGTTTCGCTCTTGTTGCCTAGGCTGGAGTACAGTGGCACGATCTCTGCTCACTGCAACTTCTGCCTCACAGGTTGAAATGATTCTCCTTTCTCCTGCCTCAGCCTCCCATGTAGCTGGGATTACAAATGCCTGCCACCACCCCCAGCTAATTTTTTGTATTTTTAGTGGAGACGAAATTTCACCACGTTAGCCAGACTGGTCTCGAACTCCTGACCTCAGGTGATCCACCCACCTTGGCCTCCCAAAGTGCTGGGATTAGAGTTGTGAGCCACCGTGCCCGGCCCACAGAGTCATATTTTACAAGATAACAACCCCCAAACTGTTTCACAAAATTTACGCTTATTCACACAAATTATTTCACAAAATTTACGTTTATTCTCACATTGGCAGGATTCTGTCAACAATTAGTATTGTTAGACTTTAAAATTTTTGCCAATCTAGTGGATATAAAACGGTATCTCATGGTTTTAACTTGTCTTTTCTCGAATTACCAATAGTTATATGCTTATTAGCTGTCTCAGCATGAAAGTGGGTATTGTTAAATAAAACACAGGCTTACCCAAAGTACATATATTCCTCTCTCATGTGACAAACTATCTAAGGCCAGAACCACTGTACAATCTGTGGAGCCAGGGCCCCTCAATCTGGATGCCTGGTCCCCACCATAAGGTAAATTTTCTTGAAGGGTGCTCATGATAAAGACCCTGAAATCTCTTTTTATGGAGATGATGTATTCTAGCACCACCTTCCCCCATGCTCTCAACTCATGTTTTCAAAAGCAGAAGTGGGTAGGGGGCAGGCTGTGGTCCACAGCAACGGAGAAGAGGTCCTGTTAGATGCAAGTGGCCTACAGCTCAAGAGTCCCATTAAACACTGACCAGTGCAGTATGGCGTATCGTACTATGATGCACGTTCAGGTTTAGGATAGAGGAAGGGAGTATTCTAAACCAGCGCAGTCAGAAAACTGGGCAGGTCTCTATAGGAGCTTAGAAGTCCTGAGCAAAAAGCCCTGTGACTCCAGCAGTTCCTAGCAAGGTCTTCCCAAGCTCACCTCGGTTTTTACCTTTCTTTTATCTTTCAAGAGAGGCCCTCAAGGTAAAAGAAAGATGCCTTGGAATTGTAACATGGAGAAACATCACGGATTTTGGACTCAGACAGAGTTGCATTCAAATTCCAGCCCTACCTCTTATCCTGGGCAAAGGGCTTTCACCTCTCTGAGTCTCAGGTTCCTCACCTGTGAAATGAGATCTATTGTAGAGAGCAATCGTAGCCACCTCTAGGGTCGTTGTGAAGATTAAATGAGATCTTGAGTAATGCCTGTGAGGAAGGCAATAAGGAAGAGTGGTGAAGATCTTACCCAGGTTCTAACCCCAGCTCTGATATTTCCCAGCCATGTGGCCTTGGGCAAGTTACTTGGCTTTTTTGTGACTCAGTTTCCTTGTTTGTAACACCAGGGTAATAATAGTTCCCCACCTCATAAAGTTACGATGACAAGTAAATGAGGTAGGTTGGGCACAGTGGCTCACACCTGTAATCCCAGTACTTTGGGAGGCCGAGGAGGGCAAATCACCTGAGGTCAGGAGTTCGAGATTAGCCTGGCCTACATGGTGAAACCCCATCTCTATCAAAAATACACATATTAGCTGGGCATGGTGGCACACACTTGTAATCCCAGCTACCCGGGAGGCTGAGTGAGGCAGGCGAATCACTTGAACCCAGGAGGCAGAGGTTGCAGTGAGCTGAGATTGCACCACTACACTCCAGCCTGGGCAACAGAGTGAGACTCTGTCAAAAAAAAAAAAAAAAAGAAGTAAATGAGGTAATTTGTGTACAACTCTTAGCTGACTGTCTGGTGGATAGTAAGGGCTTAGTTAATATTAGCTATTATTTGTGTTTTTTAAAAAGTTAAAGCCCAAATGACAGTCTAGAAAAATATTTGAAATAAGTATAAAATACAAAAAGTTACTATTTACAACATAGGAAAAACTCCTGCAAATCTAATATGAAAAGAAAATCTAAGAGAAAAAAACGAGGACAAAAGACAGGAAAACGTATTTTACAAAAGAAATATATAGCTGGCCAATAATGATGAAAAATGCCCATCTAACTAGTAATTTTTTTTTAAGTTCCAGGATACATGTGCGGAATGTGCAGGTTTGTTACATAGGTATACGTGTGCCATGGTGGTTTGCTGCACCTATTAACCTGACCTCTAAGTTCCCTCCCCTTGCCCCCCAATCCCAACAGGTCCTGGTGTGTTGTTCTGCTCCCTGTGTCCATGTGTTCTCATTGTTCAGCTCGCACTTATGAGTGAGAATATGCAGTATTTGCTTTTCTGTTCCTGTATTAGTTTGCAGAGGATGATAACTTCCAGCTTTGTCCATGTCCCTGCAAAAGACATGATCTCATTTCTTTTTATGGCTGCATAGTATTCCATGGTGTATATATACCAGATTTTCTTTATCCAGTCTATTACTGATGGGCATTTTGGTTGGTTCCATGACTTCACTATTGTAAATAGTGCTGCAATAAACATGTGTGCATGTGTCTTTATAGTAGAATGATTTATATTCCTTTGGGTATCTTCCTAGTAATGGGATTGCTGGGTCAAATGGTATTTATGGTTCTAGATCCCTGAGGAATCACCATACTGTCTTCCACAATGGTTGAACTAATTTACATTCCCACCAACAGTGTAGAAGTGTTTCTATTTCTCCACAGCCTTCCCAGTATCTATTGTTTCTCGGCTTTTTAATAATCACCATTCTGACTAGAGTGAGATGGTATTTCATTGTGGTTTTGATTTGCAATTCTCTGATGATCAGTGATGTTGAGCTTTTTTTCATGTTTGTTGGCTGCATAAATGCCTTCTTTTGAGAAATGTCTGTTCATATGTTTTGCCCACTTTTTGATGGAGTTGCTTTTTTCTTGTAAATTTGTTTAAGTTCCTTGTAGACTGAATATTCGACCTTTGTCAGAGGGGTAGATTGCAAAAATGTTCTTCCATTGCCTGTTCTCTCTGATGATAGTTTCTTTTGCTGTGCAGAAGCTCTTTAGTTTAATTAGATCCCATTTGTCAATTCTGACTTTTGTTGCAATTGCTTTTGGTATGTTTGTCATGAAGTCTTTGCCCATGCCTATGTCCTGAATGGTATTGCCTAGGTTTTCTCCTAGCATTTTTATGGTTTGGGGTTTTACATTTAAGTCTTTAATTCATCTTGAGTTAATTTTTGTATAAGGTGTAAGGAAGGGGTCCAGTTTCAGTTTTCTGCATATGGCTAGGCAGTTTTCCCAGCACCATTTATTGAATAGGAGATCCTTTCCCCATTGCTTGTTTTTGTCAGGTTTGTCAAAGATCAGATGGTTAGAGATGTGTAGTGTTATTTTTGAGGTCTCTGTTCTGTTCCATTGGTTTATATGTCTGTTTTGGTACCAGTAGCATGCTGTTTTGGTTACTGTAACCTTGTAGTATAGTTTGAAGTCAGGTAGCATGATGCCTCCACCTTTGTTCTTTTTGCTTAGGATTGTCTCAGCTATATGGGGTCTTCTTTGATGCCATAAAGTGTTTTTTTTTTTCTAATTCTGTGAAACACGTCAATGGTAGTTTGATGGGAATAGCATGGAATCTATAAATTACTTTGGGCAGTATGGTCATTTTCATGATATCAATTCTTTCTATCCATGAGGATGGAATGTTTTTCCATTTGTTTGTGTCCTCTCTTATTTCATTGAGCAGTGGTTTGTAGTTCTCCTTGAAGAGGTCTTTCACATCCCTTGTTAGCTGTATTCCTAGGTATTTTATTCTCTTTGTAGCAATTGTGAATGGGAATTCATTCATGATTTGGCTCTCTGCTTGTCTATTGTTGGTATAAAGGAATGCTTGTGATTTTTGCACATTGAGTTTGTATCCTGAGACTTTGCTAAAGTTGTTTATCAACTTAAGGAGTTTTTGGGCTGAGATGATGGGATTTTCTAAACATAGAATCAAGTCGTCTGCAAACAGAGGCAATTTTACTTCCTCTCTTCCTATTTGAATGCCCATTATTTCTTTCTCTTGCCTGATTGCCCTGGCCAGAACTCCCAACTATGTTGAATAGGAGTGGTGAGAGAGGGCATCCTTGTCTTGTACTGGTTTTCAAAGGGAATGCTTCAAGCTTTTGCCCATTCAATATGATATTTGCTGTGGATTTGTCATAAATAGCTCTTATTGTTTTGAGATATGTTCCATCAATAGCTAGTTTATTGAGAGTTTTTAACATGAAGCGATGGTGAATTTTATCAACGGCCTTTTCTGCATTTATTGAGAAAATCATGTGGTTTTTTTCTTTGGTTCTGTTTATGTGATGGATTACATTTATTGACATGCGTATGTTGAGCCAGCCTTGCATCCCAGGGATGAAGCTTACTTGATCTTGGTAGATAAGTTTTTGATGTGCTGCTGGATTCAGTTTGCCAGTATTTTATTGAGTATTTTCGCATCAATGTTCATCAGGGATATTGGCCTGAAGTTTTCTATTTTTGTTGTGCCATTGCCAGGTTTTGGTATTAGGTCAATGCTGGCTTCGGAAAATGAATTAGGGAGGCATCCCTCCTTTTCAATTGTTTGGCATAGTTTCAGAAGGAATGGGACCAGCTCCTCTTTGTGCCTCTGGTAGAGTTTGGCTGTGAATCTATCTGGTCCTGGGCTTGTTTTTTATTGGTAGACTATTAATTACTGCCTCAATTTCAGAACTTGTTATTGGTCTATTCAGGGATTCTACTTCTTCCCGGTTTAGTCTTGGAAGGGTAAATGTGTCCAGGAATTTATCCATTTCTTCTAGATTTTCTAGTTTATTTGCATAGAGATGTTTATATTATTCTCTGATGGTAGTTTGTATTTCTGTGGAGTCAGTGGTGTTATCCCCTTCATCATTTTTTATTGTGTCTATTTGATTCTTTTCTCTTTTCTTCTTCGTTAGTCTAGCTAGCAATCTATCTATTTTGTTAATTTTTTCAAACAACCAGCTTCTGGATTCATTGATTTTTTGCAGGGTTTTTGTATCTCTATCTCCTTCAATTCTGCTCTGATCTTAGTTATCTCTTGTCTTCTGCCAGATTTTGGATTAATTTGCTCTTGCCTCTGTAACTCTTCTAATTGTGATGTTAGGGTGTCGACTTGAGATCTTTCTAGCTTTCTCATGTGGGTATTTAGTACTATAAAATTCCCTCTTAACACTGCTTTAGCTGTGTCCCAGAGATTCTGGTACGTTGTCTCTTTGTTCTCATTGGTTTCAAAAAACTTCTTGATTTTTGCCTTAATTTCATTATTAACCCAGGAGTCATTCAGGATCAGGTTGTTCAATTTCCATGTAATTGTGTGGTTTTGAGTGAGTTTCTTAATCCTGAGTTCTAATTTGATTGCACTGTGGTCTGAGAGACTGTTTGGTATTATTTCATTAGTAATTTTTTAAATGCAACTTAAACCAATAAGGATATGTTATTTGTTGCCCTTCATGCTTGGAAATTTTTTCATATTGGTGAGAGCCCACAGGCACTTTCATATACTATAGTGAGAATATGAATTAATAAAAATCTCTTTGGAGAGCAATGTGTTAGTACCTTTCAAAATTTTAAATGCATGCTAGAGACAGATCAACTATATATCTCAAGAGTCATATACTTCCCATATTTGCTTGTCCCTGAAAGAACAATTGTATTGATCCTTCTAAGAAAAGTCCATTCATTCTTCAAGATTTCACTTGTGATCTATACCTCAAATGCAATACTCTCACTCCTCTTTAAAATCCACCATGGGATTATTCATCTTCTTTAAATTTGTGTTCTGGAGTGGAACTTTAATCTATTTTTCATTTGAAAATCTAAATCAAGAGTTGGAGAATTACTTACCCACCCCATCTTCCCTCAACACGTTCCTTTACCCTTTCTCTCTCTTCCATTTGGCTGTTCCTGAATTATACCCTATATAATAAACTGGTAAATCAGTAGTATTTTTGCTGAGTTCAAAAAGTTATTAATAAAAATAAAGGGTTGGTACACCTTTTTTGTAAAAAGCCAGATAGTAAGGCTGGGCGTGGTGGCTCACACCTGTAATCCCAGCACTTTGGGATGCCGAGGCAGGTGGAACACTTGAGGTCAGGAGTTCCAGGCCGGCCTGGCCAACATGGTGAAACACCATCTCTAATAAAAATACAAAAATTAGGCAGGTGTGGTGGCACATGCCTGTAATTCCAGTTACTTGGGAGGCTGAGGCACAAGAATCACTTGAACCTGGGAGGTGAAGGTTGCAGTGAGCCAAGACCGTGCCACTGCACTCCAGTCTGAGCAGCAGAGTGTGACTCCATAAAAAGAAAAGAAAAGAAAAAAAAAAGCCAGAGAGTAAATATTTCAGGGGCAATGAGCCATAGGTCTCTGTTAATACTACTCAGCTCCATTTTTGTGGCATAAAAGCCACCATAGACAATACATAAATGAGTGACTATGACTGTGTTCCAATAAAATATTATTTATGGACACTAAAATTGAGTGTCCTCTAATTTTCACGAGTCACAAAATATTATTCTTCTTTTAATTTTCAACTATTAAAAAATGTAAAAGACATTCTTAGCTCAGAGGCCATACAAAAAGAGGTGGCAGGCTAGGTTTAGCCAATGGGCCACAGTTTGTCCACCTCTAATCTAATGGATGGAATTCCTGCTCTTATCAGATTAGACAAATGGGGTATAGAATGATTCTCATTCTCAACTCTAGACAGCAACAGAAAAATCCTCAACTAAATTTCTAACCATTTTCTCAGTACTTCGTATATAATATATGCATATTACAATAAATACAACAAATGTCCTTTTGTGGTTTGGGGAAACAGCTGGCATCCCTTAGAGGTTAATCCAATTCTAACATATCTGCAAGTATATTTGTATATTTTGGGGTTGTTTTAGATTATCAAAATAATACAATCTTGTGAACATTTCAAATAGTACGGAAATGAATAAAATTAATATGGAAATGAAAAAGGGTGAATTAATGTCTTCCATTAAAACTGTGACTTTATATTTCAAGAGGGTAATTTTCATCAGATCAGAAGAGGTAGATGCCAAAATATTAGAATTACCTCCTTCCATCTGCATGTGCACAGAAGATTCCCTGGAAGGATGTACACAAAGCCATTAGCCTGACACCAAATGTTTCAAGATATGGGAGGAACAGTGGGGGTAAGGCTTTCCATCTTATACTTTAATCACTTCTATATTGTTTGAACTTATTACAACATGTATCACCACGATAATTTTTTTAATTTAATGAACATTCATTTTAGTGATTTGCCCCAACTTGTTGAGTACATGGTAGGAATGTAAATTCATCCCACCATTTCAGAGGGCAACTAAAAGAGTACGTACCAAACGCCTTAAAAACTACAAGCCCTTTGGCTGAGCAATCAGGACTTTTCCTCCTAAGGAAATAATTGTTTCTGTGAAAACAAAATAGCCATGAAGAAGTTCATCACAGTATAGTTTATGATAACAAGAAGTTGGAGGAAAAATCTAAATATCCAAGAAGAGATGACTGGTAAAATGAATTATGATATATATTTAGAATAAAATAAAAGGCATTCAGTAGAAATAAGTGAAAAAATAGGACATGAGCCCATTGATGGCTTTAATGTGCTGATTTTTACAAAGCAAACTCATAACCTTTATTATGCTGAAAATGTGTCTCTAGTTCTGTGATGAACTAGAGTTCATCACAGTGTGATGAACTGTGTGGCTGGTGACACACTGGATCTATAACTACATCATGGTCACTAGGTGTTGTGGAATAAATTGTCAAATTTTTAATAAGAGCATGTTTAATAATGAACCATAAGCATTTCAATAGTAACAACTATACAGTGTTGATGATTTTATGGTATAGCTTTGGTGTCCAATTAACATACTATTCCACTAATGAGAAAGCGCCTTCTGCTTTGGTGTGGCTTCAACACACTGAAGGCTCCAGAAGACCAAGAAAGGTTTGTAGGAGCTTGGCCCATCAGCAATTCTGCTGGCAGCAGCACCATCACCTGGGCTCTGCAGTTGGGAGTTGTGCTCTTAGTGCAGACACCTCAGCTCCAAGGGTATCAGGTATCAGGCATCTGCAGCCTGGGTGCAGCAGAATCCAGGCATCACCTGCTGCAGTGGCTGCACGGCTGCAGGAGAGAATCGTAAGGAGGGGCAATAGAGGAAACCCACAGTGACTGATAGAATTAAGCCCATGAGTCCATGTGGGTTATCCACAGAATCTCCAAAATACACAGGAGACCCAGAAAGGGCACCAGAGTTGCCATCACAGAAGATATGGGCAGAGCGCTGGAAACCCCTTGTGCAACTGTTCTTGTGATGCTAGATTTTCCGCAGACTTGCATGGCTGGGGACACACTGGATCTATAACTACATCATGGTCACTAGATACTGAAGGTATCTTCAATCTCCAACTTGTTCAGACAAGTTCTTTCCTAAAATGAGCTTCTTAGGATAACAGCTGCTTGGAGTTCCAGTTGTCACCCATCCTTCTAACATTTCCTGCCCATGTCCAGATGAGCTAACTAGCATTAAGGGTAGCTGAGGTCATTGAAAAGATTTTTAAATAAGCTATTTTAAAAGTTACTGACATCATCAGCTCATAGCTGTTATTCCTGGGTCAGCACAACCTCCTCTCTGCAGCAGCGGCAGTCCTTGCTGGTTACTGCCTGGCTGCGCTGCGCGGGACATGGAGCTAGATGTGGTGTCCCCAGTGCGGTGAGATCTCACGCCCTGTCGCTTCCCACCCCCCATAAAAAGTGGAGGAAACTGCTTCCCAATGGCATTTAGACCAAATGAAATGGCAGATCACAATTCAGTTCTGAGAATATTTTGACATTCTAAAATTTAGAAATAATATGAATAATATGTATATATTTTATTCTGATTCAAGTAGATTTCACATTTCTTTAAAAGATACTTCAGTCTCATGCATAGGGGAAAAAATTAAAATCTGAGTTTATTTACATATTTACCAAATAACTTTCGAAAGGGAGATTGGACTAGGTAACATCTAAGTTCCAGCCCAACGTCTAGATTCTGAAATTCTATAAAATAAATAGGATTCATTCACATTTTGTTTATTTTTGTATAGTTTAATCTTTTCAAGTGCATAGTTTATAGGCTATTCAGAACAATAGCAAAAGAGAAATAATTCACTTCTTCATGGGAGGGACAGATGTCAATGCATCTAAGGCTTTTGTTAATCTTCCAAATGCTATCAACTTTTTAAAAAATGGTATGATTTTTAACACCTCGATCAAAATGAATCCACAGTAATAGTAACAGCTAATGTATATTGAATACTTACTATATGTTGGCATTGTGCTAAACCTTTTACTTATTTTTAATCTCATCTAATCCTCCAAATTTAATAAGGCAGCTGTCATTATTATTATTCCTGTCTTTTACATAAGGCAGCTAGGACAGAGAAGTTAAATAACTTGCCCAAAGCAACTCAGCTTATTTGGGTAACAGTAAGGACTTGATCCACATCTGCCCCACTCTAGAGCCTGCAAGCTTCAAACAACACCCAGCATGCCTACGCCCCTAGGCTGTGTTGCTTGGCAGCCAAAAGAAATTAATCATTAAATTAACATCAACTCCCCAAAAGAGTCACATTTCCACAGGATAAACAAAGCTTCTTTGACTCTTCATTCTTAGGGAAAAAAAATTGCTTCCTGTGTATTTCATATAGAAGGCACTGAATAAAATTTCTCTATAATAAATGCAGTCTTAGATTTTGTACAGCCACTTTAAAAAATCTCTCAACAGATCATAAGTAAGGAAGTAAATGCTCAACTTGAAAAAGGCCCAGACTAGGAGTGGTGGCTCACACCTGCAATCCCAGCACTTTGGGAGGCATAGGCAGGTGGATCACGTGAAGTCAGGAATTCAAGACCAGCCTGGCCAACATGGCGAAACCCCATCACTACTAAAAGCTCAAAAATTAGCTGGGTGTGGTGGCTTTTGCCTGTAATCCCAATTACTCAGGAGGCTGAGGCAGGAGAACCACTTGAACCCAGGGGGTGGAGGTTGCAGTGAGCCGAGATCGCACCACTGCACTCCAGCCTGGCGACAGAGCGAGACTCCATCTCAAAAAAAAAAAAAAGAAAAAAGAAAAAGGCCCTGCTTGTGATGGGTGTTAAGACAATAGGAGCCATATATAAAACTCTCTAATCATCTGTCTTTCAAAACTGAAATTAGAAAAATAAAAAGAAATAAACACACAAACACACAAATGTCAGATGAATATCCTTTAAAAAATCTTCCACATAAATCATTTTTCATCACAATGCTTGGGATAAAACTTGAAAGACTCTATTCTCAGGGATCATTTCGATAGTTCGTTTCTAGGATAAAACTTGAGCATCAATAGTTTTGAGGTTATAGTTTTTGACAGAGCCCTAAAGTGTGCATATTCTATGTGGCCAGTAAAGAGTAGATATGTATGCTTTGAAATGTAATCAAATTATTATTCAATAAACAGTGGTGTTGTAACAGATAATCAAATGGGAAAAAAGGTAAATTTATATCAAAATAATTCCAGATAGATAAAAAATGTAAACATGAAAAATGACATCAGGAAAATTCTATCCAAAAACCATGGGATAAAATTATTTTTATAATTTCATAATGGAGATGCCATGAGAGATTAATAGACTAAGTTACATAAAAGTAAAAAAGTATGTATGAGAAAAACATCACAAGCAAAACAAAAAGGCAAACGTCAAATTGGAAGAAAAAGTTATTACAGATCATGGACAAAAGGCTAATTTCTCTAATGTACTAGGAATTCATACAGAGAAATATGATAAAGATAATAGAAAATGAATAAAGGACATGAAATGGCAGTTTACAGGAAAGAGAGTTCAAATGATTCTTAAGCTTGTGAAAAATGTGTGATGCTATTTATAATAAAAGGAATGCACAACAGAATGATGAGATGCCATTCTTCACATATCAAACGGTTCAAATGCAAAACTTAGATTGTACCCTGTGTTGATGAAGGTAGGGGAGAGTAGTCACACTGCTGGTAGAAATGCAAAATGGAGCAACTCTGCAACAGGAAATTTGGCAACATTTACCAAATTGTAAAAGCACATATGTGTTGACTCAGCAAATCTGCTTCTGAGCAATTGTCTTAGGGATATACTTAGCTGTGTGCAAATGATAAATACACAAGGACTCCCCTCACTAAGGTATAAAGCAGCACCTTCCATCATCCTCTATCTCTTTCTATTTTATTGACCATATCATAATATTTATCATTACTGTCTTGATGATATACCTGGGTTTGTGTGTATCCCCATCAAAACTATGCAGGTGACTAAAGGGGTAAACCGCAGGCCTGCTTGGAGAGATGACCCCAGGATTGCCTTCTGAAAGCACAATTTCCTTGCATAAATGTCAAATATTACATACCATGAGTTGGTTATCTGTCTTGTATACTGGAAGAGCAGCAAAGCGGCACTTAAGTCTTTGCTCTATGTAACTGAAATCATATCAAAAGGCAAGTGGAGTATTAGGGAAGTACATTTTCTGTTTCAAAATAAGTTACACGTACCTTGACCTGGTTCATGGTAACTGCATTCTCAGCAAGTAGTTTTGGGACTACTGATGCAATCAAAGACGTTTGCATGCTGTTTCCCATCTACAGAGTAAACTTAGTGTTAGACTCAATCCCATTGTGTCTTACTGGTTGGATGTCCAGTATGATACCTGGAACTACTGCTGGTGATGGACAATACATCATTAGGTAGGCTGCAACCCCAGCATCTAGAACAGGACCTGGCACATATGAGGAACTCTCTAAATAATCTTTAAACGATGAATGAATGAATGAATATATCGTTATGTGAAAAAAGGCAAGGTTCTTGCCTCTGCTATCCCTTCCTCACTGGTATTCTGCCTTGCAAATCCTAGCCAGGAACCCCTAACTCTGATTGCTCCTTCCTTAATTTGTTGAGTTGGCCAGGCTCTGTTTCAGTTCTCCTTCCTGCCCGGTGGCCCTGAGTTGGTTCCTGACAGTGAGCTGCAACCATCACAGGGCTCGCCTTATTGGTTTCCCTCCTCCCAGGTTTCATAGTCCTATGTTGCCTGTTGTCCACTGTCTGAAAACAGTTGTTATATATACTTTTTCAATTTTCTAGTTGTTTGTTACAGGAGGGAAGTTCTTGCAGCCTTTAAACCTTCACTAGAAGAAGCACAAGAAAATAATTTTTTTCTTTAAAACTCCTCCAAGAGTGATAAAGAGCATCTCTAAGATCAATTTAAATAGTACTGTGGTCACGTTAAAAACATACATGCACACACACACACAAACCCAACTCTTATCTTTTAGAGGTTCTATTGAAATATTTATGAACTAAGGAATAACAATTTTTGAGATTTGCTCAAAAATATAGGCAAGAGTGAAATTGCATGGGAATGTGTGTTGGTCATGAATTGGTAATTCTTGTAGTTGGGTGATGAGTTCAGTCTACTTTTTCATGTTTGCAATTTTCCATAATAAAAAGTTTTCTTATATCAATTTATAGGAATCTCTATGTTTATTGCCCACTAAGTGACTTCTACTGTGTCTACTTGGTAAGAATGAATGATCTGAGAGCAGGTGTTTGATGCTAGAAAGAGGTGGAACATGAGGGCACGTGGTGTGAAAAAAGAAACTGAAGGGAGGGAAACTGAAAAGCTAATGGCAATCTTTTACTGCTATAATTTATCAGTCAGTTGACTATTCCCCAGATAAACCCAGAGATCCAGAATCCAGCAGCGTGCCAAGCTGACAATAGGTTCTCCACTACTACCGTGTAGCTGAGAGGTGGAAGAAAATCTACCCAACACCGTGTTGTTACTGCCACCCTGGCTGCCTGGTCCTTATTTTTAGAGAGTGAGATTTTTACAAATTGCAAAAACCAATCTGTCCTGTCACAGACGCCTAAAATGAACCTGGATCGCCATGGTAACAGCAGAGGCAGGCAGGGAGTAGGGGAGGAACACATAGTTTGTCACGGCTACAAAAAAGCAGGCGAAAAGCAAGTCAGATCCATCCCTTAGGATTCACTCCAGAATGCTCTTCGGTAAATGCCCTTGAGAATGCAAATTCTGTCTCTTCTCAACCCCCATGTCCTCCTCTATAGAGCCATATTTATAGAGCACCTAATCTGTGCATCCCAGGAAGGTAACATCTCCATTTTGCAGAAGGGTAAATTGAGGCATAAAGAGGCTAGGAACCTTTGTAAAGTCTAATAAATGTCAAAGCTGGGATTGAAACCCAGGTCCATCTAGTACCAAGGCTCATGTTCTCTCATCTCTTATCCTGTAGTAGTTAGCATTTGCAAGTGCTCATTCAGAAATTATTCATGGAAATTCTTATGTCACCACTAATAAAATAAATACAATGCACAATACAATAAAGGCAAAGGTAAACATAAAAAATAGAGTGTAAGCATTTAGAGGTCCAGAGTGTTTTAAGAACTCATATTTAATTCTCTCTCAAATTTCCACCAAATAAGAACTTAATATTAGAATATAGTTATAGGGAAGATCTCTTTTCATTATGGGAACCTGAGAAGAGACATATAAACAGGTGATGGGCCCAAAAAACAATATTCTAGGACATTAGTCTATCTGTCAATCTAGACATCATAAGGATAAATAAAAATCATACTGTTCAGCTCAAGTTTTCTCACATAACTCCTCAAATAAGCAGTACAATGTCAGTCAGTCGCATTTTTTTTTCCGTGCCTGTAATAAATCCTTTAATTTAAAATGCTTGGGTGTGGTAGAGAAATGCATATTTATCATCTCATACTGGTTTCTAAGGAAGGTGTTTTTGTTTGTTGTTATTATTTGAGGATCTTGTTTGCTTAGGCATTTTTTGTTTTGTTGAACATAAAATTGTTATCTTCAGTATAGTTGTCTTGAGTATCAGAGAAACAAAACATGTCTTTTTTTTCCTTACCAGTCAACACAGTACACAGTATACTTCACCTCTGGTTGCCAAAATGTAGAGAGATGGGGGGTGGGGGGTTGTCCCCACGCACCAAGCAACCCTTCAGCAGACACCAACTAGTGTCCTATAATTTAATTCAATTCTAACACTATCTACCTGGAGTAGAGTCGGATCCCACAAATTAAGGGCTCATTCCCACAAGACTGCACCCAACTTCAAGTGCCAGTCACAAATCTAGTTACCCACAATTTCTGCCCAATTTGGCTACAAATTCGGGACTCCAAGTTGCACCCCCTCCTCGTGCTCAATTAATTTTCTAGGATGGCTCACAGAACCCAGGGAAACACTTACTTACATTTATAGGTTTATTATATGGGATATCACGAAGGATACAGATGAACAGCCAGATGGAAGAGATGCATAGGACAGAATATATGGGAAGGGGAGCGGAGCATCCAAACCCTCTCTGGGCATGGCATCCTCTAGGCACCTCCACCTGCTTAGCTCCGAACCCAATAGTTTAGAGATTTTTATGGAAGCTTCATGACATAGGCGTGATCAATCATTAACTCAATCTCTAGCCCCTCTCTCCTTCCTGGAGGGTGAAGGAGTAGGGCTAAAAGTTCGAAGTGTCTAATCATGGCTTGGTTCTTCTGGTGACCAACCTCAACATCCAGGAGACCACCAAGAGTCACCTTACTAGAACAAAAGATGTTTCTATCACCCAGGAAATTCCAATGAACTTGGGAGCTCTATGTCAGACACTATTGTTACTCTGGAACTTAGAAAGGTTATCCAACATGAACTACCACTGTGGATACCAGGATATCCACCACGAACTACCACTGTGGATGATGTGTTTTTTTGTTGTTGTTTTGTTTTGTTTTGTTTTGTTTGAGACAGGGTCTGGCTCTGTAGCCCAGGCTGGAGTACATTGGCATAATCACAGCTCACCGCAGCCTCTACCTCCTGGGCTCAAGCAATGCTCCCGCCTCAGCCTCCCTAGTAGCTAGGACCACAGGTGTGCACTACCATGCCCACCTAATTTTTGTATTTTTTGTTTTTTAGAGACGGCATTTCACCTTGTTGCTCAGGCTGGTCTCGAACTCCTGGGCTCAAGCGATCTGCCCGCCTCAGCCTTCCAAAGTGCTGGGATTACAGGAGTAAGCCACCACGCCAGGCCTAATGAATTCTAACTATGTTTTATTCTTTGCATCATTTATTCAAGATTCAAAGTCCTGAAAAAGATCCATGCTTTACATTGTACACAAAAATTAACTAAAAATGAATAATAGCTCTAAATATAAATGCTAAAACTAGAAAACTTGCAGAAGAAAGAAACAGGAAAAAAATCATTGCAACCTTAGGTTACCAAAGGTTTGTCAGATACAACAACAAACTCATGATCGATAAGAAAAAGAAATTGAAATATTGAAATCCTTCAAAATGAACAACTTCTGCTCCTTGAAAAACATCATCAAGAAGATGAAAAGACAAGGCATAAATTGGGAGAAAATAGTTGCAAATCACATTCTGTGTTGAATCCAGAATATGTGAAGAACACTCAAAACTATATAATAAAACACAAACAACCCAGTACAAAAATGGGCAAAATAAATGGAAAAAGCACTTTATGTAGATTGTATGATGCCTCTCCATCTACAGGGATGTCCACATCTGAACTCTGGAACTTGTGAAGATGTTACCATACATGACAAAAGGGGCTTTGTAAATGTAACTAAGTTAAGGATCTTGAGGCAGGTATTATCCAGGTGGGCCTAATGTAGTCATGAGCGTTCTTATCAAAGAGAGGAAAGAGGGTCAAAGTCAGGAAAAGGCAATGTGATGATGGAAACAGAGAGAGATTGGAAGATAATATGCTGCTGACTCAGTTCATGAGCCAAGGAATGGAGATGGCCTCTGAAGAATAGAAAAAGGCAAAGAAATTGATTTTCCCCTCAAGCCTTCAGAATGAACACAGCCCTGCCAACACTTTGTTTTAGGACTTCCGACCTCCAAACCGTGTGATAATACATTTATGTTTTTTTAAGCCACTGACTTTGTGGTCATTTATTACAGCAGCAATGGGAAACTAGTAAATACTTCACCAAAGAAGATATATATGTGACAAAATAAGCACATGCAAAGATGTTCAACATCATTAGTCATTAGGGAAATGCAAATTAAAATCATGAGATGCTATTTTACATCTAAAATTTTGCATAGCTAAAATTTAAAAACTGATAATGCCAAGTACTGGTAAGGATGTGGTACAACTGGAAAACTCATATGTTGCTGGTTAAAATATGAAATGGCACAGCCAGTTTAGGAAATAATTTGGTAATTTCTTATCAAGTTAAACATATACTTATCACATTACCCAAGAATTCCACTTCTATGTATTTATCCAAATTAAATGATAAGTAAAGTTAACCTAAAATGCTATGAATAGACATGAATGTTTATAGTGTCTTTATTTATAATTGTCCAAAGCTAGAAACAATTCAAATATAATTCAACTGGTAAATGAATAAACAATGATACATCAGGGGGAGGAGCCAAGATGGCCGAATAGGAACAGCTCCGGTCTACAGCTCCCAGCGTGAGCGACGCAGAAGACCGGTGATTTCTGCATTTCCATCTGAGGTACCGTGTTCATCTCACTAGGGAGTGCCAGACAGTGGGCGCAGGTCAGTGGGTGAGTGCACCGTGCGCCAGCCGAAGCAGGGGCGAGGCATTGCCTCACTCGGGAAGCGCAAGGGGTCAGGGAGTTCCCTTTCCAGGGGTGGCAGACGGCACCTGGAAAATCGGACCACTCCCACCCGAATACTGTGCTTTTCCGATGGGCTTAGGAAACAGTGCCCCAGGAGATTATAGCCCGCACCTGGCTCAGAGGGTCCTATGCCCACGGAGTCTCACTGATTGCTAGCACAGCAGTCTGAGATCAAACAGCAAGTCGGCAGCGAGGCTGGGGGAGGGGCGCCCGCCATTGCCCAGGCTCGCTTAGGTAAACAAAGCAGCCTGGAAGCTTGAACTGGGTGGAGCCCACCACAGCTCAAGGAGGCCTGCCTGCCTCTGTAGGCTCCACCTCTGGGGGCAGGGCACAGGCAAACAAAAAGACAGCGGTAACCTCTGCAGACTTAAATGTCCCTGTCTGACAGCTTTGAGGAGAGCAGTGGTTCTCCCAGCACGCAGCTGGAGATCTGAGAACGGGCAGACTGCCTCCTCAAGTGGGTCCCTGACCCCTGACCCCCGAGCAGCCTAACTGGGAGGCACCCCCCAGCAGGGGCAGACTGACACCTCACACGGCCGGCCAGGTACTCCAACAGACCTGCAGCTGAAGGTCCTGTCTGTTAGAAGGAAAACTAACAGAAAGGACATCCACACCAAAAACCCATCTGTACATCACCATCATCAAAGACCAAAAGTAGATAAAACCACAAAGATGGGGAAAAAACAGAGCAGAAAAACTGGAAACTCTAAAAACCAGAGTACCTCTCCTCCTCCAAAGGAACGCAGTTCCTCACCAGCAACGGAACAAAGCTGGACGGAGAATGACTTTGACGAGCTGAGAGAAGAAGGCTTCAGACGATCAAATTACTCTGAGCTACGGGAGGATATTCAAACCAAAGGCAAAGAAGTTGAAAACTTTGAAAAAAATTTAGAAGAATGTATAACTAGAATAACCAATACAGAGAAGTGCTTAAAGGAGCTGATGGAGCTGAAAACCAAGGCTGGAGAACTACGTGAAGAATGCAGAAGCCTCAGGAGCTGATGCAATCAAATGGAAGAAAGGGTATCAGCCCTGGAAGATGAAATGAATGAAATGAAGCGAGAAGGGAAGTTTAGAGAAAAAAGAATAAAAAGAAACGAGCAAAGCCTCCAAGAAATGTGGGACTATGTGAAAAGACCAAATCTACGTCTGATTGGTGTACCTGAAAGTGATGGGGAGAATGGAACCAAGTTGGAAAACACTCTGCAGGATATTATCCAGGAGAACTTCCCCAATCTAGCAAGGCAGGCCAACATTCAGATTCAGGAAATACAGAGAACGCCACAAAGATACTCCTCGAGAAGAGCAACTCCAAGACACATAATTGTCAGATTCACCAAAGTTGAAATGAAGGAAAAAATGTTAAGGGCAGCCAGAGAGAAAGGTCGGGTTACCATCAAAGGGAAGCCCATCAGACTAACAGCGGATCTCTCAGCAGAAACCCTACAAGCCAGAAGAGAGTGGGGGCCAATATTCAACATTCTTAAAGAAAAGAATTTTCAACCCAGAATTTCATATCCAGCCAAACTAAGCTTCATAAGTGAAGGAGAAATAAAATACTTTTCAGACAAACAAATGCTGAGAGATTTTGTCACCACCAGGCCTGACCTAAAAGAGCTCCTGAAGGAAGCGCTAAACATGGAAAGGCACAACCGGTACCAGCCACTGCAAAATCATGCCAAAATGTAAAGACCATTGAGACTAGGAAGAGACTGCATCAACTAACGAGCAAAATAACCAGCTAACATCATAATGACAGGATCAAATTCACACATAACAATATTAACTTTAAATGTAAATGGACTAAATGCTCCAATTGAAAGACACAGACTGGCAAATTGGATAAAGACTCAAGACCCATCAGTGTGCTGTATTCAGGAAACCCATCTCACGTGCAGAGACACACATAGGCTCAAAATAAAAGGATGGAGGAAGATCTACCAAGCAAATGGAAAACAAGAAAAGGCAGGGGTTGCAATCCTAGTCTCTGATAAAACAGACTTTAAACCAACAAAGATCAAAAGAGACAAAGAAGGCCATTACATAATGGTAAAGGGATTAATTCAACAAGAAGAGCTAACTATCCTAAATATATATGCACCCAATACAGGAGCACCCAGATTCATAAAGCAAGTCCTGAGTGACCTACAAAGAGACTTAGACTCCCACACATTAATAATGGGAGACTTTAACAACCCACTGTCAACATTAGACAGATCAACGAGACAGAAAGTCAACAAGGATACCCAGGAATTGAACTCAGCTCTGCACCAAGCGGACCTAATAGACATCTACAGAACTCTCCACCCCAAATCAACAGAATATACATTTTTTTCAGCACCACACCACACCTATTCCAAAATTGACCACATACTTGGAAGTAAAGCTCTCCTCAATAAATGTAAAAGAACAGAAATTATAACAAACTATCTCTCAGATCACAGTGCAATCAAGCTAGAACTCAGGATTAAGAATCTCACTCAAAACCACTCAACTACGTGGAAACTGAACAACCTGCTCCTGAATGACTACTGGGTACATAAGGAAATGAAGGCAGAAATAAAGATGTTCTTTGAAACCAACGAGAACCAAGACACAACATACCAGAATCTCTGGGATGCATTCAAAGCAGTGTGTAGAGGGAAATTTATAGCACTAAATGCCCACAAGAGAAAGCAGGAAAGATCCAAAATTGACACCCTAACATCACAATTAAAAGAACTAGAAAAGCAAGAGCAAACACATTCAAAAGCTAGCAGAAGGCAAGAAATAACTAAAATCAGAGCAGAACTGAAGGAAATAGAGACACAAAAAACCCTTCAAAAAATTAATGAATCCAGGAGCTGGTTTTCTGAAAGGATCAACAAAATTGATAGACTGCTAGCAAGATTAATAAAGGAAAAAAGAGAGAAGAATCAAATAGATGCAATAAAAAATGATAAAGGGGATATCACCACCGATCCCACAGAAATACAAACTACCATCAGAGAATACTACAAACACCTCTACGCAAATAAACTAGAAAATCTAGAAGAAATGGATAAATTCCTCAACACATACACCCTCCCAAGACTAAACCAGGAAGAAGTTGAATCTCTGAATAGACCAATAACAGGAGCTGAAATTGTAGCAATAATCAATAGCTTACCAACCAAAAAAAGTCTAGGACCAGATGGGTTCACAGCCGAATTCTACCAGAGGTACAAGGAGGAACTGGTACCATTCCTTCTGAAATTTTCCAATCAATAGAAAAAGAAGGAATCCTCCCTAACTCATTTTATGAGGCCAGCATCATCCTGATACCAAAGCCTGGCAGAGACACAACCAAAAAAGAGAATTTTAGACCAATATCCTTGATGAACATCGATGCAAAAATCCTCAATAAAATACCGGCAAACCGAATCCAGCAGCACATCCAAAAGCTTATCCACCATGATCAAGTGGGCTTCATCCCTGGGATGCAAGGCTGGTTCAATATACGCAAATCAATAAATGTAATCCAGCATATAAACGGAACCAAAGACAAAAACTACATGATTATCTCAATAGATGCAGAAAAGGCCTTTGACAAAATTCAACAACCCTTCATGCTAAAAACTCTCAATAAATTAGGTATTCATGGGACGTATCTCAAATAATAAGACCTATCTATGACAAACCCACAGCCAATATCATACTGAATGGGCAAAAACTGGAAGCATTCCCTTTGAAAACTGGCACAAGACAGGGATGCCCTCTCTCACCACTTCTCTTCAACATAGTGTTGGAAGTTCTGGCCAGGGCAATTAGGCAGGAGAAGGAAATAAAGGGTATTCAATTAGGAAAAGAGGAAGTCAAATTGTCCGTGTTTGCAGATGACATGATTGTATATCTAGAAAACCCCATTGTCTCAGCCCAAAATCTCCTTAAGCTGATAAGCAACTTCAGCAAAGTCTCAGGATACAAAATCAATGTACAAAAATCACAAGCATTCTTATACATCAATAACAGACAAACAGAGAGCCAAATCATGAGTGAACTCCCATTCACAATTGCTTCAAAGAGAATAAAATACCTAGGAATCCAACTTACAAGGGATGTGAAGGACCTCTTCAGGGAGAACTACAAACCACTGTTCAAGGAAATAAAAGAGGATACAAACAAATGGAAGAACATTCCATGCTCATGGGTAGGAAGAATCAATATCATGAAAATGGCCATCCTTCCCAAGGTAATTTACAGATTCAATGCCATCCCCATCAAGCTACCAATGACTTTCTTCACAGAATTGGAAAAAACTACTTTAAAGTTCATATGGAACCCAAAAAGAGCCCACATCGCCAAGTCAATCCTAAGCCAAAAGAACAAAGCTGGAGGCATCACACTACCTGACTTCAAACTATACTACAAGGCTACAGTAACCAAAACAGCATGGTACTGGTACCAAAACAGAGATATAGATCAATGGAACAGAACAAAGCCATCAGAAATAATGCCACATATCTACAAGTATCTGATCTTTGACAAACTTGACAAAAACAAGAAATGGGGAAAGGATTCCCTATTTAATAAATGGTGCTGGGAAAACTGGCTAACCATATGTAGAAGGCTGAAACTGGATCCCTTCCTTACACCTTATACAAAAATCAATTCAAGATGGATTAAAGACTTAAATGTTAGACCTAAAACCATAAAAACCCTAGAAGAAAACCTAGGCATTACCATTCAGGACATAGGCATGGGCAAGGACTTCATGTCTAAAACACCAAAAGCAATGGTCACAAAAGCCAAAATTGACAAATGGGATCTAATTAAACTAAAGAGCTTCTGCACAGCAAAAGAAACTACCATCAGAGTGAACAGGCAACCTACAAAATGGGAGAAAATTGTCGCAACCTACTCATCTGACAAAGGGTAATATCCAGAATCTACAATGAACTCCAACAAATTTACAAGAAAAAAACAAACAAACCCATCAAAAAGTGGGCGAAGGACATAAACAGACACGTCTCAAAAGAAGACGTTTATGCAGCCAAAAAACACATGAAAAAATGCTCACCATCACTGGCCATCAGAGAAATGCAAATCAAAACCACAGTGAGATACCATCTCACACCAGTTAGAATGGCAATCATTAAAAAGTCAGGAAACAACAGGTGCTGGAGAGGATGTGGAGAAATAGGAACACTTTTACACTGTTGGTGGGACTGTAAACTAGTTCAACCCTTGTGGAAGTCAGTGTGGCGATTCCTCAGGGATCTAGAACTAGAAATTCCATTCGACCCAGCCATCCCATTACTGGGTATATACCCAAAGGACTATAAATCATGCTGCTATAAAGACACATGCACTCATATGTTTATTGCAGCATTATTCACAATAGCAAAGACTTGGAACCAACCCAATGTCCAACAATGATAGACTGGATTAAGAAAATGTGGCACATATACACCATGGAATACTATGCAGCCATAAAAAATGATGAGTTCATGTCCTTTGTAGGGACATGGATGAAATTGGAAATCATCATTCTCAGTAAACTATCGCAAGAACAAAAAACCAAACACCGCATATTCTCACTCATAGGTGGGAATTGAACAATGAGAACACATGGACACAGGAAGGGGAACATCACACTTCGGGGACTGTTGCGGGGTGAGGGGAGGGGGGAGGGATAGCATTGGGAGGTATACCTAATGCTAGATGACGAGTTAGTGGGTGCAGCACACCAGCATGGCACATGTATACATATGTAAATTACCTGCACATTGCGCACATGTACCATAAAACCTAAAGTATAATAATAATAATAAAAAAAAAAACAATGATACATCCACACTATGGAATACTATCCAGCAATAAAAAAGATACACACTAACATGGGTGACTCTCAATTGCATTATGCAAAGTGAAAAAGTCAGCCTCAAAGGCTCGTACAGTATGATTCCACTTATATGACATTCTGGGTGAGAAAAAATATAGACAGTAAAAATACCAATTGTTATTTGGGCCTGAGAATGGGGGAAACAGTTGGCTACAAGACACGAGGGTATTTGGGGAGATGATAGAGATGCTCTATGTCTCAATTGTGGTGGTAGTTATATAACTGCATGTGTTTGTTAAAACTCACAGAATTGAGCATCTCACAGCAGTATATTTTACTGCTTATAAATTATACCTTATTTTTTAGTGGATAAAAGTGAGATTAAAGCCAACTCCAAATATGTGTAGATCTAAATGTGAAAGGGGGAAAACAAAAGTTTTAATGAATAAACATGGGGAAAGATATTTAAGAACTTAGGTTAAGCAAAAAGAAATATAAAAAATTAAGAAATAGAATTATATTAACATTAGGAACTTCTGTTTATCAAAAGACATCATTGAGAGAATGAAAATACAAGTTACAGACTGGGAACAGGTAGTGGGAATATATTTAGCCAACAAAGGAATCATATCCAGAATATACAAAGAATTCTTACAAATGAATAAGAAAAAATAGACTTTTTTTAATTTGCAAAAGACACAAACAGGTACTTTTTACAAAAGAGAATATTTTAAAGGCCTGTTAAATTTATGAAGGAAAAACTCGATCCCATTAGTCACTATGGAAATGTAATTTAAAACCTAGACATAAATTAAAACCACAATGAGATACCATTACTCACTCACCAAAAATGGCTAACATTTCAAAGATTAGCAATCACAAATGTTGACAAGAATGTAGAGGAACTGGAAATTCTTGTACACTGATGGGGGGATGTAAATTAGCAAAACAATTTTGGAAAGCTATTTGGCGATATTCGCTAGAGCTGAACATTTGCAAATGCATCCATATGTTCACCCAAAAAAAAATGGTATAGAGTTCATCACTGTAGTGCTAGCTAAAAGGCAGAAACTGCCTACTTTCCCTCAACAGTAAATAAATATACCAAATAAATGATGGTAGTTTTATTCAATGGAAAGTCTATATAACATATGCACAGATAGCTGCCAAACATAGTAACAGGAATGAATCTAACAAATACACTTATCAAAAAAAGCCAGACAAAAGAATTCACACAAATTCCATTCACACAAAGTTCAATAGCAGGTAAAACTAATTCATGGTGTTAGACATCAGGTTGGTGGTTATCTTTGGGAAGGAATATGTGAGTAATGATTAGAGGAGTTTGGGGGACATTATTTTATTTATTGATGTTAGTGACAGTTACATAGTGAGAATTCATCAGCCTATACCCTTACAATTTTTGCACTCTTTGGATGTATTGTATATTTCTATATAAAAGCTAAAAATAATTATAAGGGAATCCTTAAGGACATAGAAATATTGAGAAATACTAAGTTTTAAAACACTGCCTTAAGGCCAGGCACAGTGTCTCACGCCTGTAATCCCAGCACTTTGGGAGGCCGAGGCAGGTGGATCACCTGAGCTCAGGAGTTCGAGACCAGCCTGGCCAACATGGTGAAACCCCATCTCTACTAAAAATACACACAAAAAAAAAATTAGCTGGGCATGGTGGCATGCTCCTGTAATCCCAGCTGCTTGGGAAGCTGAGGCAGGAGAATCACTTGAACTTGGGAGGCGAAGGTTGCAGCGAGCAGAAATCATGCCACTACACTCCAGCCTGGGCAACAGAGTGAGATGCTGTCTCAAAAAAATAAAAATAATAAAAAATAAAACACCTCCTTAAAACAATATATAGAGGATGATCTTATGTTTGTTATTTTGGATGGCTCATTATTTCCCCTTGTTTTCATGGGGAAATAACAGTCCCCTTACAATCTTACCTCCAAATATACACATACTTCTTTGGTCTGGGTGCCTGCCCTTGTCACATTCCATGTATTTAGGGGGTTTCCTAATACGGTGCTCCATGCCTGCTAATACGCACCTTTGCTGGGATTTTAGATCTGGAGTGTAACCATTCAGGAATAAAAGTTGTTTAAAGATAAAACAACCTGAGGAAGGGTCCTAGGGAAATTGCTCATGATTTTGGTTGCTGAAAGCTTGAAAGCTGAGGGCCACCAAGGTTCCTGTGTACTCTGTGGCCTGAGCATTCTGCTTGATTTGCACAAGGCTCTGTAGTACTCTTCTAATAAATAATTTTCATTGTGTGTGTCTGTATGTGTGTGTGTTTTTTTTTTTGTTTTGTTTTGTTTTTGGCAGAGTTTTGCTCCTGTTGCCCAGGCTGGAGTGCAGTAGCTCGATCTCAGCTCACCATAACCTCCGCCTCCCAGGTTCAAGCGATTCTCCTGCCTCAGCCTCCTGGGTAGCTGGGATTACAGGTACTCAACACCATGCCCGGCTAATTTTTTGCATTTTTAGTAGAGACGGGGTTTCGCCATATTGGGCAGGCTGGTCTCGAACTGCTGACCTCAGGTGATCCGCCCTCCTCGGCCTCCCGAAGAGCTGGGATTTCAGGCGAGAGCCACCACGCCCAGTCTTTTCGTCGTTTAGGTAAGTCGGAGTCAATTTTCCTTACTGGCAACCAAATAACAATAATGAAGTTAGGGCATGGCAGTAGGCTGTAGAATCAGATAATATACACTAAGATTTTAAAAGTAACAGTTGTTTTTCTTTTCATTTTCTTTGTCTATATTTCCTACAACAAATAATGAATATTATTTTTATAATATGAAAGGATAATAAAACTATTTTTACAAGCAGAATTAGAGACAGAGATGGCATCAGGCACCTAGAATGAGGTAGTTACTTACCCCAGCTGAGCTCTTAGTGTATATCTGACTTTACTAGAATTTTTATAAATATCTCCTCACACTCTATAGATTGTCTTTTCTCTCCTTTATGGTGTCTTTGATGAACAAGCATTCTTAATTGTAGTACAATCCATTCTAATAATTTTCTGTACTTTTTCATTTTTTTTTTTTTTGGTTGTTTTTTGTTTTTTTGAGAGGCAGCTCTGATATATTGCTTACTGATGGATGTGGTCAGATGAGAACAACATAATCATCCTCATTGGTGGGAGTGCGGGTCCCTGTCTGGCTTTTTTCTTTGCTTTTATCATGTGATACATATACAGAGTAGTACGTAAAATGTGTAAACACTTTAAAGAAAAATGATGAAATGAATATGTGTGTAACGACTCGTTAAGAAATAGAATAGTTTTAGCGTCCTAGAAACCCCATGTGCCTCTCTCCTTCATACATTCCTCCCTCACTCACTCGCAGTGATGACAGCTACCTTGATTGCAAGATAATCATTTATTGATTTCCTTTATCATTTATGTGCACATATAAACAGACAAATATCTCTAACTGGTATCATAATTTACTTGTTTTTAAAATATATGGGATCCTATTATTTTTATCCTTGAAGATCTTGTTTCTTTAGTTTAGTATTGACAGATGCATTCGTATTATAACATATAGCTCTAGTTGGATCGTTTTCAATAATGCACGGTATTCTATTGCCCATAATGTATTCATTCTACTGCTGGTGGATGGTTGATTCTTTCCCCAGCTCTGTAATGTTTGGAAATGGATTGCTGCTACCTGGTCTCATTGAATTTTAAATTATTTTTTATAGCTACCTTAGCATATTTTGTAGTCTCATGACCTAACTCATCTTTGTGGCTTCATCTTGTATCTCTTTGAACATTTCATCCATATTTTATAGCTGGTGCTCTAATAACTGAAGTCATTAATGGTCTAAGTGTGTTGCTTATTGTTTGTGTGTAATCTTATTCTTTTTTCTTCTATATGGTTCTGGTAATCTTTGATCATGAACTGATATTTTGCTGAAATTCATCAGTTGAAAAATGTTTGAGCTTAAATCAAGAATTCTTCCTCCAGAGATGATTTTTATTCACTTGGTCAAAGAGTTGGGGGTGTTACAAACTTGCAACCATTTTTTTTTTTTTTTTTTTTGATACGGAGTTTCGCTCTTGTTGCCCAGGCTGGAGTGCAATGGCGAGGCCTCGGCTCAGGGCAACCTCCGCCTCCCAGATTCAAGCGCTTCTCCTGCCTCAGCCTCCAGAGTAGCTGGGATTACAGGCTTGCGCCACCATACCTGGCCAATTTTTTTGTGTTTTTAGTAGAGACGGGGTTTCACCATGTTAGTCAGGCTGGTCTCGACCTCCCGACCTCAGGTGATCCGCCCACCTCGGCCTCCCAAAGTGCTGGGTTTATAGGTGTGAGCCACTGCGCCCAGCCTGCAACCGCTTTTAATCCATATTTGGAGCATCTGGGGTTTTCAACGTGTCCCTTCCCCCAACTTCCCTCATCTTACCACTGGCCATCAGCTGAGTTTCTGGATTGCAGGGCTGATCTCTTAATTTTGTTTGCTCCCTCTTTAACTCTACCTTCTCAGAGGCACTTAAGACTCACTGGGTGTCTGTTGTTGTTGTTATTGTTTTCCTTTGGAAAGTTTCCTATTTTCTGTGATACAAGCAATATTATAAAAATTAGGTTTTGTGTTGGTTCAAGTTGTTTGGTAAGAGAAGAGCTCTTTAAGACTATATGGTTCACCATCATGTCAAAAGCAGAAGTCCCAAGATAATATTTTTTGTTAGGTTGGTAAGGCATTAATGGCCTTGTTTGAGAACAATAAATGGAAAGTATTCTACTAACTAAACCATACATTTTTATTAAGTAAGGTAGGCAAAAGCTTGATTGTTCTTAGTTGAGGCCAAGAGGTGAACTTGGATCAGAGAGGATTTATAGAAATTTGGGGATGAGAAAGAGGTGAAAAGAAATAACTGGGAAGAAGACCCAACTCGACTGGATGTGTTTGATTAAATTTCTGCTGTTCAGTGAGGAATGTGCACAAACTAATCTCAAATATATCCACTTGTGAAGAATAATGTTGTGTTGGCCGGGTGCGGCAGCTCACGCCTGTAATTGCACCACTTTGGAAGGCCAAGATGGTCAGATCACGAGGTCAGGAGTTCAAGACCAGCCTGACCAACATGGTGAAATCCCATCTCTACCGATAATACAAAAATTAGCTTGGCGTGGTGACACGCGTCTGTAATCCCAGCTACTCAGGAGGCTGAGGTGGGAGAATCGCTTGAACCCTGGTGGCGAAGGTTGCAGTGAGCCGAGATGGTGCCACTGTATTCCAGCCTGGGCGATAGAGTGAGACTCCATCTCAAAAAAAAAAAAAAAGAAGAAGAAGAATGTTGTGAATTGGACATACATTGCAAGAAGTGAGGCTTTAAGGTAAGTGAAAGTAAGAGCTGGGATTTCCCTGCATTAGGTTGGTACCTGAAGAATGAAATTTATCTGACCTTATTATTTTGGTCTCTTGCATAGACATCTTCATTATGTTAAGATTTACTGTGAGTCTCTTAGTTTTTATACCATACTAATATAAAAATCCATTTGAAGAACACTCTGTCTTTTGTAAAACCACATTTCAAGATAATAGGCGTTAAGTTACTCTATGTATCTTATACAAGAACCCACACATGTACAAGATTTCTCCTTAAATTCAGTGCCAGCAAAAACCTCGCCTCTTTAGCAAAATATGTTTTCTTCTTTTTGTCAGACTAAATAACCCATATGTTTCCTGTCCCAAGTTTTCTCCTTAACTCCCAGGAACCTTAGAGCCAAATTCAAGGCTCAATTGTGGTAATCAACAAATCTCAGATGCCTGGTTTTATCTCTGTCTTCAATCCTGGTAAAAGTAGCTTTATTATCCTTTCATTTGATAGTATAAAAAAATACATATTCATTATTCATTGTAGAAAATATAGACAAGAACAATTTTAGAAAACAACTGCTACTGTTAAAATCTTAGTATATATTTTCTGATTATACTGCACCCCCCGACCCCAACTGTATACTGTAATTATTTGATTGCCAGAAAGGAAAATTGACTCTGACTTACCTCAACAATAAAAAGTATTTATTAGAAAGATACTGAGCTGGATAGAATAGCGTGTGCCTGTAGTCCCAGCTACTTGGGAGGCTGGAGGATCACTTGAGCTGGGGAGTTCGAGTCCAGTCTGTGCAACATAGTGAGACCCCATCTCCAAAAAAAAGAAAAAATAAAAAAAGGATATTGGAAAGCTGCCATTATTCAAATAGAATGCCCAGACCTCAGAATGCACAAGAACCTTGACAGCCCACAGCTCCCAGCTCCCCTCATGAAAATCACAGACAATCTCCTTATGACCCTGTCACTGGCTGACTCATCTCCATACTATTTTTTTCCCTGAGTGACAGCCAGCACAAAGCACTGTGTTCAGCATTTCCACTAAGACTGCATGAAATAGGGCAAGACCAGACAGCCAGTACAAATGAGTAAGAGACTGGTTCTGCCACTATAAAAGTGGGTTAATAAAAGGGGGTATTGCAAACTCCCTCTCTGAGCTGGGAAACATCTTGGGCTTGTCATATGCCTATTTTTTCTTCCTCTTTTCTAGTCATGACCAGGGTTAATGAATTTGTATTGCTTCAAGAAAGGACCCAGGGACTCATTGTCTTGGTGGATTTCCTGAGTGGGCCTCAGTTGCTGAGGTCTGTAGCTGTCTGTTGCTTCCATTGTTCTTCCTGCCCTCATCCCACCAAAGATGGCTGGGTCTTCAGAGGAAGGAGAAGAAGAAGGAGTTCACAATGAGCAGAGGTCATGATACCCCTAAGTTTATTACACATAATTACAGCAAGATACAGGTTGATTATGCTTATTTGAAAGATTAATAGTAGATGGTGTGCATCTGTTCTATACTCTCAACAAGTGACACATAACAGGAAATATGTATGGTATGTATCTAATGCAACATATCTCAACACTTATGGGAACAGTAGTTGGTGGAACACAAGTGCCCTCAGTGATATTAACATTAGTTTTGAGGAAAGAGTTTTGGCAGTTGAAAAACATTTAGAAAACATTGCACTGTTTTCTGTATTGTTTACTGTATCAAACTAAAAGCTCTAGAAAGTTCTAGTTGTGTGTGTGTGTACACATACATATGTATACACACATATATGTTAATATTTTTAAATTTTGGATTTCCCACAGTTACTTGACCACAGATCATTTCTCGTGGAACACCTAATAATTCTTGTGAGATCAATGTTCTGTTTAAACAGTTTATGAAACATTGGTTTAATATGTTAGAGATACTTAATATTACAAAATTTGTTCAAAATTTGACTGTGTTCCAATAAAAAATTATTTAGTGGACACTGAAATTTGAACCATGTAGTTTTCCCACGTCATCAGTATAGTTATTGTTTTGACTTTTTACCAACAATTTAAAAATATGAGGCTGGCTGCGGTGGCTCAACCAGGTGTGGCGGCTGACACCTGTAATCCCAGCACTTTGGGAGCCTGAGGCAGGTGGATTGCTTGAGCTCAGGAGTTTGAGACCAGCCTGGGCAACGTAGCAAAAATGTTGTCTCTACTAAAAATACAAAAAAATGAGCCAGACGTGGTGGCACGCTTGTGGTCCCAGCTACTTGTGGGGCTGAGGCTCGAAGCAAGAATGGCTTGAACCTGGGAGGTGGAGGTTGCAGTGAGCTGAGATCGCACCACTGCACTCCAGCCTGGGTGACAGAGTGAGACTCCATCTCAAAAAATAAATAAATAAATAAACAAATACATAAGTAAATAAAAATATGAAACCATTCGTATTTCATGGACCACACAAACATAGGCAGCCTTATTTGGCCCAACGGCTATAGTTTGCTGACCTCTGTTTTAAATATTTGTAGAGCAATGATCGCACGCACACACACACACATACAAAATATTATTTATTCAAACCAAAATATGTCTATTCTTTTGGGCTTTCTTGTTAGGAATATTTCAGATTTGACCTGGCATTTCTGAGGGAGAACAATCTTAATGGATGCTTTTGTGCCTGTAGTACCCAGGCTCCAACTTGGCCCCCAACAATCCCTGCCTCCTGGTCATCAGTGTAGTTCCTTGGGTAGTCAGTCCTCTCCCACAGTGCAACAGCATACAGTAGAAACTATAACATGTTACTTCCGAGTTGAGGTTATAAAGACTGCAGCTTCTGTCTTGAGTGCATGTTCCTCCTCTCTTTCCATCTCTGCCATGTCATGTGGTGAGGCCCATATGACAAAAAACTGAAGCCTACAGCCAACAGACACAGAGAAACTGAGACCTGCCATCACCTATGTGAGTGAATTTGGCAGCAGATGCACCAGCCCCAGTGGAGCCATCAGAAACTGCTGCCCCAGCTAACAGCTTAAATGCAACCTCATGAAAGACCTTGAGCCAAAACCACCCAACTGAATGCCCCTGGACTCTTGAACACCCAGAAAGTGTAGGATAATAGATGTTTGTTGTTTTAAGCTGCAAAGTTATGGGGTCACTTTTTATGCATCCACTGATAAGTAATAACGCTGCCTACGTTAGAACAAGACCTGTTGGATTCGTAACACTAACTCCTGGCATATTGCTGCTCTCAAGAGCCTTCTGCTCCACCTCATAACCCAGTCCCATGTCTGGACACCCAGTCTGTGAACACTGCTTTACCAGACGGTCCCTGAAACTGACACTTAACTGCCATCTTTGGAATGTCTATGTGTAACCCACGGAACTAGTAAAGGAAGAGGGGGGAATTTCCTGCACATTATTTTCCATAAAACACTGGTCAGATTTTCTGAACCCTATAACATAATAGCATCTTTTCCCCTCAAAAAAAAATGTAAGTTTATTCACTGTTTCCTAGTCTACTTATGGAACTCCCCATACTTTCCTTATTCCCACTTTTTAGGATGTTCTCAAACAGTATATTGCACTTTAAGTGACAATTTGATCTTTGGGAATTGTGCTTTGTTTTTCAATCAGTCATCTGATTTTCCTCTAGAGCACACATTCTATTCCACTGTTTGTTAGTTCTTACTTGTCAGTATTGTAAGTCTTGTGATTATTCAAGAATGATATTTTGTAAAACATAATGCAGGACAAGCAAGAAAATAACGGTCACTCTGCCAAGCCAATCACATGATCCCAACAGCAGCTGGGAGCCAGACCAGTCATCATTAGTAGGAAATCTCATTATATTTTGTAATTTAAGGGCATTGGGATTTCTTAATGTCAACAAATACCTCCTATACATTTAGGCAAGTGATGGGGATTGTGCATGCTACTTCAGTGTGGGGGATTCCCAGCACCTGAGTATGTGGCCACGCACGTGGGTGTTGGGAGGAGAGGTTGGAGGTGGGAAGTGGAAATATCTGGATACCCTAACTTCCCTTATTCAGCTTGTTTCTTAGTTAATCACAGAACTCTAGTTGTAGAAAAAACTTCAAGAGATTGTTAAAAAAAAAAAACAAAAAACTCCCATCTGGTCTTTGAACTCCATAACTATGTCTTCTATAAGATGAGACAGGATTACAGTTATTTGACTAATACAATAAGGTTTATCAGTGATGGTGGGCTTGGCAGGCACTGTGCTTGGAGTTCAGGCACTGGAGTTGGACCATCTCAGCTCAAATCCCACCTCTGTCATTTATTATTGTTTTTATTTTTTCTTTTGGCTTCCCAGAACCTTCACTGGTCCCTTCCTCGGGAAATAGTACCCCCTTTTATAGAGCAATGATTCTCCCTTCCCACTCATTTGGCTCTAAAGTTTCTAGTTCTGGTTATTCCTGAGGTCCAGCTGATCCTTTCTGTCTCTTGTGTATTGCTTCATCACCTCTTCCTTTTGTCACATAATACACCCAGGTAATCATCCCCTAAGCTGGTTAGAACTGAATTTTTATACTTACAACCACTTGCAAAAGAATCCTGACTAATTCAGCTGTGCTAGGTTTTGTGACGTATATAAAAGAAGAGGAAATTATAGTCTGATTGAAACATAAGGCATATGAAAAAGAAAAAAACAGAAAATCATATAAGATAGTATATAAATATAATTGTTATGGTAATCAATTACTAATTATTTGGTGGTATATTAATTGGTTTGCAACATAATTGCATTTAGAAAGCAATATTGCATCTGTGGAAAAATATTAAAATTGCCATAACACCTGCATATTTAAAACATCTGTTAGTTAATACCATCTGCTAAGCATTAAACCCCTCACCAATTAGATACAACCTACTGTGCCACAGCCTGACATTCTGCCACTGTTCTCTGGAAATCTGAGCTATATGCTGTTGTTAAACATCTGAAAGTTTAAGTGTAATTAAAATAACCTCAGTAATCAAAACGTCAGCATCTTAACAATGTTTGAAATATTTGAACAATTAGAAAAATGGGGGGAGGGGCACATGGTAAGCAACCTGAATGATTGTCACTTGCGTTTAACAGAGTAAAAAAAAAAAAAAAAAAAAGAAAGAAGGAAAGAAAGCGTTATGGAAAATTGTTTTTCTTGGAAGAGAAAAAGATGTAATGGATTGGATCCATCACAGGAGACTCGGAAAATGGCCCTTGTTTGGTTTGATCTGCACTAAACAAAAAATATTTGCAGCCTTAAGAATAGAAGACAACTTTGGCCGGGCACCGTGGCTCACACCTGTAATCCCAGCACTTTGGGAGGCCGAGGCGGGCAGATCACGAGGTCAGGAGATCGAGACCATCCTGGCTAACACGGTGAAACCCCGTCTGTACTAAAAATATAAAAAATTAGCTGGGCGTGGTGGCGGGCGCCTGTAATCCCAGCTACTTGGGAGGCTGAGGCAGGAGAATGGCGTGAACCCGGGAGGCGGAGCTTGCAGTGAGCCGAGATCGCGCCACTGCACTCCAGCCTGGGCGACAGAGTGAGACTCCATCTCAAAAAAAAAAAAAAGGAATAGAAGATAACTTTAATGTGTTATTTTGCTCAATAACCATATTCACACAATATCATTAGTTTTTCAGAGAACACTCTGAAGAAAATGGCAATGACCAGTGGCTTAGATCCAATGCATGGAAACCTTGTTTGCAAAGACTGAAAAATGACAGCTTTGTGAGTTAGCTCAGTGTGAAGATGGGAAATGATGGTGTTTGGAAAGCAGAGAGCAAAAATAAAATTGAGCTCAATATCTCAGACTATGGCTGGAAAATACAGAACTCTGAAAAGACAGTTTGTTCATTGATATACTCATATGTCATGGACCTCGCTGTATTATTTGAAAACCAAAGAAGACTTTGCTATTTTTTGGTTTAACAATTTATGTAACATTTTGTGTTCCTAAAAGTAGCTGTATCATTTTTACCTTTGAAAGAAATCTATACAGGGAAAATATGCCCTAAAAATTAGGTATGTTATAAATATTATATAAATTTTGTACTGGATTTTTTGCTAATTCTATTTTTATCACAAATTTGGATTATCCATGCCGCCTTGTCTTCTCCCAGCCCTCCATGACCCCCAACATTTTGATTAATTGAAAGTTGCCCATACCATGATTGCTGTAGGACTTCAAAGGAAGTGAGTGTTGGTGAGGGCTGGACAAGTTGGTTATAGCTTCAAGGAGAAGGAAGAACTTGACCTGGGCCTTGGTGAAGGAGAAGAATGACAATCTTGAATAATTAATGTATCTGTACATTCATTGAACCAATATAAGCACCCCTATACAATGGGGTCAGTTCTAAGTACTGGGAATATAGTTATAAACAGAATATAATCTCTGCCCTAAAGGTATTTATACACTGGGGTTGCAGAGGACAGTGGGGGTACAATATACAAGTAGGCAAGTTTCTTTGGTAATTACAATGAGTGACAAGTGCTCTGAAGAAAAATAAAGTGAGTGAGGACCTGGAGTATGATGCAGGCGGGGAAATATTCACAACAGACTGTAAGGGGAAAGAGTGGGAGTGGGACGGACATCAGGATGCCATGTGCAGTGTTCTGCATGGGGGTGATAGTAGCCTGTACCGCAGTGGTTAACAGTAGGAATGGTGAGAAGTGCCTGGAAACAGCTTGCTTGTGAAGAACTGATAGGACTTCCTGATAGATTTGATGCAAAGGGTTAAAAAGACAGGGATCAAGAATAAACCAATATTTTTTTTACCTGAGCAACTGAGTAAACTATGATGCCTCTTACTGAGATAAGAAACCTTTGGCGGGGTGTGGTGGCTCATACCTGTAATCCCAGCACTTTGGGAGGCCGAGGCAGGTGGATCTCTTGAGGTCAGGAGTTCAAGACTAGCCTGGCCGACATAGTGAAACCGCATCTCTACTAAAAATGCAAAAATTAGCCAGCATGGTGGCAGGCGCCCGTAATCCCAGCTACTCAGGAGGCTGAGGCAGGCAGATCACTTGAACCTGAGAGGTAGAGATTGCAGTGAGCCAAGATCACGTCACTGCACTCCAGCCTGGGTGACAGAATGAGTGAGACACTGTCTCCAGAAAAAAAAAAAAAAAAAAAAAAAAAAAAAAAGCAACCCTCGGGGAGAATGAATTTGAGGTTAAAAAAAAAATTGAGAATTCACTTTTAGCCATGTTATGCTTGGGACACCTGTTAACCTATTAGACACGCATGTAGAGATATTCTGTCAGGAGTTGGTTATGTGAATCTGGAACTTAGACAAATGTTTGAACCTGGAGACATAAAATTAGAAGTATCAGTGTGGTGGAAATAATACAGATATTTCCACCTAATGTAAGGAGGTTTGTGTTCTTTTTCAATGGAACTCTAGCCAGCCTCACAAAAGGAGTCAAGAACAGGAAAAGTAGAAAACTATCTTCATGGAATCTAGTTTTAATTGAGTATTTACTTTCATTTGTGGAGAAAAAGTGAGTGGAGCTGTCCTGGTTGTTCAGGAAAGATAACATTTATGTCGGGAAACAGCAAAAGTATTATTTGGAACATAAATTGCTATGCTAAATTGGCCCAGAACAAAATACAAAACTGACATTACGATCGCCATCACCTGACCAAGGTGTATGTGACTGTATAAGCAGGTAACCAAATCCCCTAAGAGCCTAGCAGACAAATGAGGCCTATTGCTCATTGCCATGGCTACAAAATCCTTTGGGTCTAAGGGAGGACCTAGGTTCTTCAGAATTGGTCCAGGAGGATGGCTTTGTCTTTATGTCTGTTAAATCTAGCCAGAAAGAAAGCCCTGATATAAATGTAAAGTGTACCTGGCTGGACACGGTGGCCCACACCTGCAATCCCAACACTTTGGGAGGCTGAGGCAGGTGGATCACTTGAGGTCAGGAGTTCAAGACCAGCCTGACCAATATAGTGAAACCCTGTCTCTGCTTTAAAAAATACAAAAAAATTAGCTGAGCATGGTGACACATACCTATAATCCCAGCTACTCAGAAGGCTGAGGCATAAGAATTGCTTCAACCTGGGAGGTAGAGGTTGCAGTGAGCTGTGATTGCACCACTGCTCTCCAACCTGGGTGACAGAGCTAGACTCCATCTCAAAAATAAAAGTAAAATAAAATAAAATAAAATGTAAAATGTACCAGTTAAGATCTCTAATGCTAAGACATTCTGAGGTAGGCAAAGGGAAGGAGTCAAGCACATCATAAATCATTGACACTAATTTAAAAATAAAAATAAGAAATAACTCCTGCAGATGTTAAACTGTACCTGAATACAAACATGAATAAAAAGGAAAATACATTGGTAAATGTGCTGGTATTATATTGTGTATATGTGTTTGTGCGTGTGTATAACCCAAGCCCAGGACACATTTTGACACATGACATAATTGTGTGTATACATATGTATGTGTATAACCCAGTCCCAGCACTCTTAACTACTTTTTTTAATATACGTGCACACAACTATGTACTGTGTCATAATGCTAACTGTTTTTGAACTCTATAATATGGATTCAGCGGAGACTGGAACAGCGAATATGGAACGGTTGTTAGCACAATGTCTTAGTCTGTTCAGGCTGGATAATTAATAAATACCTTAGCCTGGATAATTTATAAACAACACAAGTTTATTGCTTACAATTCTGGAGGCTTGGAAGTCTAAGGTCAAGGCACCAGCAAATTTGGTATCTGGTAAGGGCTCACTGTCTGCTTTATAGATGGCAACTTCCCGCTGCATCCATACATGGTAGAAGGGGGCAAACGAGCTCCCTGAAGCCTCTTTTACAAGGGTACTACTAATCCCATTCACGTGGGCAGAAGAGCCCTTATGACCTAATCACCTCCAAAAGAACCCACTTCTTAATACTATTGCTTTGTGGATTTGGTTTCAACATAGCCATTTTGGGGGAACACAAGCAGTTGGGAGGCTGAGGCAGGAGGATTGTTTGAACCATAGCTTGTGATTCCTCTGAATGACAACTAAGTCCATCATTCACTTGGGCTCAGTTTCACAATTTTCAAAAGAATAATAAGCATTGTCCATTAGACAGACAATGTTTAAGATCACCAATCTGAGGTAATAATCAAAGAATCTACAATAAGACTGAAAGCACTAGATACCTTAAAAATATATAGCAAGAAATGAATTAATGCAGGAAGAAAAAGCCAAATACCGCATGTTCTCGTTTTTAGTGGGTGCTAACCATTGGGTACCCATGGACGTAAAACAGTTTTTCGACCCTTACCCGTCTCCCTCCCTCCCTGGCTAGTAGTCTTCATTCCATTGGTAACAATAGACACTGAGGACTTCCAGCTGGGGAGGGAGGAAGAGGAGCAAGGGTTGAAAAACTAACTGTGGGGTACTATGCTCAGTGCTTGGGTGATGGGATCATTTCTACTCCAAACCTCAGCATCATGCAATACACTCCAGTAACAAACCTGAATCTAAACTAAAAGTTGCTATATATTCAGCAAGTATATTTTTAAATAAAAATAGTTACAATGTATTGAGTGTCTATATGGGCCTGATATTCTTGCATGTTTTACACAATTTCATTTGGTTCTATGAGCATCATCTATGTCACCATCATCACTTTACAAATGAAAAAACTGGGGCTCCAAGAGACTAAAGCAGCTTTGCTCAAGGTCACTCAGCTTGTAATCCACAGATCTGGCAACACAAACACAGATCCATCAGACTCCATATTCATATTCTGTGCACATATGTATCAGTGATGATAAATTTTCCAATTACTTTTACATTTATTAATTTCATTTTAAGACATTACATTGTATGGTCCTGAAAATGCTATTCCTAATGGATATTGCCCAGCATTAGTAACACCTCGTATTTGAAAAGTAATTTTTTTTTTCAAACAATTTCCATTTCCTCATTCAATTCTCACAATGTTGGGAAGGAGGTATTTTAACCCTCATTTTACAAAGGATGAAAATTGAAACATAAAGATGTTAAGTTATTTGCATAAAGAAACTAAAAAGCGGCAGAGTTAGGTTTTTTATTTTATTTTATTTATTTATGAGATGGCAGTCTTACTATGTTGCCCATACTGGCCTCAAACTCGTCGGCTTAACTGATCTTCCCACATTAGCCTCCCAAGTAGTGGGGACTACAAGAGTGCACTACCTAGCCAGGGTAGAACCAGAGTTTTTTGTTTTTGTTTTTGTGTGGGGTTTTTTTTTTTTTTTCAGATGGAGTCTCACTTTGTTGCCCAGGCTAGAGTGCAGTGGTGTGATCTCGGCTCACTACAAGCTCTGCTTCCCCAGCTCAAGCGATTCTCATGCCTCAGCCTCCCAAGTAGCTGGGACTACAGGTGCGCGCCACCACGCCTGGCTAACTTTTTGTATTTTTAGTAGAGACAGGTTTTGCCATTTTGGCGAGGCTGGTCTTGAACTCCTGGCCTCAAATGATCTGCCCGCCTTGGTCTCCCAAAGTGCTGGAATTCCAGGCATGAGCCACCATGCTAGCCTTAGAACCAGGTTTTAAAATGGAGTCATCATCCTCTAGGTCCAATGCTCTGTTTGATACACAGGTGGAAGTTGGCTTGAGATTGTGGGGTTGCTAAACGAAAGGTTGAGGAAAAAAGGCAAAATTTCCAAAAAGGCTTTTAAATGACCCCAAAAAGATACTCACCCTCTTTCCACTACTCATACACCACAATAACCAACATTAAGTTTACTGTGTAACTCTCTCATTCTTTTAAAAGAGCTAATACAAACATACACATTTATATTCTTTTTAAATTTTCATTGTTCTAAAACACTAGAGATGCTACTTGCAATTAGATTTCTTTTCATCATTCCAGGTAAATCACAAGGATCTAATTAATTTTAAAGATACGAAAGAATTTACATATGGACATGATTAAGACCACAACCATAAGTCAATTCAACAACGATTTCTGGAGCACCTACTATGTGTCAGGCACTATTTTGGCATGCTGGGGAAACAGCAACAAACAAAACAGACAAAATGCTCGCCCTCAGTCTTTGTTTCCCAGCCATCCCACTTTTATCATTAACAGTTTTTGCCTATGTGTTTGCCAATGCAACCTATATTTCATTATTTTGATAGTTGTGTAACGTTCTATAGTATGGGTATATAAGAATTTATTCAGCCATTTATTTACTGGTTAACATTTCATTTAGGTTTTATTTTTATTTTTGCAACCAATGTTGCAATAAACACCCATATTACATATATATTATATGTATGGCTTATTATTTCGTTTATTTATTTATTTATTTATTTATTTATTATACTTTAGGTTTTAGGGTACATGTGCACAATGCGCAGGTTAGTTACATATGTATACATGTGCCATGCTGGTGCGCTGCACCCACAGCTTATTATTTCTTAAAAAAAAAAAAAAGCAGTCTAACTTGGGTAAACAAAAACTGCCAAGCAAACGCATCCCTACCCATTTGTTCTCACTAGCCCACTTCATTTCCCAGGTGTGCTCTCTGGCTCTGGTACTATCCACCTGGGTGGTGCTGAAGCATGCTCTCTCTGCTCCGGGAAGCCATTCCCAGTACAGTCCTCACCCCCTGAGTCTCCCCTCGCTTCCAAAAGTCAGCTGTCAACCGACCTCTGCCACGAAAACTGTCTAATCACGCTTAATATGCGATTCTAAACTCTGCGGTGTCGCATAGGGCGCCCTGCCAATAATCCTTTGACCCATCCCACCTCTTGGCCATTTTGTCACCAGAATGCCTTAGGCTCATGTCAGTTGCCTTTTACAGGGTTAATAGCTCACCCTTCAAAATCTGTGTAAATATATGTGATTCATTACATATATTTATGTATGTGTCATTTTTGAGACGAGCATACGTATAATGGAAATGTACACCCACAAGAAGATGTAGCTCCTTGAATATGGTTATTTTCTTTCTCTTGCATCCACTCCTAATCCAGCGTGGCTCCATCACGTGGAATTGCGCCTTTCCTCGGCCATTTCCCCTAAGCTTTGGAAAGACTCATATTTCCTGAAATTTAAATCACCGGCTAGCGGTTTCCTGTCCCCGCTTCCCGCCTCCCTTTCCCCCCCTCAGCCTCCTCCCGTCTGGCTGGCGCCGGATCCGCGAGCAGCAGTGTCCACCTCACTTAGTTGGCCGAGGCGGTATCCAGATTCCGGGAGTCTCGCTCCTTGGCATAGTGGTCGCTTAACTCCAGCGCCTTCCCCAGTGCCTCCCAAACCTCTCGTCCTCCTGCCTGGGGCTGTTCTAGGAGGAGCCTAAATGTCCGCTTCCCCAGCTGAGGGGGATTGTGGTGCGTAAACAGGATTAACTCCCTCGCCCCCAGCTGCGCGGATCTGCGCGGCGGCCTGCGGGCCAGAGCGAGCCTTCGGGTGCATGGAGGGCGCCGCAGTGGAGCGGGGGATGGGGAAGCGCGCGGCCTTGGAGCAGTCTCTTGGGCCCGCTTCCTCGCCGAGTGGGGAGGGGGGCCACAGCCTAAGGAGCTGCTCCTCAAAAGCCCGGGCGGACGGCGGCGACGGCGCGAGTTCCTAGCGGCAGCCTCAGCTCCACCACCTCCCTCACCCTCCCCGCGCTTCCTCTCCGCCCCTCGCGCTCCAGCCACTCGGCCGCAGCCCGCGCTGTCCTCCGCCCCCCGGAGCCGCCGCGCCAGACCCTCGCCCAGACATGGGGGACCTGCCGGGCCTCGTGCGCCTCTCCATCGCGCTGCGCATCCAGCCCAATGACGGCCCGGTCTTTTACAAGGTGGACGGGCAGCGCTTCGGCCAGAACCGCACCATCAAGCTGCTCACCGGCTCCTCCTACAAGGTTGAGGTGAAGATTAAGCCCAGCACGCTGCAGGTCGAGTGAGTGCGGGGCGCCTGGTGGCAGCAGGGTCCCCCATGGGTACAGGCGGAGGACTGAGGCCCCCAGGACAGCCCGAGCTTCTCAGGGGCCTCTGGCCTCGCGCCGCTCCCAGCGGGCTCGGGGGTTGGAGGAAGAGGTCACTCCCTGTCCGCCTTCGTCCCCTTCCTTCCCTTTGGCTTGTATTCCTCCATTCTCGCTTCCCTCCACCCATCGCAGTGACCTCAGTGGGTTCTTTAAAATTAGTGACAAGAAGCCAGGGTTTTTGCTTGTTTGTTTCTTATAAATTTCTCCTGCCTTCTGTCCAGCCTTGGGCGCAGAACCGCAGGCGGTCGCGGTGGAGCAGATAGGAGAGGTCCACAGGGTTCACCCACCGCAGTCCCAGCCCTCCTGCGCGCGGTCCAGGCGGCCCACTGGGTCTACCCGCAAGGCTGAAGGAGGCAGAAAGGAGGAATGAGGTGGAAAGGCAGGGGAGGGGTGGTTACTGGGGCTCCCTGAGGGATGCTCCCCACTCCCTTCGCCATTCCGTGGCTGGGACCCTGGGGTGGAGCAACAGACACTAGTAAGAGAGCGGCCGCCCCTTCTCTGGCCTAGTTTCACGGTTTTCCATGCCGTATGCTTTTCTTTTTCTCCTGAGTTGTCTGTTCAGGCTGCACATGGTGCCTGGGATTAGCAACATCCTCACAGAAAGAGGATGTTTTTTGGTTTATCCATGGCAGGGACGATTTCTTCCCAGCGACCGCTGGATGTTGCACCCAGTAGACCTCTGGCGGGAAAGTGTGTGGGAGCATGCAGTAGCCTACAGGGAAGAACTGCGGGTGGAGCCCTTTACCTCTCGCTTCTACCTAAGCTTCTACCTACCAAAGTCTAGTCTGCAGAGAGAAATTAAACCAGCATTTATTGTATCTACTACATGGTGGGCATTATTGCGGGGGTGGAAGGACTTTGAATTCATCAGATACTACTTATAGCTTACGTTTTAATTCAATAAACTGGTATTAGCCTTCCAAGGTGCAAGGACCTAGAATCAAATCTGGATGGTTTCTGGTACTCCTGGTTCATCTATTTGTCAGCATCCCCCACACCTCCATCCGCCGTTTATTCTCACATTTCCCAGTGTTCTGTGCACCTGGATATAATCCAGGCTTTTCCTTTCCCTTCTTTCCTGCCAACCTTATCCCCGGAGTTATGTGTTAATATATTCCTTTTTTTTTTTCCAGAGTATTCCTCTAGTGTTCAAACTAATCTAAAAGTTAATTTGTTAGGAATAAAACTATTTTTTCTGGTTACATTTTAATGCTGTCAAGGATTTCTCAACTCTAACCCTGTGGTTCTCAAACCTGAGTATACATCAGAATCACCTGGAGGGCTTGTTAAAACACAGATGCTGGAGCTCTCCCTAGAGTTTCCAGTTTAGTCTATGGTAGGGCCTAAGAATTTGTTTTCTAAGGTCTGTAGGTGATGCTGATACTGCTGGTCCAGGGACTTGGCTTTGGGAACCATTATCCTAACACAAAAGAATGATGCCAGTGAGAATTTCTGATGGTGTGGAAGGCTTGAGTTACTCCAAATCATAGGACCCCTGATTGTTGAAACAGGAGAAAAAAATATTAGAGGACGAGTTCAGTGTTCTCAATCCTACCCGCATATTAAGATCACCTAGATAACCTTAAAATAAATGTACCAGTGTCCAAACTACATCCCAGGCCAACTGAATCCTAATGTCTGGGGCTGGGGATAGGTAGGTTTTTAATTCATAAATAGGAGAAGCACTGCCTCCTGAACTTGCAGAACTTTCTCCCACACCACAATGCCCCCCTTAGCGAAACCCTGTAAGTTTCCTGCCTAGAGTTTTGGTCCAAAACAGGACAGGGTGCCTAGGCTAATTTCAACCATATGTGGTCAACTCAAGTCTATTGCAGGAATATTTCCATTGGCGGTGTGCTTGTCCCACTGGAACTGAAGTCTAAAGAGCCTGATGGGGACAGAGTTGTTTATACGGGTACATATGACACAGAAGGTGTGACCCCAACCAAGAGTGGAGAACGGCAACCCATCCAGATCACCATGCCGGTAAGGCCTGCTTGGGGGTATAGGAGTGTGGTGCCATGGAAAATGGAAACCACAGAAAAGAAAACAATCACTATCTCTCTCTACGAAAAGGTGTGTTGGGAGCCAATTACTGTGGAAATTGAGTTGTGGATTTCCTTCAAGTATCTGCTGGAGAGAGAACTACTTAATTAATGCTCTTTTGCATGACAGACTGACCCTGTAGATGCTGAAAAGACATCATAAGTAGAAGCAGATGGTTCTGGAAGAAACAGTACCTATATTGCCATTTTCCCAGTTTAGTCTACATCAGAACTGGTTTAGATAATTGGCCGTGAAAAGTTTCTGATTCCAAGTAGGCCACAATTTTCTGGTTAAGAGAAAGCTGACTTGAATGACACTTTGCTACTTAAAGCTAAATGGAGGAGCCAAAAAAAGTGTCATGGGAAATAATACACCTCTTATATATAATATCCTATAATACACCTATTATATATAATATACACCTATTATATATACACCTATATAATGTAAAATATATATACACCTATATTATATATAATATATGTATTATATATAATATACCTATTATATATAATATATGTATTATATATAATATACCTATTATATATAATATATGTATTATATATAATATACCTATTATATATAATATATGTATTATATATAATATACCTATTATATATAATATATGTATTATATATAATATACCTATTATATATAATATATGTATAATATATAATATACCTATTATATATAATATATGTATAATATATACCTATTATATATAATATATGTATAATATATACCTATTATATATAATATATGTATAATATATAATATACCTATTATATATAATATATGTATAATATATAATATACCTATTATATATAATATATGTATAATATATAATATACCTATTATATATAATATATGTATTATATATAATATACCTATTATATATAATATATGTATTATATATAATATACCTATTATATATAATATCTGGTAATCCTATCAGATATCATATATAATAAAATGATATACCCTGGTAATATGGCCCCAAGTAAGAAAAAACAAATTGGTAGAAAGGATAGAGTCAAGACATAGATTTAACTATATGTGCAAACATAATAAATAGGTGAGGAAGCAAGCTTGCTAAAGCACAGGAAAAGGAAGGTTCACCTAAACTGCTGCTTGCAAACTGGGCAGCCTTTTCCCTCTGCAAGAACAACCTTCAACTGTCTGCCCTCTAGCTTTATAGGAAGTATCACAAGGGTTCTCAAATGTTGGTATGCATGAGAATCTCCTTGGGAGTTTGTTTAAAATTCCAGTCCTAGGTTCCCTCTCCAGTGATCTTAGCTCAGTAGAGCTAGGGTGGGGACAGAGAAACTCTTAGCAAGCATACCAGATCCTGAAGAGGATGGTGTGGGAATGCACTTTGAGAAATGCCTGTCTAACCTTTGGAACCTTAAAGTGTTCCCAGTCCCTAATATACTTTTAAAAACCACAACAGTCACATAAGGAAATAATCTAGCAGCTCATCCCGTTGCATCCGGTGTTTGAATTATTTTTACAAAGTGCTCTGTTCTGTCAAAGAACCTTCAACACAGAAAAATACAAAAATGAGGGAAATGTATAATTCCTGCAAGAGAGAAGTATTGTTAACACGTCAATAAATGTTCTTAGAAAGTTGTTTCTATGTCTTTGAATATATATGTGTGAGCCTGGGCAACATAGTGGGACCCTATCTCTAAAAAAATTTTTTTAATTAACCAGGTGTGGTGATACCACACCTGTAGTGCCAGCAACTTGGGAGGCTGAGGCAGGAGGATCACTTGAATCCAGGAGGTTGAGGCTACAGTGAGCTATGATCACACCACTGCACCCCAGCCTGGGTGACAAGAGTAAGACCCTGTCACTAAATATATATATTTGAGTATCATTCCATATATATACTTTTTTTCTACTTGTATACATCTTTCGATGTCAAATATATGCCCATATATATGGAATGTCATTTTAAAGTCTGTATGGGTATTGCACTTTATGAATGTATCAAATTATCCTCAGCCACTTATTGCTGATTATTTTTGGTTTTCGGTATTATAAAGAAAACCACATTACAAATCACTGAGTACTGTAAAATTGTCTAATGTTTTCTTGATTCCTAGAAGAAATGTGCATGTTAAGGCATCTTATAAGACTGTCTTACCTCCAGAAAAGCTAGGCAATTTACACTCCTATCATCTGTATTTAAGTATCCATTTCTCTCTGCACTAGGTATAGTTTGTCATGTTTACATATTTTTAATCTGATTGAAACAGTTTAATTTTTACTTACTGTTAATTTGAAATCCTGACATGTTCATTTACTATTTGTATTTGCTTCATGGGTTATATGTTCATAGTTTTCACCCATTTTTCTGCTTAAGTGTATCTTATTGATTTTTTGAAAAATCTTTATAAATTTAAAATCATCATTTTTATCACATCTTGAGTGTTCATTTAATATTTGAATTTTTACTTTGTTTACAATATAAACTATAAATTTTGTAGTCAAACATCTTAGCCTTTTTCCTTTATTATTTTGCAGTTAAGATTCAGCTTAGAAAGTCTTCTTGACTCCCAGATTAATTAATTACATATAGACATATACACAGTGGCATTTGTGTATTTTCATCTGAACTCTTATTGTCTCATTTGTTAAATTTTAGATGAATTACAGATTTAGATACTATTTCAGATCATACTTTTATATTGGAAAGTATTTGCCCACAATGTCCTAATACAATTATTTAAATAATCTATGCTTCTCCAAAGGTCAGTTTCATAGACATTTCTTATATTGCAAAAATTTTATCTCCTCCTGTACTCCCTAATCTATTCCATTGATCTGTCTATTGTTACACCAATACTCTATTGTTTTAAATACACTGTTTTCATAATATGTATTCATATACTTTGTAACTGACCACCTTACTGAACTAGCTTGCTAAAATTTTTCAGCTAATCATCTTGGGTTTTTCATATAGATGGTCAGAATCTCAATATAACTGTCTTTTTTTTTCCTGGTCATATTGCATTGTCTAATGTTTCTAGAATAATGTTGACGGCTACTAGCAGTCAATTACAGCTAGTAGCAGTAGTTGGAGATAATTTATCTTATTTGATATATTTGATGAATTACGTGAAGTAATACACTTCCAAATACTGAACTGTATTTCTTACAATAAGCCCTACTTAAACATGTATTATTAATATATTGCTAAATTCTATAGACTCTTTTATTTAGAATTTTTAGATTTTTTAAATTTGCTTGCTTTATCAGCAAATATTTGAGGATTTCCTGTATATCAGGGACTCGGGGGAAGAGTGGTGAACAAAATAGATAACCCGGGTTTCATAGAACTTCTGATCTCAAGGGTGGAAACATACTTTATACATGATTATCAATAATAAGGCAAATAATTGCTAATATGAAATGTATAGCAAAAAAGTAATGCTGTTAGAGTATATACCAAGGGTCTTATCCTAATCCAAGATTTGCGGGATGGTTTTCTTGAGGAAAAAATGAAGGATGAATAAGAGCTGGGGAAAGAAAGAGCATTTGAGGAAAGAGTAGTTGCAAAAGTCAACAGCTGGAGACAGCATATGTGTTCTAATGGATGAGAAGCCCAACATGGCTGGCAGAGAGTGAGGCAAAGACAGTACAAGATAAAACCAGAGAGGTAAGTAGGGGTTAGATGATATAGAACCTTTTTGCCACTAGATTTATCCTAATGACTATAGGAATTCATTGAAATTTTTGAAATCAACTTTGAGATATGATTAACATAAAATGCACCAACTTTACAGTTACATAGGTTTTGACAAGTAGATTCTACTATATAATCACCACCCCAATAAAGATACAGAACACTTCTATTACCCTGAAAATTATTTGCAGTTAATTCCTCCCAACCTAACCTATCCTGAGCTTGCTGTCTCAATATGTTAGTTTTAACTAAGAATTTCATGTTGGCCGGGCACAGTGGCTCACGCCTGTAATCCCAGCACTTTGGGAGGCCGAGGCGGGCGGATCACGAGGTCAGGAGATCGAGGCCATCCTGGCTAATATGGTGAAACCCGTCTCTACTAAAAATACAAAAAAATTAGCAGGCCGTGGTGGCGGGCGCCTGTGGTCGCAGCTACTCGGGAGGCTGAGGCAGGAGAATGGCATGAACCCGGGAGGCGGAGCTTGCAGTGAGCCGAGATCGCGTCACTGCACTCCAGTCCGAGCGACAGCGCGAGACTCCGTCTCAAAAAAAAAAAAAAAAAAGAATTTCATGTAAATAGAACAGTGCTGTTTGACTTCTTTCACTTAGTGTAATGTTGAGATTCACCTATGTTGCACATATCAGTAGTTGATTCATTTTATTGCTGAGTAGTACATTATATTGTGTGGATGTACCATAATTTCTCCCTTTACCAATAAATGGACATCTGGGTTGTTTTCAGCTTTTGCTATTATGAGTAAAGCTGCTGTGAACATTTGAGTATAAGTCTCAGTGTGAACACATTTTCATTTCTCTTGAGTAAATACCTAAGAGGACAATTGCTAAATCACATGGTAAGTACGTGTTTATCTATGTAAGAAATATCCAGACTGTTGTAGCATTTTGTATATCCACCAGCAGTGTATGAGAATTCTAGTTGCTTTACATACTCAGTGCATGTCTTTTTAATTTGGAAATGCCAAAGGCATAGAAGACCCAAAACAATGTTGTTTGATCTATATTGTAGTCCTTAAAACAGGTAGCATAAATCTTCCAGCTTTGTTTATTCAAAGTTATTTTGTTTATTCTAGGTCCTTTGTGTTTTATATAGATTTTAGAATGAGCTTGTCAATTCCTCCAAAAATTGGGATATAGAGTTTCCATTAAATCTGTAGGTCAACTTAAAGATATTTGACATCTTAATATAGAGTTTTCTATACCATGAACATGAAATATCTCTTAGGTCATCTTTAATTTTCTCCACAATATATTACAGTATTTCCTCTACAGACTTTATACATATTTTGTTAAATTTATTATTTCATTTTTTGAATTCTATAAATGGAATCTTTGCTGGTATATGGAAATAAAATCGATTTTTTGTATACTGGTGTTGAATCCTGAGACTTAGCTAATCTCACTAATCCTAATAGCTGTTTTTGGAGGATCCCTAGCATTTTCTAAATATGCTATCATTTCATCTGTAAATAGTTTCCAATTTGTATTCCTTTTATTTATGGCCTAATTGCAATGGCTAGGACCTTAGCAGTATGCTGCTAAATAGAAATGGTGAGAGTAGACATTCTTGTCCTTCAGTCTGAGGGAGAAAGCATTCTGTTTTTCAATACAAAGTATAGTAGCTGTAAGGTTCTTTATTGTAAATCTTTTTATCAGGTTAAGGAAGTTCTACTCCTGGTTTACTGAGTATTTTTTATCATGAACATATTATGACATGTTTTGAAATAGTTTTTCTGTATCTTTTGAAATGATCATAAGGTGTTTTATTCTGTTTATGGTAGATTACATTGCTTTTTCAATGTTAAAATAACCTCGAATTCCCAGGTTAAATACCACTGGTCATGGTTTATTCTTGGTATGTATAAGTGGATTTGATTCATTAATATTTTGTTAAGGATTTTTGACATCTTTGTTCTGGGGGGATATTGGTCTACGGTTTTCTTATAATGTTTTTGTCTAGTTTTGTGTATCAGAGTAATGCTGGCTACATAAAATAATTTGGAAAGTGTTCATTCTTTTATTTTCTGGAAGAGTTTATATAGAAATGATATTTTTCTTAATGTCAGATAGAATTCACCAATGAAGGCATAGATTATACTTTATTTGAATATTTTTTATTACAAATTCAATTTCCTTAATAGATATTGGGCTATTCAGGTTTTATTTCCTGAGTTTTTGTAATTTATCTTTGAAGTCATTTATTTCAATTAAATTGTCAACTTTATTGCCATAAAGTTGTTTATAATCTCCGCCATTCTTCAATGTCTTAGGATCTCTAATAATATCTACTCTTTTACTCTTTGATCCTTTTTTTCTTTTTTTTTTTTTTCTGGAGATGGAGTCTCACTCTGTCTCCCAGGCTGGAGTGCAGTGGCACAATCTCGGCTTACTGCAATCTCTGCCTCCCAGATTCAAGCGATTCTCCTGTCTCAGCCTTCCAAGTAGCTGGCATTACAGGTGTGCACCACCACACCCGGCTAATTTTTTGTATTTTTAGTAGAGACGGGCTTTTGCCATGTTGGCCAGGCTGGTCTCAAACTCCTGACCTCACGTGATCCACCCGCCTTGCCCTCTCAAAGGACTCAGATTACAGGCATGAGCCGCCGCGCCCGACCTACTCTTTCACTCTTGATATTCAAAATTTTTATTTTTTTCCCCTCTGATTAGTCTAGCTAGAGATTTCAGTTTTATTGGCCTTTTCAATATCCTAGCTTTTTTTTTTTTCACATGCTTCACTCTGTTTTTCTACTTCATTGTTTTCTAATCCTATATTTATTCCCTTCCCTTGTTTGCTTTGAAATATTTTAATTTTAAGTATAATACATATACAGTAAAATGATCCCTTCATAGAGTTCTGCTTGTCAGTAGTTTGGTTATGATGCATCTTAACTGGTTTTTTTCCCCGTTGGGGATCATTGAATTTCTTGAATCTAGAGGTTAATGTTTTCACCAAAATTGGAGTATTATTAACCATTGTTTTGTTAAATACTTTTTAATACTTCATTCTCTCCTTTCTTTGTAGGACCCCATCTAAACATATGTTGAAAAGCTTGGTATTATCCCATAAGTCTTTGAGGACATGTTCAATTTTCTTTCTTTTTTTAATGGATCTTCAGATTAGATCATTTCTACTGATGTATCCTTAAGTTCACTGATTCTATTTCTAGTCTTGTGCTTATCTTCTAAATTCTATAATATTTTTTAGCTCTAGAATTTTCATTTGTCTTTTTTATAGTTTCAGTTTCTCAAGATTCCTTATGTTGGCTAATTGAGACCATGTTTTCCTTAATTTATCTGAGCACATTTGTAATTGCTGGTTTGAAGTATTTAATAAACCCAACACCTGGCTCTAGTTAGAGTAAATTATTATAGCCTGACTTTTTTTTCTTGAATATGGGTCACACTTTTATGTTTCATTACATGTCTGGTAATTTTTGGCTACAAACTTAACATTGTGGATAGTTTATTACCAACTCTAGTTTCTGCTTTATTCTTTTGGGTATTACTGGTTTTTTGTATTCTAGCTGGCAGTAAACATTCCTGCACTCAAACTTCAAGTTCTATCTTCCAGCAGTATGCAGTAGCTGATCTCTTTGCTCAATTTTTATAATTTCCAGTTGCTGCTTTTCTAGCCTGGTCTCCTTTTGTGCCCATGGAGCTTAGCAGTCAGCCAAGGAACTGGACAGCTTATACTGAGATTTTTGGATATACCCACCCTGAGATTCCCCTATTTCTACAGCTGGTCTGTCAATCCAAAACTGTTTTGTCTTATTTGAGATGGAGTTTCACTTTTGTCGCCCAGGCTGGAATGCAGTGGCGCGATCTCAGCTCACTGCAGCCTCCACCTCCCAGGTTCAAGCGATTATCCTGCCTCAGCCGCCAGAGTAGCTGGGACTGCAGGCATGTGCCACCACGCCTGGCTAATTTTTGTATTTTTATTAGAGACAGGGTTTCACCATGTTGGCCACACTGGTCTCAAACTCCTGACCTGAAGTGATCCACCTGCCTTGGCCTCCCAAAGTGCTGGGATTACAGGAGTGAGCCACCGTGCCTGGCCAATCCAAAACTCTTTACTCTGACACCTACTTCTGAGGTTAGGGAATATACTCAAAATACATACATACATACACACATACATACGTAAATATAAAGCAGCTGTTAATCTTAGCACAACTTTATCTTTCAAGGATTGACTTTTTGCTGGTTTGTCTGCTTTTTCAATGGCCCCTGTAGGGTGTCCCTGTCCCACTGTCCTTCATATGCAGTTAGCTAGGGATTACAGCAGAGTTTATAGTCAGATTTGGGGTTCTATTCCTTCTGCAGATCTCTTTCTTCCAGGATTTTTCTAGGTTATTTCCAGCTTCTCTGCCAGTCCTGATGCTGTCTTCTGCTGCTTCCAACAGATAGGGCTGTCATTTTCTCCTGCTAGGCTTTCAAGGGGTTGAGTAGTACCCCTTTCTGGTAATGTGATAAGACAGGCACCTTAAAAACACTCTAGTGCCAGTGCTTAGATTAGAAGGGGAGACAGAAAAGCAAAGAACAATTAGAAGGCCTTTGCAGTCTTAAATTTTGGTATTAGGGTTAATAGCTTTGCGAAGTGAATTAGGAACATTTTTTATAGTTTATGCTCTGAAACAATTTACATACCATAGGACTTAACTGTTACTTGAAAGTCTGACAGAAATTTTCCCATAAAAGTCAGGACCAAAAATAAAGATATTTAGAAGGAATGTCTTGAACTCTCAATTTAGCCCATAACTTTTGCCTTTTGGGGGTTTTATTGAGTGACTATTATGTTTTTCTGAGGAAAACATCCATTTCTACAGAATTTTAAAATGTGTTTTCAGTAGCATATATTAAATGCTACTGATAGACCAGTTAAACCATCAAAAACAACACCCTTAAACAAGTTTAGAAGCACTTTAACTGAGTTGCACATTGACACTGGGCTTTCGAAAGTTATGAAAGTTTGCTGTAAGAAATAGCTGTGTGTAAAAACAGCTCACAGCTAAATGCCCTAAATGTTTCATGTGGAGTGTTTTCATTTTTATTTTTGTTTTGTTTTGTTACAAATTAGAGTTAGAAAGGCTTTTTAACTTTTTTTTCTTCTGGGAAACTGAGAATATTTCTCTCCGTTCTAATGATGAGATGATTTAACCCCTTCTTTTTCAGCCTGTTTTCTGAAGTCTGGGTCCACCTGAGATATTTCAGTGCTCTCACTGAAAGGGGTGGGGAGAGGGCAGGCATCTCTCTTGTTCATCTAGTCATGTGCTACCTTATTGGGTAGAAAAAAAAAGTTCTACAAAAACTTTAAAATCACTGATAATTGACAATCTGTGTTTTTTTAATTTTTGCACCAGCAACCAGACAGCCCAGCATCAAATCTAAGCTCAAACCAAGCATTATGTTTAATATGCTTATATTTCAGACCATCATTATGTGTGTTTTTTCATTTTATATAAAATGCTAAACACCTTCTTAAATTCTTTGTAAAATGATATAGGTATAAATATATAAATTAAGGTTAAATAAGGTGGGAAAATTAAATTATAAAATCTAAAATTATGGAAAAATCAAAATAGAGTAGAAAAATTAACTTGATTTTCAAATAGAAATAATAAAAATAAGAAATTATGTCTCTACACAGTATAAAGTGAGAATAAAACAATAGAAATATGACACTTCTTTAAGAGTCTGTGATATTTTAAAAATACCAATCTTCAACAGAAATATTGACAAAACATTTTCCAGAAGAAGAAACTAAATTAAAATGTAGAAATGTGCATTCTTGTAAATGGTAATGAAAAGTAAACTAGGAAATCTATTTTTTAAAAGTAATTCCCAATGACATCCTTTTTTTTTTTTTTTTTTTTTTTGAGAGACAGAGTCTCACTCTGTAACCCAGGCTAGAGTGCAGTGGCATGATCATAGCTCATTGTAACCTCAAACTCGTGGGCTCAAGAGACCTTCCTGCCTCAGACTCCTGAATAGCTGGGACTACAGCCACATGCCACCACGGCAAGCCAATTTTTAAATTTCTTGTGGAGATGGAGTCTCACTATGTTGCCCAGGCTCATCTCAAACTCCTGGGCTCAAGCAGTCCTCTCACCTCGGCCTCCTAAAGTGCTGGGATTACAGGGGTAAGCCACCACACCTGGCCCAATGATATCATTTTTCTAAACAATGCTTTATTTGCTGTTAACATTATAAAATAGTTTGTATACTTTAAAAGGACCAAAATGGCCATATGTGGGAACAGCCATAAAGATTCATTTCTTTTGAACAAATAATTCCACTCCTATTAAAGTAGACATATATACAAAATTATTTATTAAAGCACTTTTTGTTAGAGGGCAGCTGACGTATCTAATATCTGAGGAGTAGTCTAATTGTCATGATACATCATGATAGAGTCCTATGTCATCATTAAAATTGGAACAATGAGGCCAGGCACAGTGACTCACACCTATAATTCCAGCACTTTGGGAGGACAAGGCAAGAGGATCGCATGTGGGCAGGAGTTCAAGACTAGCCTGAGCAATATAGCAAAATCCTATTTCTACAAAATAAAAAATAAAAAATGAGCCAGGCGTGGTGACATATGCCTGTAGTCTCAGCTACTCTAGAGACTGAGGTGGGAGGGTTACTCTAGCCCAGGCATTCAAGGCTGCAGTAAGCTGTGATCAAACCGCTATACTCCAGTCTGGGCCACAGAGTGATCCTGCCTCAACAAACAAGGACAAAATTGTAACAATATGTAGTTAGACAATATATACAATCGTATAACATTTTGACAAAATTGCAACAATATGTAGTCAGACAATATATACAATTGTATAACATTTTGACAAAATTGTAGCAATGAATAGTTTGACAATATACACAATTGTATAACATTTTGACAAAATAGTAACAATGATATGTAGTTAGACAAGATATACAATTGTATAACATTTAATGTTAAATAATTGCAACTGTAAAATATGTATATGTGAAGGGGATCTGAAAGTCAACTGAATCAAAATGTAAGGATTACTGCCACCTTAAAAATTTGCTCAAATTTATGAATCTTATTTCACTTTTTAAAATCATGCAAATCATCTAAGATGCTGGGACACATTCCTAGCCTTCCCCTCTGTGCCCAACCAAAAGGAATTCTACAGGGACTTGAATGGCCTTCTGTCCTGTTTGGTGTGATTGTAAATGACAGTATTCGAGAATCTGACTTTCTTCAAAAAATAACTAATGCAACACCCTTAAGGGTAAGCTTGTAATCTTTTTTTTTTTTTTTTTTTTTGAGATGGAGTCTTGCTCTGTCACCCGTGCTGTGGTGCAATGGTGCAATCTCGGCTCACTGCAACCTCCTCTTCCCAGGTTCAAGCAATTCTCCTGCCTCAGCCTCCCGAGTAGCTGGGATTACAGGCACCCGCCACCACGCCCAGCTAAGTTTTGTATTTTTAGTAGAGATGGGGTTTCACCATGTTGGCCAGGCTGGTCTCAAACTCCTGACCTCAGGTGATCCTCCCACCTCAGCCTCCCAAAGTGCTGGGATTACTGGCGTGAGCCACTGTGCCCGGCTGCCATTTGTCATCTTTATACCATGTTAGAGCTAAAAGTGGCTTTAGAGATTAGATAGTGGAATACACTTTTCATTGAAAACTCAGGCCCACCAAGTTCAGATATGTCTAGGATCACACAGTTAATTAGAGGTAAATAGCATCCTGATACTCTTTTTTTTCTTTTTCTTTTGAGATAGGATCTCACTATTACCAGGCTGTTATCGCACTGTTACCCAGGTTGGAGTGCAGCAGTGTGATCATAGCTCACTGCAGCCTTGACCTCCCAGACTCAAGCGATTCTCCCACCTCAGCCTGCTGAGTAGCTGGGACTACCACTGCGTACCACCCACACCCAGCTAATTTTTTTTTTTTTTTTTTTGTAGAGGTGGGGTCTCTGCTGCCCAGGCTGCAATGAAGTGGCATGATTCTAGCTCACTACAGCCTTGACCTCTGGCAAGTGATCCTCCCACCTCAGCCTCTCAAGTAGCTGGGACCAGAGGCACGCACCACCATACCCAGCAAAACTTTTTTATATTTAGTAGAGACAAGGTCTTGCTATGTTGCTCAGTCTGCTCTTGAACTCCTGGCCTCGAGTGATTCTCCTGTCTCGGCCTCCCAAAGTGCTGGGATGGCAGGCATGAGCTACTATGCCCAGCCTTAATACCTTCTTTACTTCCAGGTGTGTGTGCGTGTTTTTTTTTTTTTTTTTTTTGACAGAGTCTTTCTCTGACGCCCAGGCTGGAGTGCAGTGGCGCGATCTCGGCTCACTGCAAGCTCCACCTTCTGGGTTCATGCCATTCTCCTGCCTCAGCCTCCCAAGGAGATGGGACTACAGGCGCTCGCCACCACGCCCAGCTAATTCTTTTGTATTTTTAGTAGAGACGGAGTTTCACCATGTTAGCCAGGATGGTCTCGATCTCCTGACCTCGTGATCCGCCTGCCTTGGCCTCCCAAAGTGCTGGGATTACAGGCGTGAGCCACTGCGCCCGGCCTACTTCCAGTTTTAATTCTGACATTTCTGACTTTTCTTAGGCACCCATACTGATGACATTTCCCTTGACGAACTCTGAATAATCCAGGGACTTGCTACTTAATTGATTGGATTTACCTGGACATGTCAAGTTTTCACAATTGTCCATGAGAATGTGGTGTCTATATATATTTAAATATATATTAAATATATATTATATATGTTTTATATATATACACACACACATATATATATATTATATATATATATTTTTTGAGATGGAGTTTCACTCTTGTTGCCCAGGCTGGAGTACAATGGCGCAATCTTGGCTCACCGCAACCTCTGCCTCCCGGATTCAAGCAATTCTCCTGCCTCAGCCTCCCAAGTAGCTGGGATTACAGGCATGCGCCACCATGCCCGGCTGATTTTGTATTTTTTAGTAGAAACAGGGTTTCTCCTTGTTTGTCAGGCTGGTCTCAAACTCCGAACCTCAGGTGACCCACCACCCTCGGCTTCCCAAAGTGGTGGGATTATAGGCATGAGCCGCCGCACCTGGCCCAGTGTCTATATTTTTTAATACATAAGTTTGAAGTGTTGGTGACTTTAAAATGTCATTGGATTGTGTTGGCTATCTGAAAGCTTCAAGACTAGAATAAAAAATTTGAACTTAATACAGGAGCTGGTGACCTTATCAGAAAACCTATATTTTCAATCATTTTCTTTATTATCAGCCTATTAGAAATAAGATACAAACACACCTGTAGTCCCAGCTACTCGGGAGGCTGAGGCAGGAGAATGGCGTGAACCCGGGAGGCAGAGCTTGCAGTGAGCCGAGATCGTGCCACTGCACTCCAGCCTGGGCGACAGAGCGAGACTCCGTCTCAAAAAAAAAAATAAAGAAAAAATAAGATACGAACAGATGACCAGTGCTCAAACCAAAACCTATGTGATCATGGTGGGGAACAATCAACTGTCAATCAGCTGCTGCTTCTAGATGTGAAAATTCACATATAGAAACCTAGCCTTTACTGCTGGATTCACGAGTTACAGTTAGGGACCGCAGACCTTTTTCTTAAAACATACCCTCAAATCATCTAGTAACTAAGCTAAGGCTCTCCAACTTTTTTTTTTTTTTTTTTTTTTTTGGGATGGAGACTCACTCTGTCACCCAGACCAGAGTGCAGTGGCATGATCTTGGCTCACTGCAAACTCCACCTCCCAGGTTCAAGCAATTCTCCCTGCCTCAGCCTCCTGAGTAGCTGGGATTACAGGCACCCACCACCACACCCATCTAATTTTTGTATTTTTTTTTTTTTAGTAGAGATGGGGTTTTCACCATGGTGGACAGGCTGGTCTTGAACTCCTGACCTCAGGTTATCTGCCCGCCTCAGCCTCCCAAAGTGCTGGGATTACAGGCATGCACCCCCTCCACCTGGCTGGCTTTTTTGTTTGTTTTGAGACAGTCTCGCTCTGTCGCCCAGTCTGGAGTGCAGTGGTGTGATCTTGGCTCACTGCAGCCTCTGCTCCCAGGTTCAAGCAATTATCATGCCTCAGCCTACAAGTAGCTGGAATTACAGGCATGCACCATCATACCCAGCTAATTTTTTGTATTTTTAGTAGAGACAGGGTTTCACCATGTTTGCCAAGCTGGTCTCGAACTCCTGACCTCAGGTGATCTACCTGCCTTGGCTTCCCAAAGTCCTGGGATTACAGGCGTGAGCAACTGCGCCTGGACTCTCCAACCTGTTAATGGATGCCTGGACAGGCAAATAAGAATTATGGTAAGTAATAATATCTTTGTTTTAATGACTAAGTCTGAATCATTTTCACATTAAAACAAAAGAAGACCCTGTGCTTCAGCTATTCAAAAAGATATAGAAATTCTCACTTTACAGATCCAAATAGGAAGAAGTTTTGAATCGAGTGTTTTTGAAACTGTTTGAATTAATCTTCTTTCCTAGTGTTCTGTTTACATCTAGAGCAAAAGAAGCGTGAATCCAACCTGCTAAGACCAGAGGCCCAGAGGGAGCAGTAGTAGCATGAGGAGGTGAACAGGAAATTACAGCTCAGGTCTCCCCAAGCCAGGTCAGCTCCAGAGAGGAGTTGGGGAGGTCTCCTCTCTGCCCTCTGAGTACTTGGAATAGAAGGAAGAGTCTCATTTATGATGACCTCCTCCACACTTACCCAGTGCTCAGGATATTTTAAGTGAAAGGCTTATTGGCCCTCTAAGACCTCATTAAAATTCTGGCAATTTTAGTATTTGCAGTTCTGCTTTAAGTTAATATTTCCTTTCAACTCTGATGACATATCCTAGCTATTATTGTCTTTTGAGTCTTGCTTAAGAGTCCAAAGTTGATATCAAGTAGTTTAAAATGTTTTTCGGCCGGGCGCGGTGGCTCACACCTGTAATCCCAGCACTTTGGGAGGCCGAGGCGGGCAGATCACGAGGTCAGGAGATCGAGACCATCCTGGCTAACACAGTGAAACCCCGTCTCTACTAAAAATACAAAAAATTAGCTGGGCGAGTAGCAGGCGCCTGTAGTCCCAGCTACTCGGGAGGCTGAGACAGGAGAATGGCGTGAACCCCGGGGGGCGGAGCCTGCGGTGAGCTGAGATCTCGCCACTGCGCTCCAGCCTGGGCAACAGCGAGACTCTGTCTCAAAAAAAAAAAAAAAAAAAAATTTCAAATCACTGAATACATGATTCTGGGATAACTGGCTATTTGGGGGAAATGTTACTGTTCTTTTCTGATATCACACTTCAAAGTGAACTGGTGAAAAAATCATTGGTAACATTTATAATCTCCTAAACTGTGTTGCTTTGATTTGCCACTGCCCATAGTGACACTGCAGCTACTGTCAATGACATTTCACAGCCCTTTACTGCCTGCTGAAGCTGTGAGTGGCCACTGAAGTCAGGAAATAGTCAAATGCCATCTGACTTAGATTAATGGCAATGATCTTCAGATAATTCTAGAGGCCCTGGTACTGGGAGCTAATAAAGTGATACCCAACTTTATGCCTCTCAAACCCCATTTCACAGAGCAGTGTGACTAATTCCCAATCAGTCCCTCCAAGGAGAAAGGCCAGATAGAGAATCTATCTGCACGAATCATCATCATAATCCCTTTTGTTGGCTCTCTTCACTGGGAGACTGGTGAGAGTTTGGAGGAAGAAGGCAGGGAGGTATATGAGGTGGTAATGAGGCTGAGTATGTGTGAGTGGAGGGAAATAGCCTTCCATATATAGAAATTGGTCCTCGTGACAGCTGTCTAGTCTAGTATTTGGTGAAAGCTGTGACTTTATACAACAAATTATTAGAAATGAGTAAGAGATAATCATAAGATGTAGGAAATTAAGAATAAGCAAAAGATATAAATAGGCAATTTATGAAAGAAATACAAGTGGCCAATAATTATATGAAAAATGGTTTTGTCTCACTATTGGTAAGTAATACAATGTCAACTTTCATGTAAAATTGGTGAAATAATAAAGATAATTGTTCAGGGCTGGTGTATTTCTTTATGAAATATGAATTTTATAAGTTAATATTATATCCTGAAGCCTTGCTAAATTCACTTATTCTACTGGCTATTTGTTAAGATTGCTTAGTATTTTTAGCGGACACAGTTGTTCACTGGATAGACCGTTTTATTCTCTCCACCACCCTTTTCTTCCTCTTGCCTTAAGGTACTGGCTAAGACCTCAAATGCAATGCTGAATAGGGGCAGTAAGAATACATATTCTTGCCTTGTTTCCCATCTGACAGGGAAACCACTCGGTCTCTTGCCATTAAGGATAAAGTTAGCTATAGGTTTTTTGTCAATGCCCCTTAATGAAGTTGAAAAACTTTCCTTTGCTGAGAACAGAATCAATGATGCACTGTAGGGTGCTCTTTCTCCATCTATGGATATGATTATATGGTTTTTCTCCTTTATTCTGTTAATATGGTAGATTTTCAAATGTTGAACCACCCATGAATTCAGAAGATAAATCCCTGTTGGTTTTGACATATTATTTTCAGTATATATTGCTAGATTTGATTTACCAATACTTCAAGGAAATAAAAATTATAAACAAATTTTACATATATGCCCGTGAGGAATCTGTCTATAATTTCTCTTGTAATATTTTTGTCAGGAATTAGGGCAATATTGGCTTCATAAAATTATTGGAGAACTGTCTGCTGTCTGAAAGAATTTATGTGGAATTGGTGGCTTTTTCCCCTTATATCTCTGAATTTATCAATGCAGCCATTTGGGCCTGAGAGATTTTTAACTACAAATTCAATTTCCTCATTAGGTAGATGTCAACTCATAGTTTGTGTCTTTCAAGGAAGAACTTGTCCATTTTGTTGAAATTATTAGTATAAGGTTTTCCTAATTTAAGGTCTATAGGATCCATGGTGATGTCCTCTTTTTCATTCCTAATATTCGTATTTTTTCTTGCTCAGTTTTGTTAGGGGTTTATCAATTTTAGAGACATTTTCAAAAAAAACTAGATTTTAGTTTCATTGTTTTCTCTGTAGTCTTTCTTTTCTAATTCATTGATTTCTGCTATTTCTTTTCTTTTTTTTTTTTTTTTTTTTTTTGAGGCAGAGTCTTGCTCTGATGCCCAGGCTGGAGTGCAATGGTGTGATCTCAGCTCACTGCAACCTCCGTCTTCCAGGTTCAAGCGATTCTCCTGCCTCAGCCTCCGGAGTAGCTGGGATTACAGGCACCCACCACCACACCCGGCTAACTTTTGTATTTTTAGTAGAGATGGGGTTTCACCATCTTGGCCAGGCTGGTCTTGAACTCCTGACCTTGTGATCCACCTGCCTCAGCCTCCCAAAATGCTGGGATTGCTGGCATAAGCCACTGCACCCAGCCTCTTTAATTCCTTTCTTTGTCTTATCACTATATAGTCACCAGACTGGCTAAAATTGAAAGGACTGGCAATGCCAAGTGTTGGAGAGGATATAGAGCAATTGAAATTCTCATTGCTAGTGAGAATATAAAATGGGCACAATCACTTAGGAAAAGTTTAACAGTTTCTTATAAAGACAAATGTACTTTATAAGACCTAGAACTTTTAGTCCTATTTAGTGAAGAGAAATGGGAAACATTTACTAATAAAACCTCAAACAATTCAGGAATAGAAAGGCTTGAAATTCAGCAGAAATTGATAGGTCACGCCACACTAAAAGTCACAGGTGCATATTTGTACTGAATTTGTTTACTAATGAAGTAACATCATGTTTCTATGAATAAGATTGTTCTGTCCTCCCAAGTCAATGGATTTCTAAGTGATCTTGATTAATTTCATGTCTGCAGTAGAAGTAGGTGGCATGGTGAATAGAAGTACAGTGGAGATTCTATGCCAATGGGTTGTAAGACCACCAAAATTGTTTAAAACAAGCTTTTCAGATTCCTCATTTGTTATTGAGGACAAGAGACGAGTCTCCTCTCCTTGGAATCAGATGTGTTCTCTTCCACATTAGTTGTGAAGTAAAAAGTGGACCAGGCTTGCAACTCGTAAGGACACTACGGCAAATAAAATGTCCAGGTAGAGTGTCTGTCTCCGCTGGGGCTGCTAAAACAAAATACCATAGATTGGATGGCTGAAACAACAAACATCTATTTCTCAGAGTTCTGGAAGCTGGGAAGTCCAAAAATCAAGGCAGTAGTCTGATAAGGACCCTCTTTTTGGTCCATAGATACTTTCTTGATGTATTCTCATATGGCAGAGAAAGAAATCATCTTTCTCATGTCCCTTAAGAGGGCACTGAACCCATTCATGTGGGCTCCACCCTCATGACCCTCATACTTCCCAAAAGCCCTACCTCCAAATACCATTACAGTTAGGATTTAGGCTTCACCATATGAATTGGGGTTGGAGGAGGGCATAAACATTCAGTCCATAGCAATGCCCTAAAGCATTCTACCTGTGACAATTCATGTAATTTCTCATTCAGGGAGAAAAAAAAAACTGTCCACTATAACCATTTATATCAGCAGTTTTGAACAGTGATATAGCTCCTAGCTAGGAATTAGGAGACCTAGGTTCTTGTTCTGCTGGCTTTGGAGTCTAGACTGGGGGCAAATCATCTAACCTCTCTGAGTCTTAGTTTCTTTGTCCGTAAAATGGAGATAATAAAACCAGGCACAAGATTAAAGTGGAATGATGTATGTGAAAGTATCACATAAAATAGAGTGCTATACAAATATACAGAATTATACCTGTGCATAAATTGTACCACCTAGGAGCCTGCCTGGGTAGATTCTCCTTAGAAGGGACAGATGCGTGGGGAGGGAGTGAAGAGCCTGTATAGTTGTTCCTGTTTTTTAAGAAGAATGTGAGCTTTCAAGACCCCATCTGTTCCTAGCCAGACAAGAAGAAATTCTGAGCTAGATAGTAAGAGGCCCAGGAAATAGAGCTCCAAAAGAAAGAATAGGAAGATGGCTAATAAGAAGTATAAATAGCTAAGGCATCGGGGAGAGGAAGACATATGCATAGTTACCAGCAGTTACATTTACTTCAATGTGACCTTAGGGCCAACATTAATAAACCAAATATGAAATTTTAATATGAACACTTAAATATATCTTTAGCTGTGACTGTTGCTATCAGCAGATTTTAACTTTGGTCTCCTTTGTTACTGAGAATTCTTAGATTGAGACTTTAAAATTTTTTTAGACATAAGCCTTACGTTTTTCTTGTCTGTGGTTGTAATCAGCTTCGTGGGCTTTTTATTTTTATAACCAACTTTTATTTCAAAAAATAAAAGCTCAGTATTGTTTCTCTCACTTACGTAGCATGATTTTAAGCTGCTTCCTTCAAAATATGAGCTGGTATTTGAAAAGTATTATAAAATATTTTTAGTATAAAGTTTATATTTCAGTGTATATTTTATTACAAAATATTTTTATAATTTGGAATTCAAATGTTAATTGAATTGTAAAATTCAGTTGCACTTAAAGTGTGCAATGCCTTGTGCTGGTCAAAAATAATCAATACTAAATCCTCTTTAAAAGTCTTGGTAAATTATAAAATGAGATTTTGGTTTATACATACCACCACTAACCTATTGTGAACAAAGTCATAATTTCATTAGAATGTACATATTTTTAATAGAATTTATAAAATCCCTTGGGCTTTCAGGTTGTATATATTATTGTAAGATGATAAATCCAGTTCACCATTTAAAAAATTTCTGATTTTAAAAGTAACACTTATTGTAGAAAAAATCTGAGTAAAGATAGAAAAATTCAATTTCTTTACTTAGAAGGTAATTTTCATTTTTTCCATACATCTTATTTTACATATTTGAGCTCATAATGTATATAAACCATTCCAATTCATTTCCTTTTAACATTGTTCTAAGTATTTCCTTGAATCATCGACAACCCTAAATTCCTAATGGCTCTGTAAGTTTATCATATAGATATGCCAGCATTTTCATATTTTCCTAATGTTGGATGCTTAGATTGTTTCTGATACTCAGAAATTGTCACTAAGTTGTTAGAGGAATAGCATCTCTTTAAAAGTGTATATTTCTTTAATTATTAATTACATTTGAATGTTTTTGCAGGTGTTAGTCATTTTTTCTTTTTTCTTTTTTTTTTTTTTTTTTTGAGACAGGGTCTTGCCCTGTTGCCCAGGCTAAAATGCAGTGGCAAGATCTCAGCTCACTGCAACCTCTGCCTCCTGAGCTCAAGCGATCCTTTCACCTCAGCCTCCTGAGCATCTGGGACTACAGACACACACTCCCATGCCCAGCTAATGTTTTTAATTTTTTGTAGCAACAGGGTTTCACCATGCTGTCTAAGCTGGTCTTAAACTCCTGGGTTCAAGTGGTACTGCCATGTTGGCCTCCCAAAGTGCTGGCATTACAAGCATGAGCCACTGTGCCCAGCCTATGGTTTTTGTTTTGTTTTGTTTTTAATGAACCATTCCATTTTTTTATTCCAATGTTCCTCGTAGTACTTACTAATAATGCATATAGTCCTTTATATTAAGGATAATGACTATTAGGAAATACAGTTTTGTTTTTTTCTGGTAAAGTAATCATTAAATTTTGAAAATACAAATAAGAATATAGAAGAAAATCTGCTGGGTGCAGTGGTTCATGCCTGTAATCCCAGCACTTTGAGAGCCCGAGGCTGGTGGATCACTTGAGGTCAGGAGTTCGAGACCAGCCTGGGAAAAATGGTTAAACCCCGTCTCTGCTAAAAAATATAGAAATCGGGCCGGGTGTGGTGACTCACGCCAGCACTTTGGGAGGCCAAGGTGGGTGGATCACGAGGTCAGGAGTTCGAGACCAGCCTGGCCAACATGGTGAAACCCCATCTCTACTAAAAATACAAAAAAAAATTAGCCAGGCGTGGTGGCAGGCGCCTGTAATCCCAGCTACTCAGGAGGCTGAGGCAGAAGAATCGCTTGAAACTGAAAGGTGGAGGTTGCAGTGAGTGCCACTGCACTCTAGCCTGGGCAACAAGAGCAAAACTCCATCTCAAAATAAAATAAAAATAAAAAATACAGAAATTAGCCAGGCGTAGTGGCACACACCTGTAATCCCAGCTACTCGGGAGGTTGAGGGAGGAGAATTGCTTGACCCCGGGCAACAGAGGTTACAGTGAGCTGAGATCATGCTGCTGCACTCCAACCCTGGGCAACAGAGCTAGACTCCATCTCAAAAATATAATAAAAATTAAAAAAAGAACATAGGAGAAAATAAAACAGTCCATCAGGATTTCTAACATTAAATACACACACAGACACACACACACACACACACACATATATGTGTGTGTGTGTGTGTGTATAGTGTATATATATATACATTTTTTTTTTTTGAGACAGGGTCTTTCTCTATTGCCCAGGCTGGAATGCAATAGCATGATTATAGCTCACTGCAGCCTCAAACTCCTGGGCTCAAGCAATCCTCCTATCTCAGTCTCACAGGGTGTGCCACCACACCCAGCTAGTTTTCAAACATGTTTTGTAGAGGCAGGGTCTCACTATGTTGCCCAGGCTAGTCTCAAACTCCTGGTCTCAAGCAATCCTCTCATCTTGGCCTTCCAAAGTGCTGGAATTACAGGTGTGAGCTGCTGCACCCAGCCAAGTATAATTTTAACTGAATTAATACTTCATGTTCTTCATGGTATTCTGCTTAGTTCATGTAACAATATAAAATAAAAACTGTATTAAATACTTTACATTTAAAAATACTACATAGTATTCCATTATATAGATATGCCACAAATAGTGCCTTAAAGATGGACCTTTAGTGTTGCATTGTTTACTACTCTAAACTTTGTGATGTTCTTAAGATAAATTACAAATGGAATTGCTGGGCCTGAATGTACTCACACCTTTAACTTCATACAAATGATCCTTCCAAAAGGCTAATTCAATTCCCATTAGCAGCATTTAGAATACCTGTTTTCTTATAGCTCACTAAAAATGGATATTTCTATTTTTCTTAACTTTGAGGTATAGTTTACATGTAATAAATGGACTCATCTTAAGCATACAGTTCAATTAGTTTTGACCAACATATATGTACAGCCATGTAACCACCATCCCAATGAAGATACAGAATGCTTCCATCACCCCTAAAAAGTTCCCTCTTGCACATTTGCATCAGTTCCCCTTCTCACCCCAGGCCCTAGATAACCAGAAATGTTTCCTGTCAGTGTAGGTTACATTCTGTCACTATGTAGATGGATTCATACAGTATGTATTTTGGGGGCCTAGATTGTTTTGCTTAGCATGTCTTTGAGATCCATCACTGTTGCTGCTTGAATCAGCATGTCTTCCTTTATTGTTCAGCAAAAGGCCATTTTATAAATATACCAAAACTTGCCTATCAACAGGTGAATAAACATTTGGGTCAATTCCAACCTGGGGCTATTGTGAATAAAGCTGCTGTATGCTTATATAGGTCTTTAAGCCATGACTCTCTAAAAAGAGGTAATTCACTTTCATACCTGGGAGGTCTGTGGACTTGAGGTATATCATCCACTATTTCAAATCAAGCAAATTTCCCAAAGGAAAGCCTAGATCTTGTTTTGGGATCAAATTAGCAGGATGAGGCAATGGTGCAAGATATAATTTTGAGAGCATCTTGGAAAGCTATCTGGGAAGCACCTGATCACCCTCCTCCTCTATCAGCAAGAAGCATAAGACTCCTAATGCTCACTGCCTTCCTCTGTTCACGTCTTCTGGCTCCAGACAAGTCTAAGAATCCTGCCAAGTCAGTCCCTGTCCCCTCCCATGACAGGGGAGGGTCAGAGGAGAAAATAACGACAGGCATCATGCGGTTTAATGCCAGATCCCCTAAATAGCTCCAGAAGGCAGTAGCAGGGTCAGGCTACCCCACAGGCCACTTGAGCATCTGCCCAGTGGCCTCCAGGGTATTCCATGTACTCTTCTCAGCTGCAAGAGAAATGTGTACTTTATACCTCAGGAGAGTTCTGTGCAGTGATTTACAGGGCCTACCTTCTGGAAGTAGAATGCAAACTTCTTAAGAGCAACAATCCTGCCTTATACAAATTTTTATACATGCAAGGTACATAGTAGATACTCAAATATGGTTCTGGATAATGTATAATCTAAGCCCAAGATGTAGGCATGGACTCCTGACTTATAAGTATTCAAAGTTTAATAGTTAAAATAGGGCCTCTAACAAACACTTCCAATGAAATATTGTTGGTTATCACTTTGAATGAAATATTTTTCTTTGGAATTGAAACTAATGATGGAAATTATATCTTATGTAGATGTATTGTAGATAGGTTGTTTTGTACCATTGTATTTTGAGAAAAGCCAGTAAACTTTATTCCTTCTCTTCCCTTCGCCATTCCCCTTCTGTAGCAGGGACCATTTGGGGGGTGAACATGGGGGTTTGTTTTAGAGACAGAATCTTGCTTTGTTGTTCAGGCTATTCTGGAACCCCTGGCTTCAAGCTAGCATCCTGCCTCAGCCTGGGACTACAGGCGTGAACCACTGCACCTGGCCAGCAGGGGCCATTTTAGAGTAAGCTTTAAAATTCTAAGTTTTCAAAAAATTAAACTTGAAAAACAAGATAAACTTTGGAGTTATTTTTATTAAAAGCAATGTGATAGTGAGTGGCACGTTTGCAATGGGAATCAGATTTTATAGAGAAGAATGGTTTACAGACAGCTTTTTAGGAAAATATCTTCCATCATAAAGGAGGGAGCTAGACCACTAAAGGAAAGGCTTCTGAGCCTTGCAGACCAAGAGAATCTGGACCGGGTCTGCTTGATTATCCAGGAGCTACATCACTGATGTTAGCTCTCATCTATTGCTCATGGCAGAATGAGGTTTTTTATCAGGCATGTTTCTCTTCCCTCAGTTCACAGACATTGGGACCTTCGAGACGGTGTGGCAAGTCAAGTTCTACAATTACCACAAGCGGGATCACTGCCAGTGGGGAAGCCCCTTCTCCGTCATTGAGTATGAATGCAAGCCCAATGAGACTCGCAGTCTGATGTGGGTGAACAAGGAGTCCTTCCTCTGAAAGTGGCTCTTTCTGATGCTGCTGGACAATCTTTTCAGAAATCTACTTTTAGATAAACCAGCGCAGGCCTTAAACAAGGCACGCCACACCATTGCTGTTCCCCATCTGGTACTAATGACCTACTAGCCCTGGTTATTTTGAAAGTGTAATTCCCCTCTGACACAATATCCCTCACATACAAGATGGTGATATACCACCCCTGAGAATATTCCCATCTGTATTTTGTGCTGATGTTCCTGCATCCAGTTGTTCTCGGTCATACTTTTGACCACTCGTGACTGGAGTTCAGTGGCACTGGCAGGCTTGTCCTGCTCTTGACCATTCCACTGACTAACTATGGTGTGTTGTTTCCAAGTTAAGTGATTCCTCCCTTTTTTTGTTCAATGTTAAATTCAAAAATAACAATGTGTATGGGTCCTCCCATGTGTAATATGGTAACATGTAACTTGCAGTGTTTGCCAGCTTTCAAAGCAGGCTTTGTGAAAATGTAATACAAATAGCAGTGAATGGGACTCAAATGTTGTGCTTCCTATAAACAGCTCCACTCTTTCAGGGAAGGATGATAACAAACTAGAAGGACAAATATGTACGTATTTATAACGTATTAAAACTCTTTTAAGTAGCTTAAGGTATTGTGCAATGGCCTAGCCTAGTAGAAATGGGGGAAAAGCATTGCTGTGGACCATTTTTAAAGTGACAGGAGTTGTAGGGTTATCCCTTTGACAAGCTTCCATAGTCTTCAGACATGCACATTGATGGCATCCCTACAGTCTTCTTCACTTGACTTTGTAAAACTGCATATGGACCTGTAATCAACTTTTGATATTTCTTAATAAAGGCGTTGAAAATCATGCCCTGACTTGCATTCTTAATTTGGGCAATAATTATCTAGCAGGTGGATCCCTGCTCGAGGCCAGCTTCACTCAGGCCTCTATGCTACAGGATGAGGGGGATGTATCCAGAGTAGAATTAGCACACCTATTGATGAATCAAACCTGACCTTTCAGCAGGATTGCTCTAGCCAAGTTTAACAGGGCTAGCACAGGCCCAGGTGCTTGGTGGGCAATCAAAAAATGCTTGTCCCTATCTCGCTCCATTACTCTTTTGGTGGTGACCCCTTCCCAGCTGGTGAGCTATGTGGCTCAGTAGCAGGAGGGCAATGGTGCTATAATAGTGTGTGTACATCATGGTTGAGGCCTCCTTGCCTACTTCCAGCACCTTGCACAAAGCCCATATACCATACAGTTTAAGGATAAATTCCATAAGAAGGAAATAAGCTTCCTCTTGACAAGTAACATGCTATTTTCCAATAATGTAATATTTCCTTGGGCAGCACAAATCCTATTGTGTTGGAAAAAGTTGGTTGGGGATTGTTTGTTTTTGCTACCTGTAAACCTTCTTATAAGAAAATGCAAGCTACTGGAAGTATTTTAAAAAGTTGGTTCATTGTAGAACTGAATTTGAAAGGCTGGCACTCAACACCTTTTCTACCTCCAAATCGCTTACCTGCAGTGATGCTCTACAGCCACCAGGGAACAGCAATGCCTTGCTTTTGGGGATCATAAATGATGTTAAAGGAGTGTAACATGTTTCTCAATAAGCTTGTTTTGTTTTGTTTTGTTTTTTTAAAAAAGTCTTCATTACAATTGCTAAAACATAAGTACTAACCCATTCCTAATCACTATTTTTTAAAACCAACACTCAATTATTTGAGCAGACATTGAGATATTTAAAACAATGGATTTACTACAGAGGCTTTTCTTCCAGAATATCCAATAGAAATGCAGAGTGAATAAAAGGTTTAAAATAAAAAGTGGGAACTACACATTTTAATTTAATATTTACTAATTTGATTAGTAAATATTTTTACTGGTGAAACAGGTTTTCAAGCCAGTGACTAGAGCTTGAGTATTTGTGTTGAGGGTGGAGATATTATCATAACTTTTGCAATACTCCACACTTTCTTTTTTCTTTTTTTTTTTTTTTGAGACAGAGTCTCACTCTGTCGCCCAGACTGGAGTGCAGTGGCATGATCTCGTCTCACTGCAACCTCCACCTCCCAGGTTCAAGCAATTCTCCTGCCTCAGCCTCCTGAGTAGCTGGGATTACGGGCGTGTGCCACCACACTCGGCTAATTTTCATATTTTTAGTAGAGATGGGGTTTCATCATGTTGGTCAAGCTGTTCTCGAACTCCTGACCTCGTGATCTACCTGCCTTGGCCTCCCAAAGGGCTGGGATTACAGGCGTCAGCCACTGCGCTGGGCCCATACTTTTTTTTTTTTTAACTAAAGGCTTTATTTAGAGTTTGAAATGAGTCAAGGCAGACTTGGAGGAAACATGTCCTGGGATAGCTGCACTGTTATCACTGTCCCACAAATGAGCCAGAAGATGAGCCCTGGCAGAGCACCTGGAGCGTGGGAGTCCTGCTCACATCCTGGATGGTTACCAAACCTTTCTCTGCCTCAGTCTGCTTATCTCTAAAACAAAGGGTTAGACTAGTAGAATTCTGAAGCCTTTTAAGAGTTATGGTTTGTTCCTCTATTTTATACTCCTTTAAAAAAAAAAAAAAGGCAAAGTGTGTGTGCATATCTATGTATGTTGTATGTATATGTGTTCCCTTAGGGCCAGAAGTAAGGTTGAATCAAGGGAGGTGGGGAGGAGATGGAGATGAAGTAACAGAAAAACTTAACAGCTAATCTGCACGTTAAGTGATCTCTCCTGGCATATACTGTTCTTCTTATGATTGGGCTCCAGCCCAGTCTCTCTGGCTACTTCTCACATAGCTCTCCTCCTACTCCAAAATTTGAGTGCTCAGCTATATCGAGCTGCTGAGTTGTAACTTTGCCCCTCAGCCATCTGGAAGGGCTATTTTTATACAAGTTGTAGCCACGTCTCTCTACCTCCAAGCATCAGATGGCTACCCAGAAGCTTGAGGAACTAGGCCATCCTTCCAATTATGATGATGACTAAAACACTTTTGAACAGGTGGAAGAATAGAAATGCCTGGAGTTTATATTTTGTGACACCTCACTTACTGAGAAGTCACTTATCCAGCCATCTAAACCATCTGGATCACAGTTAAGAACAGAAAACATGCCAAAAAATAAAGATCCCTGTCACAGATGTCACAAAGTCCATTCACTAAAGGCTTGGGTCTTCTCTCAAGGCCTCTTGACTCCTATTTTAGACACAATTCTAACATGTGGGGTGATCTGGTTTCTGACTCTTACGAAATTGGAAGTAGAACATTAGAGGGAAGAAGACAATTTGTAGAGGTAGATACACTGAAAATATTCTTTTTTTCAGAGAGGACAGAGAAAACTATAAAAAGCAGACAAAGTAAGTCAAAAGAACAGTAGATGGGGACATCTCTATCCTGTAGGTACATAATCCTGTATTAAACCACAGTAGTTTCTGTATATATCAAATAAAAATTGATAAACATAACGATATTCCTGATTCATTTAGAAAGAGGGCCCATTATCATCAGTAATGTATCATGGTTCAGTGTTTAAAAGCTCAGATTCTCCGCCAAGCACAGTGGCTCACGCCTGTAATCCCAGTACTTTGGGAAGCTGAGGCGGGTAGATCACTTGAGGTCAGGAGTTCAAGACCAGCCTGGCCAACATGGCAAAACCCCGTCTCTACTAAAAATGTAAAATTTACCCAGCATGGTGGTGCATGCCTGTAATCCCAGCTACTTGGGAGGCTGAGGAAGGAGAATCACTTGAACCCAGGAGGAGGAGGTTGCAGTGAGCCGGGATCACGCCACTGCACTCCAGCCTGGGCTTCAGAGGAGACTCCTTCTCAAAAAAAGAAAAAAAGTTCAGATTCTGGGCGAAAATACCTCAATTTAAATCCCGGCTCAGCTGTTTATTAGCTGTGTGGTCTTAGGCAAGTCACTTAATACCTCTGTGCCTCAATTTTCTCATTTGGAAAATGAAGATAATAGTATTTACCTTGCAGAATGGTTATGAGGATTAAATAAGTTAATGTACATTAAACCTTTAGAACAGTTCCTGGCACATAACATCATTATTTGGTATACTTCATTAAAAAAGAAAGGGAGCCTGGGCACAGTGGCTCATGCCTGTAATCCCAACACTTCCGGGGGCCAATGCAGGTGGCTCGCTTGAGCCCAGGAGTTTGAGACCAGCCTAGGCAACATGGCCGAACCATGTCTCTACGAAAAACACAAAAATTAGCTGGGCGTGGTGGTGTGCAACTGTGGTCCCAGCTACTCAGGAGACTGAGGTGGAAGAATCTCTTGAGCCCTGGAAGTGGAGGTTGCAGTGAGCTGAGATCCTGCCGCTACACTCCAGCCTGGGTGACACAGCAAGACTTATCTCAAAAAAAAAGAAAAAGAAAAAGAAAAAGAAAAGGAGCGATACGTTTTCAAACAAAATTATTTAAAATGCCAAGAGAAAAACTAAAGGAGTTTAAAAAATAAAACTTATTTTCCTAAAATATTCCATGAATGGATTTCAGATAATGGCCAAAGGTTATACTCTATTTTGATGCTTGGAAAGGTAACATTTTTAATTATTTAAAAATAGTTTAAAATAATATATTTTAAGATATGCTAGAAAGACTTTTTCCACAAACAGGCATCTTAAGTCTCCTATATAAAGACATAGTTTTAAAGAATATACAAACATCAAGGCAGAATCAGAAAACTTAAGATTTTCTGATTAAAAAGGTCAAGGTCAAGAATGATGTCAATTTCTTTTGTTATTTCTTTTAATCCTCTTAACAACCCTGTGAGGTAGGCAGGATGTGTCATGTCTCCATTTTACAGAGGAAAAATGTCTCAGAGATTCAAAAATAAGGCTCAAATTTAAACAGCTCATTTTATAAGAAGCTACTTTATTGGATCTTTAGTTTTCACATTTTGAAATGGTGATAATAACATTCACTTCACAACATGTGTTAGGATTAAATGATATATCACACGTAAATCTTGTTTTTCTTCTCCCCATCACTGTTCTCTTGACAAATGTATTTCATTTAAAATCACCTCATTACCTGCCCGGTCTCCTGCAGTGTTTGTTTTTATAACCTGGTAGTTTTGCCTTAATTTGTTTGCAGCCTAGTAGGTAACTTGTTTTCACAAAGAAAGTTACTGTGGATATATTAATTGTTGCCAACAATTGTTGCCAACAAACAGAAGTATTCAGTTGCTAGAAACTCATTTGCCTATAGTTCTCTTTAGAGCAAATTACTTGCATATAATCTTTTCTCTTTGAAGCCATGTTAACTACTGTTAGAGCACTAGCTAAGACTAAAATTCTTCCTTAACAAGTAGGGTATTTCATTTCCCACTTGCTAACAAATGAAAAATACAGTATTTTTGGCCCTACGCTAGTACTTTAACAGTAATCCTGACAGGCATTCTAGTCTCTGGTCACAGTGAATTTCTAATTCTCCTGCAAATCTACCAAGTCCAAAGCAGTTTCCTTGCCACTGCACAGCCTGTTCCCTCTGCTTGGAACGCCCTACTCCATTTCCTACCTTGCAAACGCCTTCAAGTGCCAGCTTAAATGTCACCATGAAGTCTTTCCTGACTCCTTTAAAATGTTGAGTCAAGAAAAATATTGAAATATTGTTTACTCAGATATTTTATTATCCTATTTCTGAAAAGCTTTACCACCCTCAACCTAACTTCTGCTTTTCTTAAGATCTCTGGACGGCTTCCACATCTTCTTACTGACTCAGGGAAAATGAGCTGACTCAACAAAAAGGTGATGAGATTCTAGAAAGAGCTGGCTGGCTGGCTGGCTGGCTGCAAACCAGCCAGCAAGAAGTTTGCAATCTGTTAGCCTTTATGGGGTTAGTTCTGCTCCCTTTAAAGGAGACTAAAAGAAGGAAAGTGGATGAGAAAAAAAAAAGTTTCTGAATTCTTTTACTGATGTTGCTTCCAGTGAATTTGCCTTGTCACGTTCGTATTATTAATGATAATCCTAAGGTATGTTATTCTTTGAAGTTTATGAAGTTGTTTATTTTCATCAGGGTAATCACTTGTGCTGCTTACCAAATGTTTCCAGCCCTCCCCCATCGAGGCACATGATAGGATCTGACCTCCATGGCCTGGGCTAAGGCCATGTGCTGGTAGCTCTGGCCAATGAGTTGTAAGCAGAAGTGACACATGTCATTTCAGGCTGAAATTATCCAACAGTCTGTGCAATGCCAACAGAACTCTCTTTCCCTTTGCCATGGCAAATAGCCACTTTCAAGATGATTGATCACCTTAGGTCCTGGAGTGAGAAGATATGGCATGGAACCCTAGCCACCTTTTGTTGGACCCATAGCATAAGTGAGAAATAAACTTTTCTCCCAATATTTTATCATGAAAAATGTTGAAATGTATAGAAAAGTTGAAAGACTTGCATAACACACATTCCCATATCTATCACCTGGATTTCACAGTTAACATTTTGCTGTATTTGCTTTATCCCTTATCTGTCCTTTATGCTGTATCAATCTGCTTTTTTGGGGTGGAGAGATGAACAAGAAACTATTCTATAAACCATCACTAAGATTCTGGGGTTGTTCATTACTTCAGCATAACCTTGCCTTTCCTGATCCACATCTGGGGAATCTAGACCACCTACTCTCCTTTTCTGCTGAAGACAGTAAAGTAAAACTCCAAAAAGAAAAAAGTAACGGTTTGAAGTTGGTTCTAAGAAATCATTTCCTGCCAGAGAAAGTTAGAAGTCACAATGTGGATTAGGAGAAGGATTAAACCATCTTTTTTTTCCTTCCATGGTCTTAAAAAATAAGATAAATTATGACTGACCTAGTTTTGATGAGGCTGTATTTGGAGGTAGAGAGATGAATTAAATGAGGAAAGGAAAGACAAAATTAGCATTCATTGACTATCTTTTGTATGGCAGACATCTTATATATATATGATCTCATTTAATTTTCAAAATCACCCTGAAAAGTACATATGATTTCCATTTTTAAAATGAGGCTATTAGCTCAGAGAGGTTAGGCTACCTGCCCAAGGTCATATAGCTAGTGTGAGTAGAGGAGACAGAATGAAAATCCAAATGGGTATGACTCCAACACACTTACCCTCATCTAGAAGTTTATAGACCCTTGGCCTCTGACAGCCAAGGGTATTTCATCCCACTGAAATGACCATCCCAAGGTGGACCGTGGCCCAAGAGGTAACAATGGTGTGAGTGGCAACCTCCCTCCATGCTTGAAGCAGAATTTGAAATGTCGAAATTATTTGACAAAAATATTTTTTGAATGTTCAGGAAAGTTCAACAAGCCCACTAAACAAAAGAGCATTGTGAATTTCCCAAAACTGAAACAGCTGATTTTTCCTTTACCTTTATCAGATAGTCACTTTCTTTGACAAAACATATATTTTAAAATACTAATGTTGCTTTTTCCAACTCAAAACCCAGTTGGAATCTTGATCTTCTCCCAGTTTATTTTTTATGCTTGTGTTTGGTGTGAAGTAGATCCATATAATGTGTATATGAGTGTGTGTGTGTGTGTGTGTGTAAGTTCCTTAATTTCCCCAAATCTAGATGGTTACACTTTGAAATGTAATTCATATGGCCACACTGAGAGTCTATTTTCAGAATTTTCATGGCTACAAGCTAATGATTTTGGATTCCTATTGTTAGTCTAAAAATAATGGGTATGGTAGACATAACTTTAAATCATCAGGCTTCCACTCAGAGAGTTTATCCTGGGCTAGATAGCTGCTGCTTGACAGGGTAGGAGGGGATAGCTAGCCAAATTTGCCTGAAAAGACAACCTAAGTACCTATATAGGTAATGGGAATTTGTCCTCACCCTATAGAAATAATCTAACCCTGAATGACAAGTTTCTTCAAATAATTGAACACAGACTATCTTTAACTTTTCTATAGCATTTCACCTTTCCCTGGAGATTTTTATAAGATTAAAGCCTTAAAATAAAGCTTGGATACACTCAAAAAGGTAACAGGAGGGAGCTTTCTGGGGTGATGGAACTGTGCTGTATCCTGATAGCGGCAGTGGTTGAATGAATCTATACATGTATTAAAACTCATATGGCTGTACACACACGTGCACATGCACACACATGCACACATACCTCTGGTGGACATCTGCTGCCTAAAGGTTCTGCCTTTCTTTCTTTTCTTTTCTTTTTTTTTTTTTTTTTTTTTTTTTTGAGACAGGGTCTTGCTCTGTAACAGCCCATGCTGGAGTGCAGTGGTGCGATGTTGGCTCACTGCAGCCTCAACCTCCCAGTCTCCAGTGATCCTCTCACCTCAGCCTCCCAAGTATTTGGGACCACAGGCGGCCACCATCACATCCAGCTAATTTTTGTAGAGATGGGTTTCACCATGTTGCCCAGGCTGGTCATGAATATTCTGCCTTCTGATCAAAAGCCACGTTTACCATTGTCTCTGCAAAATCCCTTAAGATTGATTGTATGAAGGCATTGCTTTGGCCAATGTGGTCCTTGGCAGTTCTGCATTGTGTAGAACCTGTGAATCTTTTTGGAGCTTATCTATCTTGGGAGGGAGATTGTCTGAGCAGACTTGAAGGCAGGGGTGGAAGCCACCTGCTGAAGACAATAATGAGCATTTGGGAGGGTGGGTGGGGAAGATGAGACAGCGCAGAGGGGAGGGGCCTGGAAGGGATCCCACTCCCTCGCTCCTGCCTGCATCTGGTGCCCCAGGAACTGCTCTTGAGCAATGCCTCTCTAATGAGTTGGCGTGAACTTGTGCTTGTTCCTGCCTCAGGGAAAAAGGGAAGACAGGCTTAAAGCTGCTAAAATGCTTGGAGAACATCCAAAGAGAAGCTTGACACAAATGCAATGTATTAGTGAAAACAGCTTGGGCCTGGCTAAATAGTGGCTATTTTAACAAAACAAACATATGGGAGTTGACGACAATTGTCCTTACAAAGAAACAATCTAGCCCTTTACACAGAGCTTGATGCTTCTTTATAGTCTTCACAGAATTCACTTCCCTGTTGTTTTCCTTTTTTTTTTTTTTTTTTTTTTTTTTTTTTTGAGACAGAGTCTCCCTCTGTCACTCAGGCTGGAGTGCAGTGGCACAATCTCAGCTCACTGCAACCTCTGCCTCCCAGCTTCAAGTGATTCTCCCGCCTCAGCCTCCCAAGTAGCTGGGACTACAGGTGCACCACTACCACAGCTGGCTAATTTTTGTATTTTTAGTAGAGATGGGGCTTCACCATGTTGGTCAGCTGGTCTCAAACTCCCGACCTCAAGAGATCCACCTGCCTTGGCCTCCTAAAGTGCTGGGATTACAGGCGTGAGTCACTGCACCCAGCCAACTGTGGTTTTCTCAAACTTATTCTGGTATCTATTTATTTTCAGGAGTGCCTGGAACAATGACCCCAAGAGATCTCTCTTACATGTGAATGTGAAGAATAAGCACATTCTTCAATGTGTGCCATCATGAGGAACAAATGTTCTTTTTTTTTTTTTCCAAATTATTTGCTTTGCATTCTAGGGGAGGGCTTCTCACAGGCCATCAGAATTATTGGGGATGCTTGTTAAAATGTAGATTCCTAAACTCTACCTTTTTAGACCTGTTAAACTGAGCAAACTCTCTGAGAGTAAATCCAAAGCAGCTGCATTTTATTAAGCACTTTAGGTGATTCTTAACATATTAAAGTTTGGAAAACACTACCCTAGGGTTTACTCACTGTACACCTTCTTATTAAAGTTCAGTTATTCATTCAATAAGCATTCATGTGCCAGGTCTCCTGGGGGCAGGAGATGGCAATAGGAGTGTGATAAGTAATCAAGTTGCTTATAGACAAATAATTACAATAAAATGAGGCAAGTGCTATACTAGAAAAAATAAAAAATACATCAAAGCATAGAGGAGGAGTCTGTGGGAATTGGAGGCAGCTTCATAGATGATATTTGAGCTGCTTTCAGGCACAGAGAAGGTACTGCAGGGTATTGGCATGTGAAAATACATGATCCACTCTGGAAGAAGAAACTCTGTGTGGCTGGAGCATAGGGAAGAGAGAGGCATGGGCTGGGGCGGGGCTATGAGGAGCCTTCTACACATGCTGAGCAGTTTAAGTTTATTTCTACAGAAAGTGGGAACCAGAGGAAGTTTTTAAATATTAAATGATAGAATGATATTTGAGTTATGAAGCAATATTCCTGGAGGCAGTTTGGAGGCAGGAGATAAGAACAGAGTCTTCTGCAGTGGTGAGGGGTGGGGAAGTTAAATGAGGATGATGGCAGCTGGGGTCTCTGAGGTGGAGTAACAAATGATGAGAGGACAGGAGGGAAGGAGGAGGTGGGAAGCTGACCATGTCTGATAAAGGGTAGTCTGAGTCAAGAACCTCATCCAGGGAAGGCATTTTCAATAGCCAGATAACTCTTCCAGCTCAGAATCTGAAAGCAGACCTGATACTTGAGCTTATGAGCAAATCCTAGTGTCTGGGCCCATTAGCAATAGTTTCTACTGTGCTAGAGAATACATTTAAAGATATTTGTTAAGTGAAAAACATCACCCATAAGATATATGATTAAATGATTCCATTTATGTTTTCAAAATGTTAAGCGCATGGAGAGAGAGAGAAAAAATGGGGGAGAGAGAGAGGCTGAAATTTGAGGAAATGCATAGGAAAGGCACTATTAATAAGGAAGAAGAGTGGGGTTGGGAGAGACTGGAATTGAAGGACCCTTGACAATTTACTCTGAATTCTTGTGCATGTTTCAATTGTTTTAAACAATGAGTTTTATTGATGCATTGCTTTTAAAATTTTTTAAAGCAATTTTTAAAAAGATGCTTACACATCTTCTTGGCTACCACTAGGTGGTACTAGTGGCAGGACAGATTGGACAGCTTTTAAGCTTCCTGTGTTCATCCATGACACCTGCATATCCATCGAATTTTAGACACTTGCATGTGGGTTTAACTTCTTAACTTTATAGAGTAAAACAAATACCTTTGCCAATTATTATTAGCATGTGTCTTCAGAGCTTAGGGGTCAAGGTCCACAGACTATTTTTCTTTCTCCTTCAGTATAACATATAGTATTTTCTGTATTTAATTTGTATCAAAACATTTGCAAGTGTAAAAAAGTGTTCTTTCTGCATCAATCTAAGCTGCACACAGTTTGGTTCACATATATCTAGATATTCCTCAGGCTCTCCACTTTACAATGATATTCCCAATCCAAATCTTAATCACATGCACAAAAAGAATGAAACTCTGTGCTGGCACCATTCACCTGTTTTCCCTAATTCCAAGACTGGCTTTTCTTTCCTACCACTTACTTTTAATTATTTTAGGCTGTCATGTTTTCCATCACCTCGGTTGACATGGCAGGAGACAAAAGTGTTGCCACAGCCTCTTTCTACACACACCCATGTTTATTGCAACCCATGATAATGCAGCATTTGTGATTTCACTTCTGGGGGCTTTTTTTCCTTTTAAGCAGGGTTTATTGCCTCTTATATCATGGAATAGTCTGAACTAGCTACCGTATTTTCCTTTGTATGAAAACAACACTTCATTCCAAAACGAGATTCCCAATACTAGAGTTTCCATAGTCTAAAAGGGACACAGTGACAACACTCACATGATCTACTAAGGATACCCACGGGGCCAGCCTGGCACACACAACGCTACTCAGTCCTAATAGGTGCAAAGCCAAGAGGTGCCTGCAGTGGCTCTGACTTGGCTAAGACATGCTCCTGGTTGTAATCCTCACTGAGTACAGCATGATTCTTCACCCCCTTACCCCACCCCACCCCCAAACCCCGTCACCTCCAGCAGGGGCAGTTTGCAGAGTCAGTCTTTGGATGGAACCCAAGAAGAAATTGACCAAGGTTATACAGTTGTATTTGACATTCCCTGAGTGGTCACTTGAGCCACCAACAAATACTAGAGAAGAAAGTCAGGAACATTCCATGCATAGGATATTAGCTATTAAATGGCTATTAGCCACTATCCATCATTAATAATAATGAAGACTATTTTTTGTTTGTTTATTTGTCTTTTGAGACAGAGTCTTGTGCTGTTGCCCAGGCTGGAGTGCAGTCGTGCCATCTCAGCTCACTGCAACCTCCGCCTCCTGGGTTCAAGAGATTTTCTCATGCCTCAGCCTACTGAGTAGCTGAGATTACAGACACCCACCACCATGCCCAGCTAATTTTTGCATTTTTAGGTAGAGATGGATTTTCACCATGTTGGCCAGGCTAGTTTCAAACTCGCAACCTCAGGTGATCTGCCCACCTCAGCCTCCCAAAGTGCTGGGATTACAGGCGTGAGCCACTGCACCTGGCCATGAAGACTACTGTTTACTTGAACTGTTGCTATTTGCCAAGCCCTGTGCTAAATTCTTCATATATTTTCTCTTACTCAATTTCTTCAACCGCCCTGAAAAGTAGCATTGTTGCTACCATTTTACAAATGTGAAAACACGGACTTGGAAAGGTTCAAGTGATAGGTTCAGGCTTATCTATTTTCAAACCTTGTCTTCTTAATTCCTATCCTATTCTGAAGACAGTTAAGGGCTCTAATTGTTCAGAGATTTTTGCGTATCCCCATTTAAAAGACTGCTGAGGACCTTACTTTCTTCCCCCTTATCCCCTAGTTCACTACTCTTTTCAAAGGACAGAGACAAGGTCAAAGCAAAAAAGTAAATGTAAACCTATCCATATGCTTTGTACTGACATTCAGCCTTAGTTATACATTTATTTGAACACAAGAACTATACTTTTCTATATTACATTTGTCTCCCTTCAGCACCTCCCATAATGTTCTGCCCACAGCAGTTTCTCAACACTCTGTTGCTTCAGTAACTGGCTGGCCCCTTGTTCACATTTGGGGTCGAGAAGGTTAGTGATGGGATATAAATCAAAATTTGTGTTTTTCTGTAGGTCAGATTATTTTGACCATCTGATTTCCCTTACCATGAATCCCTGAAAATTAAAAGTAAATTGATCTCCAAATTTAAATATTATTTTATTAGATGAGTCTAATTTTATTAGCTGAGTCTCATTTTATTGTTTTGAGAAAAATTAATCAAGAGTGCTTGGGGCTGAAAGTAGTAAACAAGAATAAATCTGTCACGACCTTCTCTTTTCTAAGAACTATGAGCTGGAACTTGTTTTCATGATATAATTAGGTAGGGATTTCTGTGACTTAATTTAAAAACCTGATTTATAATCACTTTTATTTTCAAAACAGTTTTTTTTCCACTTTCTCTCTCTCTCTGCCACCCCTGAATGAACCTGGCTCTGCTTCTCCAAATTCAATGATGTCACGTTAGCAGGGAGCAAATTTGAGACTGCACAATTCCCATCAGCTATTAGTTAGGGAGATCTTTTGATCTCCAAGGTCTAAGTTCAATTCTAAAGGCTATGTTTTCTTTTGGACCTATGTGGTAACTCCTATTAACAGTAATGGGTGTTACACATGAACGTACAGAAGACTGTATACCCCTAAGATTTGCCCAAGCATGAATTTCATGAGGCCAAAGTAAACACATTTTTTTACTTTGGCACCCTTCCCTTCCAGGTTAGGATAAATGTTGGCACTTGGATAAGATTCTAAATGATGAAATGCCAATGCATGTTGCTTCTGCATATGTCATCTAAAGTATGTGGCTTCTCAAAATGGATGCCCTTCTTCTCTGCTCAATGCTTGGCCTGGCAAGCCATTGTAACCCTGACAGAGGGGTAAAAAGACATTTCTAAACAAATATTTTCCCTTTCAGATATCATACAGCTTGTGTCAGTGAGTGAGATAAACCCAGTCCTAATGTGCTAGTCTCAAATGCTTGTATCCCAGTCTACTTTCCATTGATTTGATCAATATCAGATACTCTGACATCCTGAAATGAAAAACAGGTGTGAAAAAAAGAGGACTGAAATATGAATAACAAACTGTTCAAGACGAGACAGCCAGTTCTAGAGAGCTGGCCCCACTTGCCTAAGAGATGTGTACCAACGCCAAATAAGCCAAAGTAAGAGGCAGACTTGTTTGTATAGTATTTAATAGGCCCCAGAGGGAAAGGGAAGCCCGCTGAAACAATTTTTTTTTTTTTTTTTTTACTTTAAAAAAATACCTGGCACATAATATGTACAAATGAAACAATCTTGCCTAATTTGTTTTAGGTTCTTTATTTCACGTAACTCATGATTTAGAAAGGTCTCTAAAATGTGATGATTATAAGAACACTCATCTTCCAAGACTCTTAAAATACATTCTAACAGCTTTAATCCTGTTGCAGATAGAGCTATCAGTAGCAGCAATTAGCATGTATTTAAATTCAATAATTTCTGCATAAAAAGGACTTTACTGACATTTATAAATTCTTCCTCTGACAAAGTAGTGAGAAAGAATGTGATTAATAGTAAGATGAAGACTCTTTAATTTCTTCTGAAATTATTTTTAAGGACGTAAACAACTTGCCCTTTTCTCTGCTAGTATTAACCTACAAAACACAAAAAGTCAACTCATGGTTACCTTTTCAATACTGTTGGCCTCAATTCCTGACTCAGGAAATAATATAAAGCAGTTCAACTGGTTTTGTCTTGTTTGAGAAACTAAAATTAAAATCTGAGGAGTTATTTAACTTTAAACAGGAAAGAATGTGGTCTTTCAAAAATAGTCATACAGACAGTTTTCCAAATGTGTAAACCTTTTAAACTTAGTACCAATCTAAAAAAGAAAAGAAAAGGAAAAAAAGGTCCTTAAAAAAAGTGCATGTGTTTTGGGTTTTTTGTTTTTGTTTTTACATCTTTCTCTAGTTGCAACTGGAAACTGTAGGTTTTATTCTCATCTTTCAGATACTGGCATGTCATAATCTCCTCTAGTGAATGACTACCTAAATTACTATATCCATAAATACTCTAGTGGAAAAACATTTGCAAGGCTTATTTTCAGAAGTACACTGCAGTACCTCGATATTGGCCAAATTCAATTTTATTTTTCTGTATTATAACTAGCAATTTCAAGGTGTTATTTTATACATCAAAACTCCAAAAGTATGACAGAAAGGAGCTTATACATATGCTAAATAAACCAGTATTGCAGTGTAGTATGGAAAAAAAAAACTATCCAATGATGGTGAATTCTGTTTCTTTATGCTACCCAATAGTGGTAGTCAGGCAGCCTCTAGCATTTATTCTTGGCTAGGAAAAGTGATGTTTTGGAAAATAAAATTTGGGCAAATGTATGTTATACTGGCTCTTGACACACTCAATCTCTTTTTGTTTTTTAAAAATCATAAGTCATAGTCCAGTTATCAAATTATCAAATTTTTAGCCTCTAAAGAATTGCACTGGGTGGTTGTCAAAGTTAACTGAGTTGAAATCAACATGGCTAGTTCTGGTTTATTTCTTGGATTCTTCTAATCACAAATTATCTGATCAAATGTGTAAATGCACAATATTAACTGAATGCTAGAATGAGTAAATTGCTCAAACATTGTATTAACCATTATACAACATTCTATATTAGTCACTGATGAATGTATGACTGGGAGGAGTATTATGTTTCAGCCAATAAGTCCTTATTGAGTGCCCTCTATAAACTGAGGAGGTAGGACAGGAGAGGCGATCACAAAATAATTCCTAGACTACCTTAGCAGTAACAACTATTGAAAAAAATTATAAAAGTAAAATCACAATAAAGCAAATCTATTACCTGCATGGCCAGGCGTGATGGCTCACACCTGGCCATCACTTTGGCCTAACACTTTGGGAGGCCAAGGCAAGGGAATCGCTTGAGTCCAGGAGTTCGAGACCGGCCTGGGCAACATGGGAAAACCTTATCTCTACTAAAAATACAAAAAATTAGCCCAGCATTGTGGCACACCCCTGTAGTCCCAGCTTCCTAGGAGGCTGAGGTGGCAGGATCACTTAAGCCTAGGAGGTCAAGGCTGCAGGGAACCATGACTCCGCCACTGCACTCCAGGCTGGGCGACAGAGTGAGACCCTGTCCCAAAAAATAAAATATAAAAAAAGTACTTATCCGCTTAACGGAGAAATCTGTTTTATCTTCCTTGTTGCTTTCAGTCTTTATTGTTCTTATCAAATTCCATTTTCTAATCTATCTACAGGAACAATTTGACGCTTACTAAGTAAGTGTAGATCTAACTAATTGAAGTGTTAGCATTACCAACAAATTGTCATTGCACATCCTGGAAACAAAGAGCTAACATTTGGGAAGGGTGGGTGTCGCAGTAATATACACAATCCACTCTAACCTCACACATATATCAATCTAAAGGGAAGCAGAAGTGTTTTTATCCGTAAGGAATGAGACTCTTCATTTTTTTTTTTTTTGAGACGGAGCCTCGCTCTGCGGCCCAGGCTGGAGTGCAGTGGCGCGATTTCGGCTCACTGCAAGCTCCGCCTCCCGGGTTCACGCCATTCTTCTGCCTCAGCCTCCCGAGTAACTGGGACTACAGGCGCCCGCCACCACGCCCGGCTGATGTTTTGTATTTTTTTTAGTAGAGACGGGGTTTCACTGTGTTAGCCAGGATGGTCTTGATATCCTGACTTCGTGATCCGCCCGCCTCAGCCTCCCAAAGTGCTGGGATTACAGGCGTGAGCCACCGCGCCCGGCCGAGACTCTTTTTAAGTTGTAAATACATAGGGTTCAGATTCCAACCTCTTGGGTTCCTTTTTCTGGCTCAGCAACTTCTTCCACACATCCCCAGGGTGAGCTGCTTGGTCTCATGGAATCAGTGTCCCTGCCTGCTCAAAGGGGAGTGGGGGTAATAATGCGTTTACCACAGGAGTGTTGGTTAAATTAATTAGTATTTATTATGTGCTCCATTAAGGTCCTCAGGTGATATATAACTTGACAGTTATATGGCACCTGATCATTGCTTTAAGTTTTGAAAACAGTCCTTGGTTTTTAAACCCATGGAAGAAATATAACAAATCTTTAGGCTTCCAACAGTAGGATTAAGCATAGGAATATTTTAGCTTTTCTTTCTATTTTTCTTTTTGAGATGGAATTTCCCTCTTGTTGCCCAGGCTGCAGTGCAATGGCACGATCTCAGCTCACTGCAACCTCCGCCTCCCGGGTTCAAGCAATTCTCCTGACTCAGCCTCCCGAGTAGCTGAGATTACAGGCGCCTGCCAACACGCCCGGCTAATTTTTGTATTTTTAGTAGAGATGGGGTTTCACCATGATGGCCAGGCTGGTCTCAAACTCCTGACCTCAGGTGATCCACCTGCCTCCACCTCCCAAAGTGCTAGGATTACAGGCAACAGCCATGGTGCCCAGCCCATTTTAGCTTTTCTAAGAACAATTATTTTCCTGGGGTGAAAATATCAGCAGGTTACAAAAACTTATTTCCTTAGCTTTAGACTATGAATAGAATAGCTTTAATTTATAGTTGATGAAAGCAGAAGGAAGAAAGTTTTATAAAAGCCATTTTAATGGCTTATTCTGCCATCTTCAGTGGCATTTTAAAGTACTCACAATTGAAGGGAAATTGGTTCATCTTTTTTACAATTATTTAATTCTGGCATTTAAAAGAAACCCAAGAAGTTATTTAGTTGAACTCCTTTGCTTACTATAATAGTACTAAGCACCTGCTCTTCAAGACAACATTCTCGTTTTATAAATGAGGAAACCAAGATTCAGTGAACTTAAATCACAGTGCAGAGAATCAAACCTCAGACGCCATTCTCTCTCTGCCACTTCAGACACCACCAAGAAGTTATACTTAAAGCTGCCCTGTACAGAAAGGAATTTCTTCTCTTCTTTATTCCTATTCTGTCTCTCTCTCTTTGAACTTAAAAACTAAACCAATTTTTTTTTTTTTTTTTTTTTTTTTTTTTAAGAGAAGAGATCTCACCATGTTTCCCAGGCTGGTCTCGAACTTCTGGGCTCAAGCGATCCTCCTGCCTTGGCCTCTCAAAGTGCTGGGATTACAGGCAAGAGCCACTGTCCCCAACCTAAACAAAGATATTCTAATGGAATCTCAGTTTTATCCCCAGAGAGCTTATGAGTGCCCCCAAGTCATCAGTTAAAAGTTATCTTGAAAGACAAGTAGTTTAAAAACACTCTTAAAAGACACTTCTATACATTGTTATTGAAGAAACAAAAGCTACATATATCCTTTTTTTGAGAATTAGTTCACTCAGTTTTGGTGGTGTTTTAATATCAAATTAACATGAATACTCTATGGTCAGAGCCTTTTCAACTTTGTATTGAAGTATGTGGTTCCCCCTTACCCACGGGGGATATATTCCGAGACCCCCACTGGGTGCCTGAAACGGCAAATAGTAAAGAACCCTATAGATACTGTTTTCTCCTATACATGCATAAATTTTTGATAAAGTTTAATTTATAAACTAGGCCTAGTAAGAAGTTAACAATAACAATAACAAAATAGAACAATTCTAACAATATGCTGTAATAAAAGTTAATGTGGTCTCTCTCTCACAATATCTTATTGTATTGTAGGTTAGGCAACTGAAACCGTGAAAAGTGAAACCATGGGTAAGGGGGGGACTACTGTACAGACAGAAATAAAGTACACTTATTTTTTGAAATATCTAAAATCTATCCCATCTTCACTTTGTAATGAGTACATATCATTGCCATTTCATATCTCAGAGGAATGTACTATGTGTACTAAAATACTCTAATAATGAATAAATTAGCCTGCATATCTGAGTACTTTGAAAGTTTAAGCTCCATATTGAGATTAAAATATTATTAGTAAAGTATTATTACAGCTATGATTTCATTTTAAGAAATAATGATACATTTTTCTTATGGCTTTGGTCAGCAGGCAAAAAAGATAAAGATAATGTTTAAAATTGAACCTGGGCAACATAGTGAGACCCCATCTTGAAAAAAATAAAAAACAATTTATTGGTCATGTTGGCATGTGCATGTAGTCCCAGCTACTTGGGAGGCTGAGGAGGGAGAATTGATTGAGCCCAGCAGTTCAAGGTTGCAGTGAGCCAGGATCACGCCACTGCACTCCAGCCTGTGTGACAGAAACCCTGACTCTTTAAATAAAATCTCTGTAGGCACCTCTGTATGCTATCATTGTTTCTTAAAACAATGATTATAACTCACATATTGTATGGATGTGTATAAAATTTTGTCCATAAAATTTACCTCTAAATAAACTGCAAAAATCATCTGTCTTGCCCATTATAGAAAAAATATGGTCTTAAAGTCCAGAAGGACCCAAGAATTTGAATAATAATTCAGAGGAGTTCATGCCAAGTTGATATCCATCTTTTCCTTTAATTTTGACTCATTTATTTCTATTTAGCATTCACTGACAACCAAATAAATGGAGACACTTGGCTAATTCATACCACTGTTCTAAGATAGTAAATATCAGACACCCAACTGCAGAGGCTTTATGATGCTGCTGGCGGGAACATATAAGTTATTGAAACATTCTCCCTGAGCAAAGGTTTTTATTATTATTTTTGTTTAATTGTAGCTCATTGCACTACTCATCTCTAGACAGTGAATCAGCTCAGCCCTACCTTTAAATTGGACAGAAGGACATAGGCCACTAAATGTCCTGCTCTATACCAAGACCCTAATTAAACAAAAACATAATAGCCATTCCTCACATACCTCGAAAGACTAATGAGGCTTTAATCCCTATTCTCAGTGTCGATTGTAGCAGGAACAAGAGCTGAGCAGCCTTCTGAGTATTGAGTCTCAGCGGCGCAGTTCCCTCCTGGAACAGCAGAGAGCTCTGGCACCATAGGGCCATAGGGCTCTGGTACTACTAGCAGGAAACACCCTGAGAAGATTCCTGAGGGACCGAATTCAGGGTTTTTTTCTGCCTGGTGAAAAACATAATTCTTCTCCATCAATCCCCTTAGGATTTTTCCCCATGGAGTAACATATGACACCAAACTGACCCCACTGAAGAATGAGTTAGCTGAATGAGAAAGAAAAACAATGTCTCATAAAGTTACTGATTTTGCAACCTCAATAGTTTGAGTTTAATTTGCTATCAGAAGTTGATTAATTATAATCTTTCAGAGTCGATTCCCATTTTTACCAATATAGCACTGAAATGTGGCTCTAAGTTTTCAGGAAAAAAAGTCACATTTTTAAAGTGTATTAAATGTAAATGCAGATATTAACTAAAGAGGTCATAAAAACTTTCTTATCTAAGGTGTTTGTTGAGAATAACTCGTTTATGAAATTTACTATAACCCAATATGATGATTTATTTAAATCATTTGATTTTCTAATTTTTTTCTTTAGAGTTGAAATTTTTACACTGTCTCAGATCTAAAAAAAATATGTATTTACAAGGAAATACATTTCATATTTTAAAGATGAGGTCTTGCTATGTTGCCCAGGCTGATCTCAAATTCCTGGCCTCAAGTGATCCTCCTGCCTCAGCCTCCCAAATTGTTGGGATTACAAGGGCGAGCAACTGTTCCTGGCTTACATGGAAATATTTTTAAAGGTCTGCATCCTATAAACACTTTATGGTCCCAGAACTTAAACAAACAAACAAGCAAACAAAAAAAAATCAATTAAAAAAAGAAGATCACCTCCTTTGAGAATAAAAGTGAAAACAATTTTTTTTAAAAGAAGAAGGAGTGAAGGGTGGACAGAAATTGGAACTGATCTATTGGTCATGTAATACATTTTTCCTGCTAAATCAGACAAGAATTCTGTTAGGTTGGTACAAAAGTAATTGCAGTTTTGCCCTTACTTTCAATGGCAAAAACCGCAATTACTTTTTTACCAACATAATACGTCAGAAGATAAAAAGCTATTCCAATTTCCCTTAAAAATACATGCTGATACTTTAGCAACTCCCATGGTAAGAAAGTGTTTTAGTGTATCTAATAATAATAATAAAGAATAAAGGGTCATTATCTACACGGAAAACCCAAAAACTAAATTTATAGAGCAACTAAAAATAAGAAAACAGAACATCTGTATGAATCTATTTCAGAGATGAAGTCTCTTGACTATTTCAAAAGAATCGGTCTCTCACACACTCACTAGGTTTCTTTAACTTCCCTAGTTACATAACTGATTCTGTGACTTGTAAACAAACAGCCCCATTGCTTGACAATTCTGGATCTGTGGGTTTGTACTGCTGTTTCCCTGTGGAGGCTGAGAGCTGCATAATGATTTATTCTTTCCCCACTCCCTGCCTTCTTTTCCTATTTTGCACTCTCTTTTTCTTTTTTTCCTTTTTGTCAAAGTCAGTTTAAAAAAATCCCAGGGAACTAAATGTGAAAACAAACCCTGGTGTTATAAAATTGAGGCCACCAATTTAAACACCGTAGGCATAAGAAGTGCAAAACTTGAGGGTCTCATAGTCAGATGAGCTCCCCATAGCGACACTGTAAGTATGTATGCAGTGTTTTTCAGCATCCCCTGGCTTCCTAACTATATGCTTTTGTATAAGGTAGCTTTGATTCCCCTGATTTCCCACGCATGAAACACTTGCTGGCTTCAAAGAGAGCTCTGTATGCAAAAGACACATGGGGGTGTAGTTCAGGAGGAGAATGGGGATAGTAGGCAGAATGTGGGTGAACTAACATTTGAGTCTGTGTGTTAATTCCAGTGCTACCTTTTGCTGGTATGCCCCAGTTATAACTTTGACTGCTGGCAAACTGGAAGCTTTCTAAATTCGTTATTAAACCTAATCAATTACCTATAATTAAAATACATCTGATTCCTCCAACGAGAAGTTAGATTTCAGATTGGTTGTTAGGTTGTGAATTTATTTTTGATACTGTACATTAAGTATGATTTATAATATGAGGTCTTGCATTTACCATTACTGTGTTGCTGATGGAATCTTCAAGAAAATTATTATTACATAATAATTTAATGCATGTAAAGCACATATAGGATAAATTAAGTATTTTGAGTTTTAACAATTTAGAAAATAATTTGGTCATAAGTGAAGAAAGACAACAAAGCCTTTAAACATCTTCAACAATTATACAAAATTTACCACTAGTTCTCCTTTTGTGTTTGCTATTTTAGGAGATTTGTGTTTCTAAATATATCCAAACCATTTTCTCTCCCATTTGTCTTCTATTCCTCCATCATTCTGGGCATTGAAAATAATTTCTATGCCAAGGAATCTCTTGAAACATTAGAGTCTAATCTACTAGTGACCTTTCTTCTTCAAAGACAGAAAGAAAGAAAGAAAGAAAGAGAAACAAAGAAAAAGAAAGAAAGAAAGAAAAAAGGCCCTTGTACATATTCTATTAGCTGCATCATGGCAGAAATAAGGATCTTTTGAAATTGCAAAAGGCATCTTTGAATGCTGTCTTTGGAGGTTTGGAGGTTTGGTGGTTTCGTCTTATTCCGAGGAATAAAAGCAATTTGTGATTCAGAGATATCTGATGATCCTTTTTACAAAATATTATTATTTTTTTTTTTAGAGACAAGGTCTTGCTCTGTCACCCAGGCTGCAGCGCAGTCGCGCAGTCATAGCTCACTGCAGCCTTGAACTCCTGGGCTCAAATGATTCTCCTGTCTCAGCCTTCCAAGTAAATGGTGATCACAGGCATGCATGATGATCCATTTACCTGTCTTCCCTTTTAAAAATCATTTTGTGGCCAGGCGCGGTGGCTCACACCTGTAATCCCAGCACTTTGGGAGGCCAAGGTGGGTGGATCACAAGGTCAAGAGATCGAGACCATCCTGGCCAACATGCTGAAACCCTGTCTCTACTAAAAAAATACAAAAATTAGCTGGGCATGGTGGCATGTGCCTGTAGTCCCAGCTACTCGGGAGGCTGAGGCAGGAGAATCACTTGAACCTGGGACATGGAGCTGAGATTGTGCCACTGCAGTCCAGCCTGGTGACAGAGCGAGACTTCATCTCAAAAAAAAAAAAAAAAAAAAAAAAAAAAAAATTTTGTTCTGGGAACATTTTTATATTGGTATATTATTTAGATTTATTTTTAAAATATATGTTCACATGTGTATTTTGAATAAGAATGCCTGATTCACTCTGACATTGATCCATGTGATTCAGGTTGGAAATTCAGTTCTGTAGCCAGAAGACTAAAATGATATTCTGAAGTAAAACGGTTGCTGAGCCCAAGAAATTAAGAGGCTCTTCTGTGTTCCTCTTAGAGGCTGCAGTTGGACCTTGTCTGGTTTTGCCCTGCTAGGTTTCAAAAGGTCTGCTGGAAACAATAGAAGCATAGACCTTTAGAAGTGGAAGGGATGAAGCTTAGCCTTCATCTCTTCTAAGCTTCTCAGTTTAGAGATGAGAAAAATGCATCCCAGACAGGGACTGTGATTTTGAGAGGAGTGTTTTCTATTTTTTGCCCTTTTAGAAAAATTTTTTGGGCTGGGCGTGGTGGCTCACGCCTGTAATCCCAGCACTTTGGGAGGCCGAGGTGGGCAGATCACTTGAGGTCAGGAGTTCGAGACCAGTCTGGGCAACATGGTCAAACCCTGTCTCTACAAAAAGATACAAAAATTAGCTGGGCGTGGTGACATGCGCTGTAATCCCAACTACTTGGGAGGCTGAGGCATAAAAATCTCTTGAGCCTGGGAAGCGGAGGTTGCAGTGAGCCAAGATCATGCCACTGCACTCTAGCCTGGGCAGCAGAGTGAGACCCTGTCTCAAAAACAAAAGAAAAACTTTTTGTTAGAGTGGAGGTCTGGCTCTGTTGCCCACGCTAAAGTGCAGTGGCACGATCGTGGCTCACTGCAGCCTCAAACTTCTGGGCTCAAGAGATCCTCCAGCCTCAGCCTCTAGAGTCACTGGGATTATAGGCATAAGCCACTGCACTGGACTTTTTGCTCATTTTAAAAAGCCATTTTTAATTCAAGTTCACATTAACAATATTTACATCCGGCCGGGCGCAGTGGCTCACGCCTGTAATCCCAGCACTTTGGGAGGTCAAGGCGGGCGGATCATGAGGTCAGGAGATCGAGACCATCGTGGCTAACACGGTGAAACCCTGTCTCTACTAAAAATACAAAAAAAAATACAAAAAAATTAGCCAGGCATGGTGGCGGGCGCCTGTAGTCCCAGCTACTCGGGAGGCTGAGGCAGGAGAATTGCGTGAACCCGGGAGGCGGAGCTTGCAGTGAGCGGAGATCGCGCCACTGCACTCCAGTCTAGGCGACAGAGCGAGACTCCATCTCACAAAAAAAAAAAAAAATTATATCCTACCAATGGACTGGGACCCCAAAATGTGCTGTGATTGCTCTATCCACATGGTGGAGAAATTGGGGCAAAGTTTTAGTTTGTTCCCCTGAAAGGACTAAGAAAATGCAGAGCAAAATACAGAAAAAAACTTAAAGACCTGGATTTGATTCACCAACCTCTGTATTTATAAAACACATTATCTGATTTTAAGAATGCATTGATTACTTCCTTCCATAAGAAGTCTCTTATTTTTAAGAGACCAGATCTCACCATGTTGCCCATGTTCAAGTGCAGTGGCTATTCACATGCACCATCACAGCGCACTGCAGCCTTGAACTCCTGGGCTCAAGCATTCTTCCTGCCTTAGCCTCCCAGTTAACTGAGATTACACATCTGCACCACTGCACCCACCTCGGGACCCCCTTTCTCATTTTATAAGTCTGATAAACCAATGAGTGATCTAAATTCAAACACATTTGAAAAAGCTGAAGAGCAGAAATCAGATTCAAATACTGAATGTTAAAATACCAAAATAAGATTTAATGATGTTTAGGACTGATCTTCATCCAGCCTTTGTGAGCATTTCTGAGGCATTTGTCCTTCAAGTAAACATCCTATATTAACTGATGTTTGATAGATTTTAGGATGATGAAATACGCTAACTGCTTTGAATTCAGTTTTATACATCACTCCTCCTTAATTACAGGCCTGCCATCCTCCAACTGTGTTACTGTGAGAAGGACATCTATATGATGTTCTACTCAATCCATATATAGAAGCCACAACACCGCAAGCAAAAATGTTTCTTTTGAAAACTGTAAGCGACTTAAAATATATACACTTGATAATTTTGAAATATACAAATCAAAATAGAGATATATTCTTAGGATATCAAAGTCTGGTGTTCCAAATGCAGAGGCCCATTTTTTTATTCGTATAAATTTGGGGATACAAGTGTAGTTTTGATACACAGATATATTACATAGTAATGAAGTCTGGGCTTTTAGTGTAACCATCATCCAAATAGTGTATGTTGTACCCATTAAGTAATTTCTCATCCCTCACTCCCTTCCCAACCCTCCCATCCTCCCAAGTCTCCAGTGTCTGTTCTTCTACACTCTGTGTCAATGTGTACACATTTTTTAGCTCTCACAAATGAGAACATGTGGTATTTGACTTTCAGAGTTATTTCATTTACGATAATGGCCTCCAGTTCCATCCATGTTGCTTCAAAAAACATGATTTCATTCTTTTTTATGGCTAAGTATATATGGTATAGATATACACCATATTTTCTTTATCCAATCATCCATTGATGGAAACATGTTGAGTCTACATCTTTGCAATTGTGAATAGTGCCATAGATACCTACAAGTGCAGGTATCTTTTTGATATAATGATTTCTTTTCCTTTGGGTGGGATTGCTGGATCAAATGAGAGTTTTATTTTTAGTTTTCTGAGAAATCCCCATACTGTTTTCCATAGAGGTTGTACTAATTTACATTCCCACCAACAGTGTATAAGTGTTCCCTTTTCTAGCCAACATGTTTTTTTTTTTTTTTTTTAAATAATAGCCATTCTGACTGACATAAGATCTCATTGTGGTTTTAATTTGCATTTCTCTGATGATTAGTGATGCTGACCATTTATATGTCTCTTTCTGAAAAATGTCTGCTCATGTCTTTTGCCCCCTTCTTAATGTGGTTACTTGGTTTTTGTTGTTGAGTTTGAGTTCCTTGTAGATTCTGGATATTAGTCCCTTGTCTGGTGCATGGTTTGCAAATATTTTCTCCCATTGTTCAGGATGCCTGTTCACTCTGTTATTTATTTTGCAGTGCAAAAGTTTTTAGTTTAATCAAGTCCCATTTGTCTATTTTTGGTTTTGTAGCATTTGCTTTCGAGGTCTTAGTCATGAATTCTTTGCCAAGGCCAATGTCTGGCAAAGTTTTTGGTTAGGTTTTCTTCTAGTATTTTTATATTTTCAGGTCTTAGATTTAAGTATTTAATCAATCTTAATATTTGTATGTGGTGAGAGATAGGGGTCCAGTTTCATTCTGCATATGGCAATTCACATTTTCCCAGCACCATTTATTGAATAGAATGTCCCTTTCCCAATGTATGCTTTTGTCAATCTTGTCGAAGACCAGTTGGCTGTAGGTAATTGGCTTTATTTATTTCCAAATTCTCTATACTGTTACATTGATCTATGTGTCTATTTTTATACTAGTACCATCCTGTTTCGGTTACTCTTGCCTTGTAGTATAATTTGAAGTCCAGTAATGTGATGCCTCCAGCTTTGCTCTTTGTGCTCAGGATTACTTTGGCTATTTGGGATCTTTTTTGGTTAATACGAATCTTAGAATTGTTTTTTTCTAATTTTGTGAAAAATGAAGTTTGTATTTTGATAGGAATTGCATTGAATCTGTAGATTGCCCTGCTTTAGGCAATATGGCCTTTTTAACAATATTGATTCTTCCAATCCATGAGCATGGGATGTTTCCATTTGTTTGTGTCATTTACAATTTCTTTCATCAATGTTTTATAGTTTTCCTTGCAGAGAGCTTCCACCTTCTTGGTTAAATACATTCCTAGGCATCTTGTGTGGGTTTTTTTGTTTTGTTTTGTTTTTTGGAGCTATCCTAAATGGAATTGACTTCTTGATTTTGTTCTCAGCTTGGTTGTTATTGGTGTATAAAAATGCAACCGATTTGTGTACACTGATCTTGTATCTTGAAATGTTACTAAATCACTTATTAAATCTAGGAGTCTTTGGAGGAGTCTTTAAAGTTTTCTAGGTATAAGATCATATTGCTAGCAAATAATTTGACTTCCTCTTTTCAAATTTGGATGCCTTTTATTTTTTCTCTTGCCTGATTGATCTGGCTAGGATGTCATATGTATGTTGTTCTGTAAAAAAATTATGTCACAATTTAAGGCTGATTATAAGTACCCACATTGTCATTGTAAATAAATGAAAGCTTGCCATGCTAAGATTTTGATAATCAACTTCAGTCTGCTTCTATTTAGGAGCAAATTGTTTACCTTGATTTAAAAACTTCCCTTATCATTACAAATTAAGAACAACTTCAAAATGTGGATAGCACCTCAAGTAACAGAACCAACCTAATAAAAAGTTCCAAATACGAAATCTAAGTTTTAAATGAAATTTGTGTCGAAAACCAACATATCACCATAGTACAACTTATTATCATCTAGCCTTTAAAGAAAGACTTTCAAAAAGAATTAAAATGGACTTTCTGAATAGTTACCAGTTAAGGATAATGTTGTTTTCAGGAAGGAGGTATTTCTTTCAGCTTTCTGTATTGGAAAGAGTGAAATACAAATGATAATGTTAAATAGAAAGTAATGAAAAGTTTTATGAAAATCACTAAGATCTCTGGCTTTTGTTCAATAATGACCCTATTAATAATAAATAGTAAGTAAATAATTCCTTTAAAAATAAAGGCTTTAACTTATAACATGACCTCACCCACATCCCAAATGCTCTAGTAGCCTTTCCAGATAAGAGAAGAAGAGGTCTGTACAAAGGCCATTAAAAAAAAAAAAAAAAAAAACTCTCCCTATTCTGTTTTCTTATGTTTCCTTTTTTAGGCTCTTTCATTTATGAGCTGCTTATTGCCTCTTTTGATCTCTATAATGGGCTTCATGGATTTTATTAAAAGAGTAACAGTTAAACTTGTGAAACTGGAGATATGAGTAATAAAAATGGATTTTTAAAAACTTTTTCTTCTCAGATTTTCATTTCACTACCTTATTCTCAGATTTTCATTTCAATTACTTCTCAGATTTTTATTTCAATATCATATTTTATATATACAACCACCAACTTTGAAATAACAAAACAGTATTCAGCAGGATTACATGTTCAAGCAATGGGTCCAAAGCATGATTGTGGTTTAAACAAAAAAATGATAGTTTAAAAAATCATTTTCTTACTCCACATATCTGCTTCCCATATATCTTGGAAATACACTTATTTATTTATTGTATAAGCAATATTGTAACTCTTAAAAAATTTACTGTTGCATATTACCATCTAATGAGTAGAAACTTATTTGGAAACAATAGAGAAGATTGTATTTCTGCCATTTCTGCATAATAGCCCAAAATGTTCTAAATGAGAAAACGTTGATGAATTTGTGGTCATGAATGTCTTAAAATGTCTCCATGATTTGACTGTTTTGACAAAGGCAAAGAAATTGGACCATTATTTCTCTTCTCATGGCAACTTCTGGGCTTATTGGATGACAGACAAATTGCTCAAGTCACTGGTAGCTTTAGTATGGCCTTCTGGGACTGTTCTTTATGGAGGGAATTGGCTTTTATTTACACATGGTTCTTAGGCTTAGGTTCAGGTACCTTGAACCACTGTTACCAAAGCTCTCCAAAACTTAATGCGTTATGTGAACACAAGATTTGATGAGAGAAACAGTTACAAAACAGCATGATCCTATTTTATTTAAAAAAGAAAATGAAATATATAATGAAATGTATAATGCATGTGTACGCACACCTGCACCCCCCCACCCCATAGTTATGCACCAAATGGCAGTATAACATAGTGGTGAAAAGGTTGGGTTTTGGAGTCACACAGATCTAGGTTAAACTTTCAGCCCCAGAACTTAATCTTCACTCTTCTCAGACTCAATCAACTGAGAAGACTTAAAAATAGCACATGGTAGAGGCTTCAAAGTGCTTAAAATTGTGTCTTTATAAACTACAAATACTCATTCCCATGCTCTTCCAGCCATACCTGTGATTCTTCGTTCCACACTAACGAGCCAGGCTCAGACCTCTCAATGCTTCTGCACCAATGCTGGGTCCCGGAGTACGCTGTTGTGGTTCAAAGTTCTTAAACTCAGTATTCACAGTGTCTAACCTGCCTACCCATCACTATCTAAACATCCTGTAGATCTTTTTTAGCCAATGCCTATGTTACTCTATTATAAGAACATGCCTATCTCTATCACTCCTTGATTTGAGTCTTCTGAGACTCCTCTCATGACCTCAACTTCATAAATCCTTATTCTTAAACACATATCCTTTGAACACCAGGATCTTTTTGTTTGAGTCTCCAAAGACGAATCTTCTTCTCAAAGCATCTTCTAAAGGCAAATGATTCAACATCTTTGGTGTCCAGATTAATGCAGTTTTATTGTACACTAAGAATAACCATTACTAATTAGACACTGGATATTTACATATTTAGGTTTAATTTAAAATGAATACCATTATGCAATGTTTCATTTTATGCCATCTCTCTTTATGATATACCATTAAGAAGAGTTTCTTGTGTTGCTGTATAACTTAGACAGATAAAAATAAGCTGGGTGTGGTGGCTCATGTCTGTAATCCCAGCACTTTGGGAGGCTGAGGCGGGCAGATAACTTGAGATCAGAAATTCCAGACCAGCCTGGCCAACATGGTGAAACCCTGTCTCTACAAAAAATACATAAATTAGCCGGGTGTGGTGGCACGTGCCTGTAATCCCACCTACTGGGGAGGCTGAGGCACGAGAATCACTTGAACCCGGGAGGTGGAGGTTGCAGTGAGCTGAGATAGCACCACTGCACTCCAGCCTGGGTGACAGAGCGAGACCCTATCTCAAAAAAAAAAAAAGAAAGAAAGAAAGATAGATTAAAAATAGGAAATGTAGTCACATTTAAAGAAGGACCATAGGGTCTAATGCTTCTAAATTAGAAGAAGGGTCTTTTTTCTATAACATCAGTTTTTGTGATGAAAAGCAGATTACAAAATATCATGGTAGGCAGTACTCTTACTTTGCAATTTATCCAATTACATGACGGGGGAGGTTCTGTTCAGTCATATCAAATGCTTACACAGCATTGTAGACAGCACAATCAGTTTTAAAGTGCTTTCTGTTACCTGCTTTCTGCAAATAAAACCATCCTCTGGCTCTTGGGTGGATCCACTATAATTGCTAATTTCAGTGCTTTATAGGATCTCATAAAAAGAATCAAGGATAGAAGACTGGGTTGGAAACAGGTGTAGGTTGGGGATTTCAAACCTCAGGATTTGAGATTAGTGTAGGCAAGAAAGGGATGACGACCAGAAAGTATATATAGCTCGAGCATGAGTTTCTGGAAGGACCTGATCGCAATTGTTATGCTGGAGGCTCTACTGCTTCTTCACTCTTCACACTTCACTATTCCCCATTGCTTTTTGCCAAGTCTTTTTTTTTCTTGGCAAACCATGCTTATACAGATGCTGACAATGGGAAAGGACAGGTCCCTGCTAATTGTAAATACACTGATTTATAGTAAAAGTAAGAATCTTTTCTTCTTAGACAGGGTAACTAATGACTATAGTGATGTCTTGGAACTAAAATGAGCAGCAATTTTGATATATAATGGGAAAAACAAATTGAAACTAAGCAAAATCACCATTGACAAAATTTGTGCCTAAAATGGAATGGGCCCTGAAACTCTCTTGCTTTTGAATATAGGTAATTTGTTTACATGTTAATGCCTCTCTTCCTTCAGATTTGTCACTTGAGTGGTTAACAGAACTCTTTCTGATTTTGTGAGGAATTGAAAATGCTCTTTAAAATCAAAGAACACGTGGAATTCACTGAAAAAAAAACGTATTTACCAAACATTTCATTTTTATTCAAAAATATACAATTTTAAATATCTTCTTAGAAATGCAACCAACTTCCCCATTCTGATAAAATGCACCAAATGTATTTACAGTGCAATTTTCAGCTCTGACCTTGAGACTTTTAGCACTAGTGCAATTTGCCATTTATGCAAAAATAAATTCTTACAGTATTATAAATTTTATATATCTTATACAAATTTATAAATTATTTTCAAAAGAGTAGATTTTTTTAAAGCACACTGATTAATTGTAGTGATATAATTTTGAACAAGGAGGCATGGCTCATTTACTATATCTTAACAATTTACAATATCATATATATATAAATTATATCCTATGTATTTATTTCTACAAGTATATTTCTTTGAAATATACCTTTTTGATTACTTTCATTTTCCTGGAAATTGAAATTATAGATAATATGCTAGTGAATATTTTGAGTTTTGTTCCAACAAGTTTGCCCTAAAATAAAAAACAAATGCATATGACAAGTTTAATTATTACAAAGGGAACCGATATAAGCAGTCAATTCTTTTTTATAAAAGATATTTCTAATTTAGAATATGCACAAGGAATAATCTATTCTACCAGGAAAACAGAAGGAATTAACTACCTAAAATTTAAATCAGACTTGTAACTATATCTAGTTATGATGTTACCTTTGTTGAAGCAAATCCTTCTATTACATTGATAGAACATAGATATAGAGGAATAATGTTGCAGTTACCTTTAGGTACAAATAAGTGGCTGGTTTTATTTTCTGTCAATTACTTTACTTAGGGTGCCATAGAGAGAAAGAACAATATGATATAAAATTTTGCATAAAATTTTTTTTTTTTTTCAGATGGAGTCTTGCTCCGTCCCCCAGACTGGAGTGCAGTGGCACGATCTCGGCTCACTGCAAGCTCCATTTCCCGGGTTCACACCATTCTCCTGCCTCAGCCTCCCGAGTAGCTGGGATTACAGGCACCCACCACCATGCCCGGCTAATTTTTTGTATTTTTAGTAGAGACGGGGTTTCACTGTATTAGGCAGGATGGTCTCGATCTCCTGACCTTGTGATCCACTGGCCTCGGCCTCCCAAAAAAATTTTGCATAATTTTTAGAATGGTGTATGTGCTTGGATAGAGAAATGCTGTACAGCAATGTATATGACATAGAGAACATAACCAGATGCATATGTGGTTTATGTGTGTAATTGGTAGAAATTATAACAAAATAACACATGCAGTTGACCCTATATCATATGACATTTTCAGACCATATTATCTTCAGCTGTTTTTAAAAAAAATCTCTGAAGACTTCATTTGTCAGCTGTATGGGTAGCTCATTATGTGGTCTTAATGTAGTATTTGCATACATTACTTGACTCTTCATTGAAAAAATGATGGATACATTAGTTTTGCTTATTTTTAAGGTAAAAATGAAGTTTTCAATGAATTTGGTTATTCAATAGTAGATAAAGTAGCCAATGTCAAGTAAGACTTAATTAACCCATGTTCTGTAAGTAAAAGTTTTTTTAATTTACTATTTTACCTTCAAGTCTAGTCATTGAATATATATATGCAATTTTCAGCATAGAAGTCATAGATTAATAAGAAAAAATAGTTCTCAATTAACTATGATACCTATATATTAAGCATATGAGCTCTTTAGTTGTCATCTGTGTGTTGTATTTTCTCCCACATATAGGATGAAAAATAAACTTTAAAAATGCCACAAACAGAATCAAAAGTCAAACCATAAACTTGGTGGAATCATCCTAACAAATGTATGGGGATCATATCCTTCATATACAAAATGTATAGACAAATTTCCTCAAGAAAAGTGGGCACTGAACAGGTAAGTCACAGGGATATATTCTTAGTGGTTGATGTAAAAGATCAAAACTTTGGAAAAATGTTCAATATTACCATAAAACCAATAAATGCAAATTAAGATGAGATGCCACTTGTTTAAAAGCCTACATTTAAAGGAAATATCAACATATAGTTTGCATAGTTGTGGGAAAATGGGTGCTTCTTGTTTTTTGTAAATTCTTGGATAATAATTCATTTAGGCAGAAATCCTGTCAATGGGGGTAAGCCCCCTAGGGATAATAAAATTGATAAAATTATAGATATTAATCACGTTAGTTTGTTTCAGGCATGGGATAGTAATAGGGCTGTGGTGCTTGAATTCAGATTGAGTGCTAGGAATGCAGTAGCTGTTAGGATAAAATAAATAATTAGGTTAAAGATAGTAATGTTTGGGTTATATATTAGTACTGCTATTATTCAGCCTATATGGGTGCACAAATATATGGGGTCACAAACTTTAAAAAATGTTTATGCCCAGCCGGGTGCAGTGGCCCATACCTATAGCCCCAGCACTTTGGGAGGCCAAGGAAGGCTGATTTCTTGAGCTCAGGAGTTTGGGACCAGCCTGAGCAACATGGCAAAACCCCATCTCTACAAAAAAAGAATACAAAAGTTAGCCAGGTATGGTGGCATGCACCTGTGGTACCAGCTACTTGTGAGGCTGAGGGAGGATTGCTTGAGCCCAGGAAGCTGAGGCTGCAGTGAGTTGCAATTGTGTCACTGCACTCCAGCCTGGCCACAAAGTGGGACCTTGTCAAAGATATATATATCGGCCAGGCGCGGTGGCTCACACCTGTAATCTTAGCACTTTGGAAGGCCAAGGTGGGCGGATCACGAGGTCAGGAGATCAAGACCATCCTGGCTAACACGGTGAAACCCCGTCTCTAGTAAAAATACAAAAAATTAGCCAGGTGTGGTGGCGGGCGCCTGTAGTCCCAGCTACTCGGGAGGCTGAGGCAGGAGAATGGCGTGAACCCAGGAGGCAGAGCTTGCAGTGAGCCGAGATTGTGCCACTGCACTCCAGCCTGGGTGACAGAGTGAGACTCCGTCTCAAAAAAAAAAAAAAAAAAAAAAAAAAAAAAGATATATATATCATTGTCTATAATTGAAAACAACCAAAATCAAAATTTATAAGGGATTTGTTAAATAAATTAAGGCATATACTAACATAATTGGATATATAAAATCAAAAATATTCATAAAGAATATTGAAAGACGTGAGGAATATTCCCCAAATATTAACCGAAAAAGTATTTAATAAAACAGTACATCCCCAATTAACAAATACATCTCTACACATTATATAAATATATACATATATATTATTGGCTATACATCCAAACATAAATAATGATTACGGTGTTATGATTACAGATGGTTTTTCTTTCTTTACCCTTTTCTGTATTTAAAACATCTTCTATAATAACCATGTTAATGATCCAATACTGTTTTTCCTAAGGATCTTTTAGAATTAAGCTATTCCATTTATGCCACTAAACAATTATGCAGTGTCCAGAGTCAGGCAAAAGAGAGAACAGGCTTGCTCAAAAACAATAGAGCAACGTTCAGAGTATTTTCTTTTCGTGGAAACAACAGAAGTAAAGCACATGCAAACGCAGGTTACTAATGCCCAATATATGGCCTCAGTGTCCCCTGCTCTGTATATATCCCCACCTAGAAAATGCCACCCTAAGTTATGTTCTCGTCATTGTTTACTCACAACTGAATGGCATTGCAGTGGCATTGGCTCCTTATTCCCAAGAGGAGTCAGTGGGGACTTTTGAGGTCTGCCATCCAAAACCAATTAATCCCTAGTACATGTGAGTTATGGTTTGAAAATAATGTTCCCTTTTCTAGTGGTCAGCCTGATCCTGGAGTATATACCTTTTCAAGTATCAGATGAGTTAAGTTAATGAATGAATAATTCTATGCCAAACCAATCTTCTTTGACTAGTTTACTCATTTTCTTTTCTTCCAAAAATAGCTTGTACTCTTATTTTTTCTTTGGAAGCCACAGTCTACCATCAAAGTTCCCTGAGAAAAATTTTGACAATTGAAAGAACTGGATTCAGTATGTTCATGCACAAAGTCCTGATTCAGTACTATGAAATGTTGTTTTTTATATTTTTAGATAGAATATACAACTGAAATCCTAATCCTTTGTTAGAGCATCTTAAGAATTTTTGCGAGATGACCCAAATATCTCTTAACACATGCCCTCTGCATTTAAAAATTTTTCTTTTTTTTCTTTTTTTTTTTTTTGAGATGGAGTCTTGCTCTGTCATCAGGCTGGAGTGTGGTGGCACGATCTTGGCTCACTGCAAACTCTGCCTCCTGGGTTCAAGCAATTCCCTTGCCTCAGCCTCCCAAATAGCTGGGACTACAGGCGTGTGCCACCACACCCAGCTAATTTTTTGTATTTTAGTGGAGATGGGGTTTCACCATGTTGGCCAGGATGGTCTCAATCTCCTGACCTCGTGATCCATTCACCTCGGCCTCCCAAAGTGCTGGGATTACAAGCGTGTGCTACCGTGCCTGGCCATTAAAAATTTTTCTATAGTGTTCTGATTGCTACTTGAAATCTATCTTAAGGCTTTGGGTAAAATGTGAAAATTGGATTATAGGGAAAAACAAAAATCTTTCATGAAAACAAAGTACAATTTCTGAAGTAAATTAACTATTAATTTTACGCAGTTGCTAAAATATTTTTATAAATTAAAAATTTTCTATTGCATTAGTTGCGAAATATCTTTTTACATTGTAATATATTGTTTGACTGACACATTTTAATAAAGATATATGAATTGTGGTAAAAGTACTGACAACATTTATTTGTCTTCAGTCTCTCATATATACAAAATCTAATATATATATTCTGATATTAGTATGTTTTCATTTGCTTGAATATATATATATATATATTTTTTTGAGACGGAGTCTTGCTGTTGCCCAGGCTGGAGTGCAGTGGTGTGATATCAGGCTCACTGCAACCTCCGCCTCCCGGGTTCAAGCGATTCTCCTGCCTCAGCCTCCTGAGTAGCTGGGATTACAGGTGCGTGCCACCATGACTGGCTAATTTCTATATTTTTAATAGAGACGGGCTTTCACCATGTTGGTCAGGCTGGTCTCGAACTCCTGACCTCGTGATCTGCCCACCTTGGCCTCCCAAAGTGTTGGGATTACAGGCGTGAGCCATCACACCCGGCCTTTTTTTTTTTTTTTTTTTTTAAAGGGGGTTTTAATTGCATGTTTGTTCAAATTGTTAAGAGCACTTAAGGTAGTTTAAATTAACTCATTATATTTGAAATGTGCTTACCTTTATAATAAACAAGCATTATATCAGTGGTTGGTGATGAACACTTTGAGGCAAAGAACTTACATGAGTACTACCTAATAGAACTTTATTCAATGTCCAATACCATAGCCACTAGGTATGCAGCTACTGAGCACTTGAAGTGTAGTTAACAAGACAGAAGAACTGAATTTTTATTCATTTAAATTAATGTAAACCTCAATAGCTAAAAGTGGCTATTGACTATCATATTAGGCAACTTAGGCTAGATGACTATCCAAAATTCACACAGGAATGGCCTGGAACCAGAAGTGAGATTAGAACTAGGGTCTCACTCCAGTCTCACTGATTCATGTGTGGAGCTAAGCGTGCAGATATTTTTGAGTGCATACATGCATTAGTGAGTCAACAAGTACGACAGATAGGTATTCTCTAGTGCCATAACAGTTTTGTTTTACATTTACATTATATTTTCTGTTATGTTTAAGAAGATGGCATAAAGTACTCTTACTAAACTAGTAAAATGGAAATACTATCAAAGTCCAAATAACCAGGCTTTTTCTTGATATTCACTTTTATGTGCAAAAGACCAAATACATGAGACAGACTTTTAATTCAGATAAACGTCATGACATAATCTAGGATACCTCAATGGACACCTCCATCTGTCTTGGTCCTCTCTGACCACACTGCTGGACCCCCCAGCCACTAGATGACGTTGATCAACCTTTGATCTTGAATTCCTCCCTTTCAGCTTCCAGGGTATCCTTACTGGGTCTTCTGCCCTTCTGGTTTGTTCATCATCTTTCCTATCACTTCTTTTTCCTTCTGCCACTCAAATGTAGATGCTCCCTTTAGTTCTGCCTTGGCCCGGGTCTATACTGTTTAAACTCTCTGATCTCTGTCCTCTCTTTCTTGATTTCAAGTCATTTTTATGTAGATAATTACCCAACTGTAATGTACTCATATATGAAAAAATAATTAGCATAGAAAAAGAATAAAGCTCATTATTTAAAAAGTGTTAACAAACTGTGTTTAAAAACACTGTGGGCTTTTCTTCTAACACACAAAATTAGATGTGAATGCAAGAGGTTTAGGAATACATCTTTTGAAGTCTTTCTCTTTCCTTTTCTTTTTGTTCCAGTGCATAGTATAGAAAGAACTTATGTAACTAATTTATCATATAATTTTTTTATTAGGAAACTCCTAATTTAAAAACTGTCCTAATTTGTATTTCATCTAAAAAGTAAGTGATAGAAGGCTTAATTTTGAACAAATTCAATATTCTTAATCTCTTGTGGGAATTGGAAAAGTTATGCAAAGTCCATAATTTTAAAAGTAATTATATGTACAATTAAAGAAAAAAACCCATCTAGTACTTGGAATACATTTTTTTCCCAAATGCATTAATTCAAAAAGATACATATATTTAAGAGTATTATTTTCTACTATTGAACTTTTAGTAGCAAATATACAGAATTTCAGCTACATTATAATTTAAGTAGGCTTTTTGCAGGAAGGCCGTTGTTTACAGAACTCTTTGTGAAATGGTTTCTATGGAGAAATGAGTTTCCAAGATGGAATTTAGATCCTTGGCAAAAACCTCTGCTGCTTAGCAGGAAGGGAATGACCCACTTCTCTTGGCATCTCAGGTGCCTGGGAGCCCTTTCTCAACTACACCCTGGAGTAGGGGGCTACCTTGCATCCCTGCATTCTCCTCACTACAAAAAAGAATTCTGAGAAGGAAGGTGATCTATTCCCTATGCAACCTCAGTGTCCACTGAGAAGGGAATCTTGTGGTATGGAACTATGCAGCAAAAAGGTACAAAGTATTCTTTACACCTGGAATTCTTAACCTGGGGCATGCATTTTATCTAAGAGGAGAGGCTGAAGTTTCCTCCAACTTTCCATTCTAAAAAGGAACAGACATTGCTTTCAAGTGGTTTTAACTGACTTTCATTTTTGATTGGCATTTTCTTCCTATGTACAAGAAGAGTAGAAAAACCAAACATAGTTTCTAGTTGATGTTAGTAAATATAATCATTACTAAAAGTGGCCATTTGAGGAGTAATACTGTAAATACCTTAAACAACTACAGAAATGGTAATTTGTTTCTCCTGAAACCATTAAATATTATATATAAATTAATGGCAGTGATCAGTCCTTTAACAGTAAGGCAACTTTCTGGATGTCACTGTTATCTTAAAGGTCTATGGAGGAAATAATATCCTGTGACATTTCTAACTTCCTAATGGTAATTGTGGAGACACAGACACCTGAGGCTGCCTATGGTCAAACATGACTGTAAACATTACCCTTTTTTTTTTTGAGACAGAGTCTTGCTCTGCTGCCCAGGCTGGAGTGCAATGGTGGTGCGATGTTGGCTCACTGCAACCTCCATCCCCCAGGTTCAAGCAATTCTCCTGCCTCAGCCTCCCAAGTAGCTGGGATTACAGGTACGTGCTAAAACACCCAGCTAATTTTTGTATTTTTAGTAGAAACAGGGTTTCACCAGTTTGGCCAGGCTGATCTCGAACTCCTGACCTCAGGTGATCCACTCACCTTGGCCTCCCGAAGTGCTGGGATTACAGGTGTGAGCCACTTTGCTCGGTCTACCCTCTCTTTCTTAAAACTTTCTTTTCCTTTAATTTTCTACCTAGCAGCTTTATTATTATCTCTGGGTCTTTTCCTTCTCCTATCACTAATTAAATAAGGAAAAACTTGAAGATTTCATTTTAATCTTTTTTAAAGTTGATTCCCATATCTCTATTCCTTTCTAACCTGCACTTTCGCTTCTATTTGGGTGCTTCCACTGGGATAGCTCATCAGCAACTAAAACTTTGCACCTTTAAATCTAAACTCATCTCTTCTCATTCAATAGCCAAACTTTGGACCTCTCCAATTCTCTTAATGTTAACACTATTTCCCGTCATCAAAACGAAAACTGGTCACCTTTTATTTCTCCCTCTCTGTTCCATATATCCACTATGTTGCATAGTCAGTCCATTTTTGCTTCATGTTGTTCATACTCGCCTTTCCTTTCCTCTGCCATTGGTATCTCTTATCACCTCATGCCTACCTGTTACTAATTCTTGTAACTGGCATCCCTGTCTTAAGTGCTTCTCCCTTCAATTTATCTGACATAATTCTTTCTGATAATCATCTAAGAGCTTGTTAAGTTTTCTAGGAAAAATAAGCCACAAAGATATGTCCATTACCTCTTCATTTATCCAGTTATTTAAAAACATGTATGCTTTTAGCAGGGCTATTTGGTACATACATATTTAAAAACACATATGCTTCTGCAGGACTATTTGGTACCTGTTCCCACTCACACTAAGCTTTAAACCAAAATTTAATGGAAAGAGACAAAAAGGAGAATGACTACTTATCATACTTTTTCCCCCCAGCCTTTTGAGGAAAAACCTATTAAAAGTGCATTTTGGATTTACTTATCTTACTGAATTCAGACTAGTATAAATTGCCTCCAACACAACAAAATTATGGGTTATTTTAAATCCACTGTATTCCAAATAGCTCGAATTCCTTCTTAGTACATACCCCTTAGTTAAAATGATAATTTGATTTTTACTGAAAATGTCCAAGGGACACAAACAAATGCAGTTAGCCTGATTACCTCTGGTAAGTGGAGAGAGGAAGAATTTTGCATACAGTACTTTTTCTTAAAAAGCACGTCTTTTTATGATAAAAAACTAATTTCAAATAGTATACCTAGAAAAAGTTACACATACCTTAGGGACTTTTTCTTGTTCTGTAATATGTTAGTATCAAATAGCAACATATTTAAATCAAGAAACTTGTGGAAGAAAGTGTCCCTTCTTGGCCTTTCCTTGATACATTCACTGTGTGACACAGCTTGTTATGTCTAAGTTCTTTTCCTTATTCATCCTGACACAGAAGCAAAGTAGCTCCTGAAGGGGGAAGGGGAAGGATCGGGGGCGGGGAGGGGGGGGATTGAGAGAGAGAGAGACAGAGACAGGAACCATTTACTCCTAGGGCAAATCGCTGAGCGTTTATTAGAAAAAAATGCATGCTCATCATATGGAAAAACAATTAGCACAGAAAAAGAATAAAGTCCTCATGTAAGGAGCATTAAGACTTAAAAAAAAAAAAACCACACACTGGCTTTTTATAAAACGACTCAAAGGCTTTATCAATAAGGAGTTTCCGATCACTCAGAAAACATCCTTTCTCTCTCTCTCACACACACACACACACACACACGCTCTCACACACACACGAGCGCGGGCGATTATCAAGGCTTGTAAAGGAATAACTGGTTAAAATAGTTGCAAAATGTTTTCTTCGTTATCCTCATCACACCTCTCCAGACAGCTTTATTTCTTCTCTCGAACATAAATTTCCTCCTTATGCTTTTCTGGATGTAATTTCCTATTGTAATCTGAATTTTCTGGGAAGATAATTGCTACAAGAGTGGATATAGCTCTACTAAAAGGATAAGCGGGCAATCTACATTCGAGTTTTTTTTCTTTTTTAAACAAAGACTGATGGACTCCGCGAAAGGGGAGTCTGGACGGTTTATGGGAACGCAGAGCTGGGTGGAAAGTCTTTCTGCAAGTGGGAAGTATCCCTTCTCCTCGTTTGTCCAGGTTCTCCCCACGCCTCGAGCTGCGGCCAGCTTTGGCTCGCTTCCCTGTCTTTGCAACCTGGTTCCTGACTCTGCCAATTCATATTACAGATGGGCCTGCGGGTGCTGCACCGGGGTGACAGCAGTCCTGACCGACCGTGCAATTCTGTAGTGGATCCAAGTCGGTACATGGATGCACAGATACCTTTGACTGCCTGTCGCAGGACTTGGATTTTTCCTGTTCTTTTTTTGGTGCGGCATCCGGGTGGTTCTGACACCCTAAGACTGCTCCTCTGCTCCTCCTCTCCCGCAAGGGTTCAACTCCAGGGCCCATGTGCCCCTTTAGCTAGCATTCGCGCACCCCTCGCGCTTCCTCCCTCCCGGGTACCCTTGCATTTCCTCCTTCCCCTCCCAGCCTTGCCTTCTTCCCCGCCCGCCTCCAGCCACATGACAGGAAGGGCTCCGCCACGCGACGTCACCGACGTCCGCGCCCCCGCCCCTGGCCTCCCCACACCCTGCACGCAAGGGGCGGCCGGCTGAGGGGCGAGCGTGGTCCGCGCGCTCAGCGTTCCCCAACCAGAGCTCGCCAGAGCGCCGCGGCACCCGCCGCCGAGCGGGGCTCGCGGGTTCCCGGATGTGCGGCGCTCGCGGAAGCCCCGCCCCCGCCGCCGGCCCGCGCGCGCCCCCGCCTCCGCCCCGCGCGCTGCAGCGCTCTGCTCTCCCCTCCCTCTCCGCCCTCCCCCTTTTTCGTGCCTTGAGGTTGCGGGTCAGCGCGAGCCACTGCAGTGAGTCCGTCACGGCTCCGGCGCGAGCGCGAGGCTGCAGCCCTCGAGTCTCCCGGCCTTCTTCGCCCCCTCTCCCCCTCCTTTCTTCTTCTCTGCCTCTCCTGCCTCTCGCCGCTGCTGCTCCCGCGCTCTCCGGCTCTGAATCTCGACCTTAATTTGTTTCCCCCTACCCTGCCCGCTCCCTCGCGTGCCCAATCACCCGGCCGGCGCGGGCCCCGCGGCGCCGCCTCCCCTCCCCCACGCGCGCCCCCTCCCCGCCGGCGACCCGAGGGCCGCAGCTGGGCCGCCGTCGCCGCTTCCTGCGAGCCCGCCTGAGCGCAACACTTCTCCGAGCCAGCGAGCCGCCGACCCGCCGAGCAAAATGGTGAGACCTTGGCTTCCTCGATGCACCATCCTTCCCCCTACTGCCGCCGTCCGGGTCGGGTGCGGGGGCGAGCCCTGACGCCCTCGGTCGGCTGTACCCCGTGGAAAATTCCAGAGACCCGGGCCCGGCGGGTCCCGCGGCGATTGCGGGCGAGCCCGCGAGGGCGGCGGGGCGGCTGCTGACAGGACGGCGGCGGGGGCCCCCGCGCCCGCCCACGGCCTCTGCGGGGCGCCTCTCTGCCGCTCGGCCGCCGCCCCGCAGTCGCCCCACCCCCGCGCCGCCGGTCCCGCCCGGCATCGACCCCCGCGGGCACCCCTGGCCATCAGCCCGGCGCGCTCCCCTTCTCGCGACCCTCCACGTGGAGCCCCCCCTCCCCTCGACACTCACTCTGTTTTTCAAGTTCGAGGGTATTCTGAAATCCTATGGAAATAACAATATGTGGCAAATGGCGCTTTACGTAAGACCCACTTTCTCTCCAGAGCTGCTGCTTCTCCCACTCACTCCCTATTTCCCAGCAGTGAGTCTTGGCAGGGAACCCTGCCACTCACTTCCCTTCTCCTGCGAGCGTCGGTTTAGCTGCGGTGCGCAGCCTTGCGGGGTTTCCTTTCGCTGCTGCTTTGCTCGCTGCCCTGGCAAACCGGAAAGATCCAAGGTGTTTGTTCACGAAAACATACGCGAACTTGGTCTGGGAGAAATGGGGACGCTTAATTTTTCATGCTTCCCTTACTACCAAGGGTTTTTTCATTTTCTTTGCTGCCTTCTTGTGTCTCTCTCTTGGAGTGGTTGTTTTTGAATCATGGCGATTTAAATTTGTCTTTCCTTACCCTCACGTTAATCCCTAGGTAGAATTCGCTGCTGTAGTGTTTCAGACCGACGCTAGGGGTGTGTCTCCCGCCTCTGTCGCTGCAGCCAAGAAATCAACGACGCCCTTTTAGCCTGTTACCTTACCGGTTCTCTCGCTCGGGGAAGCCCTTGTCGTTAGTTTCCTCTTTGTAATCAAGAGTTGTATACACAGTAGAGAAAGTTCAGAGTGCTATTCCGCGTATATCAGATACTCCATCATGTGATTCAGTTGTGAGGCTTTCTCTAAAAGTCTTTGAACAGTTGTCAGAAGACTTAAACTGGTTGACGGTGGGTAATTTCTCGCATCTTTTCACTGTATGGTATCCCACCCTGTATGTAGAATTTAAGTGCTTCAGTATATGTGGTGGATTACTGAAGGGAGGAATGCTGTTGCTTACAACTTAAAATCGATTTGGTGAAATCGATTTTAAGGGAAGAATGTGAAATTAGAATGTTCAGGTAAGTCAGCTTTTATTTAAAATATAGGGCAAATGAGTAAGTGCTTACTGGTGCACTTAAAACCCAGATTAGGAGCAGACTTAAATGATTGCCGATTTTGATGTGTAGAGAAAGTTTTTCCTTGCCAACTTGCGAGGCAGCTCAGAGAGGCAACTTTGGCACCCGAAAGTCACAAAACAATTTAGGAAGATCATAGCCATTCATCATATAATCTTTTTGTTGGCATATAGTCTTTTGAAGTGAAAAATTGCATTTCAGTGCTTTAATAGAATTTCCTTATGCACATACTTTACTTGAAGGTCAGGATCTTGAAGATCTTTGTTCATTGCAGGGAATGTTTTTACTTAGCTTTATAAACAGCACATTTGAGGAACAATGATCTAGCCTTTTGTTGTTTATATATCATATAGCGAAGTGGTATGGTTTCCAGATAGTAACCTCTTTGCGGTGCACCCCCTCCTCTGTTTTTTGAACAACAGACTGAAATTGGGAAGTTCTCTTTTAGCTCTTAAATTTCTTATTTTCCTGTTACTCTGTTTTCTTGTCTTTTAAAATGTTTTACGGTGTATCAAACGATGTTGTTTCCTGCCAGGTCATTATGTTCCTTTTCTTCCCAGCTCCCTTTTCAGTATTTATTTCCTAATTCAACTGTTGGGTTTTTTTTTTTTTTCCTCTTTCATCCTCCCAATACCGTTTCAGGACCTACGTAATGTTGGCAGTGGCTTTCCAACTTTAGGGTTATTTTGGTCTGCTGAATACAATACTGGTTTGAAAATATCAAGACCATACCCATAACTTAACTTTGCCATATGGGATGTCGATTAACCCAAATAAATCAGGCTTTGGAGTGATCTGGTTACTTTTTCTGGTTAATTGAACATACAATTCTGAAAACTTTCACACCTTTGGAAAATCTCTGTTAGAACTCTTATTACTTACATTCTGTCAACAGCATTTACAGTATTTATGAAGTATCACTAGTTAATTCAAGTATGGAAAGTAAAAAGGCTTATAAGATTTAAATGAACTCTCAAGGATCTTTTCTGACAGGTACTAATTTTACTTGGTGCCTTAAACGTAGTTTATTTCTTTTTTTTCTGAAAGTTAAAGTCTTTCCCTCCCTTCACCCTTATTTGAGTTTTAAATTGTTAAGCGTCCAGGGAGAATGAAGGTTATATGTTAAAAAAAAAAAAAAAAATCTTGTAAATACTGAGCTCCTAGGAATTTCCCCTGATCGAGGTGTTTTATATACGTTTTTGTTGAAATAGATAATACAGATTTTGTTCTGGATACTTATATGAACATAATATAAAGGTAATTGTTTTACGTTTTGTTTCTTAAGGGAACTTTAAATTTTATAAAGGCCTTTTCTTGTCCTTGTGCTTTGAAACTTTTAAATTGTTTTTTTATCTCCATGATCTGCACCTAGAACTTAAAACAAATTTATTGCCGTCTATAACTGTATGTAGAGTTTTACACAACATATTCTAGTTCGGATTCTGTGGCGAAGGCCACTTTTTAGAAAAAAAACAACCTGTCTTATGACCAGCGGAATTAAAATTCACATCTGTTCTGAGAAAATTTATCCACTCATTTTGTCCCATAGTGAATGAGAAAATTAAATGGTTCAAGGTATAAAGTAAAGAAGCTGACTAAGGGTCAGTCAGCAATGAGAGGGACAGACAAGTATGGAAGGATCAGGTAACTGTTATAGGTAGGAAGGCGGTATAAGGAAGTCACCTTGGGCCAGGAGGATTAAGTAAGTCAGACAGTGGGCCCGGAGTCTGGGGCAAGCAACAGGGATTCATTCCTATCAACAAGTACTTGTAGATTTTGTCTGCCGTTTACTGGTTGTTGTGCTTTCTGTTGTGGAGGATATTACAATGATTGAGGCAGGTTTCCTACCTTCATTTAAGTAGAGAATGTAAGACAAATGCCAATAACCGTGAAGTAAGTTAGCATATGATGAGTGTCATATGAATAGTACACACAAAGCATGATAGAAATTTAGGAAATTTTCCTAATTCCTGGGATTAGGAAAAGTTTTATGAAGGAGGTGATAATTGAGCTAGGTGGGTCTAAAAAGATCAGGGTTGCAGTAGGCAGAGTTGGAGGCATCTAGAAGAAGGCACTTTAAATCCTAAAGGTAGGAAGAGACAATGTACATTTGGAGCACTGATAGTTCCCAAACCAACAGCAACAGCATCATCTGGAAACTTGTCAGGCCCCACCCTGGAACAACTGAATCCAAAATTCTGGAGATGAGCCAAGCAGTCTTAAGTTTTATAGGTCTTCCAGGTGATTGTGATGTAGGCTGAACTTTGAGAACCACTGTTCAGAGAATAGGAAGGAATGTGTTTATTTAAAGTTTAGTCAAGTGTCTCTTAATATACCTAGCACTAACTGTATGTACTTAAGACATGATTGTTATCTCCAAGGAAATTAATCAAGTAGGGTAAATAAGACAGTGATTATGCTATGTGCTATGTGCTATTAACAGACTGAACATGGGATGCTGTAAGAGCACATGGCAGGGAAGAGGCTTAATCCACACTGGGGATGAATGTCACTTAAAGCTCCTGGAAGAAACGGTGTCTGAACTGAGTCTTGAAAGGATGAGTATTTAGCCAGTGAGGAAGGGCACACCACATAGAGAGCTTCTGTTCGAAGTCATGGAAGCATGAGATATACAAGCCATCCAGAGAACTAAAGTATTAGTTTAGCATGGCTGGAGAGGAAGGAGATAGTGTCTGGTGGATTGACACTAGATCATAGAGGGATTTGCATATCATGAAGGAGTTAATCTTTTTTCTCCTAAAAGCAGTGGGAAGTTATTTTCAAGCAGGAGAATGACGTTGTCTCATTTACTTTTTTAAAGAGACCATTCTGATGGCCGTGTGGATAATAGGATAGATGAATCTAGACATGAGGATTCAGAAATTATTACAGTAAATTATATGAGACAGAAGAATGTGAAAGAATACAGTAACAATGCAGATGGATAGTAGGGATCCTACAGGAGATACATTTAGGCGGTAGAAGAAAACTTGGTAACTATTGGATTATGGGGAAGAAAAGAGGTGGTGAATTCTGCTTTGGTTTCTGGCTTTGGATAATGCTATCCACCCAGCAAATATTTATTGAGCACCTACTTGGTTAAGGTTAGGTTTCAGGAATACATGGGGAATACTGTTCCTGTCCTCAAGAAACTTCCAGTTTGCTGGGATGACTGTTGTTTCATCTCTAGGCTTCTATTATTTGGTAATTAGTGCTTGGGATGCTGTGTTGCAAGACTCCGAGTTCAATAGGATAGAGTGCTGTGAAATATTAACAGTGCCTGCTACATACATATCATGGCCTAGGAGATAGCAGAAATAACTTGATAGCCTGGAGGTAGAAAGAGGCACATGTGTTTGAACAGTGATTCTCAAGAAGTGGATCCTGGACTGGCAGCATCAGTAACATTTGGGACCTTGTTAGAAATGCACATTCTCCTAGGAGACGTAGGAGAAGAAGGTTTTGGGGGAGTGATGAGGATTTTTATTTTTGCACATGCTGAATTTAAAGGAATCATGGGTGAGCTAGGCACAGTGGCTCATCCCTACAATCCAAGCACTTTGGGAGGCCGAGGCAGGTGGATCTTGGGCTCAAGAGTTCCAGACCAGCCTGGGCAACATGGTGAAAGCCCATCTGTACAAAAATACAAAAATTAGGTGGGCACAGTGGCACACGCCTGTAGTTCCAGCTACTCGGGAGGCAGAGGTGGGAGGATGGCTTGAGCTTGGGAGGTGGAGGTTGTGGTAAGCCAAGATTGTTTGACTGCACTCCAGCCTGGGAGACAGAGCAAGACAGTTTTGGGGGGTGGGAGGTGGGGAGGGAATAGTAATCTTGGGTTATCTAGGTGATTATGGCCAACAGGTAATTGGCTACCTATATCTGGAGCTCAGAAGAGACATCTGGGGCTTGCATTAAAGATTTGAGCATTGTCTGTGCATTTATATTAGGTAGTAGTTGAAGCCATGAAACTGGATGAAATCCTGTGTAGAGAGAATATAAAATGAGATGTGAAGAGAGTGAACTCTAAAGATGATGCATGTTAAAAAGGCAGGTAGAGGATGAGGAGCCTGTGAAGTTTGTCATTGAATAGCCAGAGAGATAGTTGGGAAATGAGCAGCATTGCATGATGCCAGATTGAAGGGAGTCTTAAGGAGGAAGGAGTCAGCAGTGAATAGATTACTGCAGAGATCAAGAAAGAGAACTTAAAGATGTCTTTTGGAGGTAACAGGAGAGTTTTGATGACTTGATCAACAGTAGTTTGTTGTAATGGTGGCAAGGGAAGCCAGGAGGTAGTGAGACATTGAATTTAGATTGCTTTTTAAAGCTTTGAGTAGCAGAGAGGATGAAAGCTAGAGAATTTAGTTTTGAGGACGGATTTATCTTGGGGTTGAAAGAAAAAGTCAGAGACGGGCATGGTGGCTCACTCCTGTAATCCCAGCACTTTGGGAGGCCGAGGCAGGCGGATCATGAGGTCAGGAGTTCGAGACCAGCCTGACCAATATGGTGAAACCCTGTCTCTACTAAAAATACAAAAATTAGCGGGGTTTGGTGACGCATGCCTGTAATCCCAGCTACTTAGGAGGCTGAGGCAGGAGAATCACTTGAACCTGGGAGGCGGAGATTGCAGTGAGCTGAGATTGTGCCAGTGCACTCCAGCTTGGACGACAGAGCAAGACTCTGTCTCAAAAAAAAAAAAAGAAAGAAAGAAAAAGTCAGTAAAAAGGGAGAGATTATCTTTTGCATCTTTTCAAAGAGAAAGGACAGGATTATTGACAACTTAATTCTCCAAGGAGGTAGAAGGGAGTATATGACTCTCCTTAGACAAGAAGGGGAATTTTTCTCATCCTTTTAACATGAAAGAGAAGGGGAAAAAGATGAAAACTATTATGTAGGTCATATAAGAGTTTAGGCTGGAAAGGAAGTCATGTGTTAAGTTGTAAATGGTTTAACTGTTTGAGTTCAGTTTGGTCCCATTGGGGAACCATTGATTAATCTGGAAATAAGATGGTGGGTGACTTGGAAAGGGTGGAAACTAGATGAGGTGAGCTCCACAAAGGAATACTGTTTTATAGTATTACAAGTATGAAGTTATAAGGATTTGAAAGCAAATAAAAATGGAGGCATTTTAAATATAGAGTTGAAAAGAGTTAGAAACTGATGATGAGGAAACAGTCATGAAGGATGACCCAACCTAGTGATTAGATATAAAGATAGCACATTACAAATAAAACCAGGAAAGTAGGAGTGAGTTGCTGGTTAAAAGTAGTGTTAGAAGAAGGTGAGCTTGGTTTTAGATAGTTAATTTGATAGGCTTGAGACATTATACTGTAATTATTTAACATATGTGATAATGTACTTGGAAAATAAACAGAATAATTTTTTTTTCTTTTTGGAGACAGGATCTTGCTATTTTGCCGAGGCTGGAGTGCAGTGGTGCGATCTCAGCTTATTGCAGCCTCCACCTCCCAGGCTCAAGCCATCCTCTCACCTCAGCCTCCCAAGTAGCTGAGACTACAGGTGCACACCACTACACCCACCTAATTTTTGTGGAGACAGGGTCTTGCCGTGTTGCCCAGGCTGGTCTCAAACTCCTGAGCTCAAGCAGTCTGCCCACCTCAGCCTCCCAGAGTGCTGGGATTACAGGCGTGAACCACCAGGCCTGGCCTAGAAGTAGAATATTTAAATCAGGGTAATAGCTGATTGGATAGTTGTAAAGATGAAGATTAAGAAAATACTGATGGAATTGGTCATTAGAAAAATATTGATAATTTTTAAGACTAACTTCAGTCATGTCCTAGGTGACAAACATAAGATTGCAGGAGAATGTAAACTCTGTGAATGCAGAAGCCTTGTCTTTGTCTTTTCATTCTTGTATTCCAGATACTTGGTATATGGTAGATGTGAAGTATTATTTGAAGGAGTATGTGAAGTGGAATAAAGGAATAGGTGCTTATCGGACATTGAAGGCAGTGAGTGTCAGTTTCTTTCTTTTTTTTTTTTTTTTTGAGACATTTATGAAAGAAAGACAAAGGATAATTAACTTCAGTGGTTTACAGTTGGAGTAAGCTCTTTTTTGGTAAGAGAAGTATGTGGATATTCTTGAGAATTAGAAAAGCCAGGAGAGGGAGCTGTAAGAGCGTGATTAATGGAATGAGCTCTAGAAAAGTTAAAAAGAGGATAAAAGGGAAGGATAGACATTAAAAGAGAGAGAAAAAATCAGAGTGAAGAGAAATAGGCCATGGCAACAGATGTGTTTTAATAATGGAGTTCATACCAGGTGGCCTAAATCATCTTAGTATCTCAGGATAATTTGAGGCAAGTTAATTTGCTGAGGTTGACATTGAGGCTGAGGGAACTGGGGTGGTTTTGAGGGGTGAGGACTGTGGAAGAGGATTGTGTTATCCAGTTTGGGGAATTGTTAGGCAGTTAACAAGGTAATAAATAAATATAACTAAATAGTAGCTAGGACCTAGGAGAAAGCAACAGTGGGTCAGTGACCTAGGAAATAAATCTAGAAAACAGGGGTTTTAACCAGAAAAGAGCTTAATACTTTGGCAGTCTTTGCTTTGGTAACTCAGATTTATTTGTTCTTCTGATCAATTTACATAGGTCTAAAAGGAACCATTTTTTGAGTTCAGCTTTTAAGGAAGGGGGAACATGTTTTAGATCCGTATGTTAATTTTTTTTCCCAAAGTTCTAAAGACACTACATTAATATAGTCACTTAATTCAAATGATATTGAAAGATCTAAAACGGAAAGTAAGTCTTCCCTGGCCACCCCTCCCCCAGTATTAAGTTTCTTGTTTATATATTCTTCGAAGAGTTTTTTGTGGGGTTTTTTTCTTCCTTTTTTTTTTTCCGCCTGTGGCAACATATGGATTTTATTATAATTTAGTTCTTATTAAAAAGATTGATTGTGAAAGTTTTAATGATATGCTACTTATTACAAACGATGAGTAAACTCATAGTTTACTCATTACGATCAGTTTTAGTCCAAAGTTTTAATGGTATTTTAAATGTAAACAATGAGTCAGAAATAATTGATAAATCTAATTAGGTAGCAATTTTATAATGATAGAGGTTGTTACTATAATGAGGGTCTGAACTATGACCATGTTCTTAAGAAATTATTCTGGGGAAAATAACATTTTATTAGAACTTTTTTTTGTACTTATTTCTACCTAATATCTTATTAAACATCACATGGATAACAAATTATTAAAAGAGAAAATGACTCCTGAAGTATAATGGATAAAGCATCTTTTTTAACTCAAGCTTGATTGATTAAAATTTATTCCTCATTTTTACCCTTCCAAATAAGCCTTTTCTCCAGTAGCCCTCATCTATTCTTCCCTTTCTGAATTTTCTCCATAGACTCCATAATAAAGGAAACTCATGGTCAACATCTCCTCAGTGTTTGTGAGTTGACAGTATAATTCTGACTAATTTATAGGTCTGGCTCAGGAATAACATTTTGATAAATGTGTTCCTGGGTTTGTCTTTGGATTTTATAGACTTGTACTATGAAATATTTAAAATGTTTGAAGATTTCTGTAGGAAATCTTTTGAAATTTAGCACTAATAATTTAAACAATTCATAGATTTCTATACCGTTCTTCCTCATAGAGTTTTGGTTTTTTTTTAAAATATTCTTGTAAGTAGTAGAAAGAAGGCCAAATTGGTAGCCCTGTTGGTATCCCAAAAAAACATTCCTGTAGATGAGATGTCACATTGACTTGTTTTTCTGGTGTTGGTAAAATCACTGGTGCATTGGCCAGCTCTTTTTGTAAAGAACACAGAGTATTCGTTTTTATTTTTATGTTAGAATTAGGTATGCATTTTAAAACCTAGTTACAATAGAATGAAGCATAGCAGCCTACAGAAAGGATGTTACCCTTGGCCTTTACTAGCACTATCCATTAGTACTTTATTTTTAATCTGTCTAGATTCAGGGATGGTTTTCTTTCATATCCTCCTGAGTGTAATGCCATAAGCAAGCCCCTATTTTAGGCATGCAATAGGCTGGCATTGTCTAGTATTTCTTGTAAGGCAATCTTTAATAAAAATTGGAATCTCAGGAAAAACGCGTGATAATGGGCAATAAGATAAATCTGTACTTACATATTTGTTCATGGTGCACCTATGTTCCCTAACAAATAGATTTCATGAATTATAAACTAACTTATACTCTTTCTCAAGTAAAGAGTGAGCTTATAAACAGAGGAATACTTCAGCTGCATCTTGCTGTCTGGCAGTCACGCTGCTTTTACCTTGCTTCTGGACTGTTAATGTCTGTTCATACATTTCTTGTTTTTCTTTTTCTTTTTCTTTTTCTTTTTTTTTTTTTAAGACGGAGTCTTGCTATGTCGTCCAGGCTGGAGTGCAGTGGCGCAGTCTTGGCTTACCGCAACCTCAGCCTCCTGGGTTCAAGCGATTCCCCTGCCTCAGCTTCCTAGTAGCTGTGATTGCGGGCGCGCACCACCATGCCCAGCTAATTTTTGTTATTTTTAGTAGAGACAGGGTTTCACCATGTTGGTCAGGCTAGTCTCAAACTCCTGAGCTCATGATTCGCCTGCTTTGGCCTCCCAAATTGCTGGGATTACAGGTGTGAGCCACCGCGCCTGGTGCATTTCTTGTTTTTCAGTCTACCACAGTTCAGTGATGTTTAATTCAGTAGACAGTAGCTGTATGTGGTTGTTTAAATTTTAAAGTTAAGTAAAAGTATAAATTCAGTTCTTCATTCACAATATCTACGAGTACACAATAACTACATGTAGCTAGTGGCTACTGTGTTAGTGTAGATAAAGAATGTATCCATTGTGGCAGAAATTTCCATTAGATACTGCTTGTCTACAATGATTTTGCACCTGCATGTCATGAAACTTACATTAGTAGTAATCTTTTTTTTTTTTGAGTTGGAGTTTTACTCTGTGGGCCAAACTGGAGTACAGTGGTGCAATCTTGGTTAACTGCAATCTCCGCCTTCGATGTTCAAGTGATTCTCCTGCTTCAGCCTCCTGAGTAGCTGGGATTACAGGCATGTGCCACCGTGCCTGGCTAATTTTTGTATTTTTAGTAGAGACGGGATTTCACCATGTTGGTCAGGTTGGCCAGCTCCTGACCTTGTGATCCGCCCACCTTGGCCTCCCAAAGCGCTGGGATTATAGGCGCGAGCCACCGTGCCCGGCCACATTGTCGGTAATCTTCTAATTACCAGCATGAGAGTTGGAGTTGGGAAGATCTGAATTTAGATTCTGGCCCCGCCATTTATTAGCAATGTGACCTTGAAGAAATATCATAAGCTCTCTAGACCTTATTTAGTGCAGTACATATGTATATAAAGTGGGAATAACAGCACCTTAAATTGCGACATACACAGTTGGCCTTCCGTGCCCATGAGTTCTGGATCCATGGATTGAAAATATTTGGGGAAAAAAAAAAATAACAATGAAAAATAATACAAATAAAAATTTAGTATAAATGCTGTTTACATTGTATTAGATATTGCAAGTAATCCAGAGGTGATTTAAAGTATACAGGAGGATGTGCATAGATTACATTCAAATACTGTGCCATTTTATATCAGGGACTGGAGCATCTGTGGAGTTTGGTTTCTAAGGGGTGGGGGTGGGGAAATGGGACCAGTTCCCAGTGGATACTGAGGGACCACTGTAGGGCGTCTGGAGATCCCATAGGTATTCATTAAATGCATTTGGTTTAACATTTTTCTTTATAATGTTGGACCTTGTCGGGAACTCTTGAAATTCTCCTCTTTTGGCTTCTGTGACCTTTTCTACTATTGCTAGTTGCTATTTCTACCTCTCTGACCATTTTTAGTCTGTTTCCAGCCTTTGATCTAGGTTTGGTCCAAGACTCTCAAATATGATTGTATTACTTTCCCGTTTAAAATTCCGGCATTATAAAGACTGAAATCTTTAACATAGCCTATAAGACTCCATAAATTCTACATCTTCTTACTTCTGTCCCTTCCACCATGTTCCTACTTGTTTTCTGTGCTCTAGCCATTTGGCCTTGTGTCATTCACCCAGTATCGTTTGCTATGTTTATTCCACCATCCGAACCTTTGCATATGGCTACTGGAATGCCTCAAAAGTCCCTCAGTTAACTGAGTGGGAGCCACACACTCCCAGAGCAGGTCAGGTCATGTTCTATGTTACACTCTTTTAGTACCTTTAATGTTTCCTTTGTAGCACATAATTGATTAGTTTTGAGGTGTTTGGTCACTTTCTGTCTCCCCATGATTTAATGTGAACTCTGTGAGAATGGGCATCTTGTCTGTCTTGTTTTTCATCTGTTAAAAGGAAAACATCTTCATACAAGTTCAATTTAGCAGAGTTTGAGAAAGAAAACTCTGCGTATGGGATAGCTCTCAGAATCAGAACAGATCTAAGAACTCCAACCAGCAACATGGTCAAGTAGTATTTATAGATAGAAAATAGAAGTGAAGTATAAGACAGAAGTGAGGTACAGAGCTTAATTGGTTACAGGTCGTTTGTCTTATTTGAGTCATTGGTTGCCTGCGATTGACTGAAGCTCAGCTGCTGTGATTGGCTGAGACTCAGTTGTGTTATAAAATTACAAATGCTCCTTGATTTACGTTGGGTTACATCCTGATAAACCCATTGTAAGTTGAAAATGCATTGAATACACCTAATGTACATCTTAGTCTAGCCTACCTTAAATGTGCTTAGAATACTTACATTAGCCTACAGTTGGTAAAATAACACAAAGCCTATTTTGTAATACTTACATAATTTATTGAAAACTGTACTGAAAGTGAAAAACAGAATGGTTGTATGGGTACCATCGAAAGTTGAAAATCAACCGCTTTAAGTTAGCGACCATCTGTGTACTCTTAGGTTTTCAATTGGTTTACTGAGCTAGGCTGTGGTTGTGTAAGGACTCAAATGCAGAGGCATCCTGACGCCAAATTTAGGCTAATTTAACAACTTTTATATACTGCCGCTGCCAGCATAGGACCCTATACATTATAGAAATTCAGTAAATATTTCTTGAGTGAATGCACAAATTCCTTGTTCCCCCCGCCCCACCCACAAAGTTTCATCTATTTCTTGTGTACTGATGATTCATTCGTATTTTTCAGCCCACATCGTTCTCTTCTCCAATCCATATTTCTGCTTACTGGATACTATTTAGATAAGGATGTTTCTAAGACACCTCAAACTCAACTAAATGTAACCAAAACCACATTCATTTATCTTCATGTTGATGCTTCATTATTCTCTGTTTTTTTTCTTAATGGAAACAGTGTCTATCCATGCACTTTTACCTGGAAACCTTGTACAGTCATGCTTTTTTACTGTTTTCACTACTAAGTCTTAAGGCAGTTTTCAGTGGCACTTCATATATTATTTATTTCTGTAACACAAATTGACTTATATTCTGTCAGTAAACAGGGAAACATAATATTCCCAGCATATTAATGCTTTGTGCCACCAAGTGGTGGTAGATGAATTCAAAATATAGGAACACAGCTGAAAGCAGCAAGCTACAGAATACGGTACTGTATACTGTCCGTTTAGTTCACATCCTTCCTCTTGACTCATATTGGCTATTTATCTCTGTTGGAACAATTTATTGCACAACTCTTCTAGATCTTTATGCATTTTTCCTTGTTTTAATAACTTTGCTTCAAATAATCCTTACACCTTTTTCTGTTACTTTCGTCTGTACCTTTAAAAGTCTTTTATTATGTTGATTATTCACATCTTTGTTAATATTTTTATTAGGATTTGTATTGTTTTTGTACTACTGTGGTTACAAAGTTGCATAGGTTTTAAGTGTCTGTTCCGGACTGAATTTTCCTTAAGCCATGTTATTTTTAATGGGTGGTTTTAAGAACATGAGGTTTTTTTCAGGGACATAAATATCATGTTATATAGCAAACATGTCTTTTCATTTAGATCCCCCATTTAGATCTGCTACTTCTTCATCCCCATTGCCATTGACATCATTGTGCTTCCATTTATTTCTCAGGTGGGCTATTTTGATAGCCCACGTAATACTTTTTTCTTTTTGCCTGTGGTTTCTTCCTTCATTCTGCCTTACCTATTGCCATGAGAGTTTTCCTTTGGATGAGAATGTCTTATGTCATTGCTTTCATTTGAAAGTCAAGGCTACGTCTTCGAGAATTAAAAATCTAAACTGTTTTGCATGACACTCAGTCTCTGACCCTTATTTCTAGCCATCCTTATGCTGTAATTGGTTCAAACTGCTGCTTTCTCAGATTCCTTATCCTTTTTCACTTATTGATGCCTTTGTACTCTTTCTTCTGTTGGCAATGTCTCTCCCGTTTCTCTGTCTGGCAAACGTCAAGATCCACAGTGGCATTCTGTGAAAATGTTCCCAACTCTCCCAGGCAGTTAATGGCCATTTGTAAGTAACTCACTGTAGTACATTCCATATTTCATTATGTTTAATTGCCTGCCCTCTTAAGCTGTTGGCTCCTCGAGGGCAGTGGATGCATTTTTTTTTTTCATCTTTGTAAATCTAATCCCTGTTGTGGTATCTGTCACTTAATGCAGAGGTGCAATGGAGCTAAGTTATGTTAGTCGTCTAGGACTAGGGAGACCTTTGCAAGTCCTGTGGATAAATGTTTAGAAAACCCCCAGTGTGTTAGGCACAAATAGGAGAGCTACCAGAAAGGAAACTGCTATTGATTGTAAAAGAGAGCTTCTTTTATGCTTCAAAATTCTTGTTACATATCTGAGTAGAGACTTATATGTCAGGTTGTTAACTTTCATTTGTAAAGGGTAAGTAAACATTTTCATAAATAAAGGAAACTCAAAATTTATGAACAGTGTTTACCTTTGTTTACCTAAGCTGATTTATTGTAACCTTTTTTTGTTGCTGTTCTGGAGATTGTAGAACAGCTAATAAAGCGTTAGTGCAAGTCTGCATCTTTGATATTCTTCACTTAGCAAACATTTAATGTTCACTTACTAGATATATCAAACATAGTTTCAGGTATAAAGATGAATGAAAAAAAGATACAGCTCCAGAAACTGTGGAGGGAAATATTATAGTAAGTGCTTCAGTAGCGCTACTATGAAGTGCTAGATTTCTTCTGGCTACTCTGCTTGTCCAGTTTGAACTTAACATGTAGCAGCTGTTTTGGTATTTTATTATTCATTCTCGTCACATTACTCATGGAGTTGTATAATGTCCAGTAATTGTTCAAGTGCTGAAAGAATACTATAATTTTGTTGTTGATTACATTGCTTATCAGTAAATTTAATTTGATATTATGAGAAGTAACATGATATGGTAGAGCAAGATTGGGCTATGGAATTGGAAAGCCTGTTTTGGAGTACTCAAAATTAAAAAAAAGTTATATTTGTAAAATAACCACAAGATTGCCCGATTCACGGTTTTTCTGAGTATTGGTGTAGGTAATTATTTAAGACGTTTGATAAATTGTAAAATGCTTTTTACATTTTTTAAAGAATCAATTGAACTACTGGAAACCAGTATGTAGTATTCTTGGCAGGTCTAGGTTTCATAATCCTAATTTCTTTGTAGCCCACTATTCAGAAATGTAGTGATTAACAAAGTCAAGAATGTATCAGGGTATTTTTGGCTACAAATAACAATAGCTAACTAAAAGTGACTTAAATAATAAGCAGTTTGTTACTTCACAGGATGAGAAGCTCAGAGCCAGAGAGTTACAGGGTTGGTTCAGCAGTTCAGTTTCATCAAGAACATAAGACTACATAAGACCTGCTTACTTTAAAGCTCCTCTGCATGTCAGCAGAGGGCTGCCCCAATTTTAGATACCAACATCTGGCCGAAGAAGAGCAGGGAATGCTTCTTTAAGTATTTATTAGAGAGCAAAACTTTCTTAAAAGTCTCATAGGTTTTTCCTTAGGTCTCATTGTATTCTCAATGGCTCTTCCATACTAGAAAAAGGCCACATTCCTTACTCTGGCATTTAAGTTTTTATAACCTGGCCCTAGGTTACTTTCCATCACCAGAGTCTAGGCCATATGATAGTAAAAACAACCTCATCAGTATTTTATTAGGTACTCTGAATAATGGTCCCAGATTACTGATGGGATTTTAAATAGTAAAAGCTATATCTGGCTTCTGATGTTATACTGACCTCTTCCCTCACCAGTACATAGCTATCCCCTCATGTTGTCATTCTCCTCACCAAAAATTTTGTCTAGTTACTGTAACCAAAATTCTACTTCCTCTCTGAAGGTTATCGTCTCCCCTGAAGCTCTTTCAAGTGGAGCATAGCTGTTCATTTTAGGTTAGGGGTAATTAGGAGTTGTTGACATTGTTTTAGATCATGAGTTGGAAAACTCTTTCTGCAAAGGACCAGATAATAAATATTTGAGGCTTGCGAGACATACAGTCTGTTGCAGCATTTCAACTCTGCCATTGTAGTGTGAAGCAGCTATAGACAGTACATAAATGAATGAGCGTGGCAGTATGCCAATAAAACTTTACAAAGGCAGGTTCACATAGTTTCTTCATATATATGATACCAAAACCACAAGCAATGAAAGAAAAAAAAAGATAAATTGTATATCTTCAAAATTAACAAATCTAAGCTTCAAAGGACAAGAAAATAAGACAATTCTCAGAAAGGGGGAGTTTCTCAAAATCATATCTGATAAGAAACTTCTATTCAGGATATATAAACAATTCTTACAACTCAGCAATAAAAAGACAACTCAATTTAAAAATGGGCAAAGGTTCTGAGTAGATATTTCTCCAGAGAAGATATGAAGATGTCAGTAGTGCATACAAAGATGCTCAACATCATTAGTCATTAGAGAATTGCAAATCAAAATGTCGAGATAACACTTCACACCCACTAGGATGATTATAATCAAAAAAGACTGATAAGTATTGTCAAGGATGTGGATAAACTGGAACCCTCAAACCTTGCTGGTGGGAATGTAAATGTTTATAACTGCGTTAGAAAATAATTCTTCAAAATGTCAAACATAAAGTTACCATACGACGTAGTAATTCCATTCCTGGGTATATACCTAAAAGAAATGAAACATGTGAAATGAAGTGAAAAACTTGGACATGAATATTCATAATAACATTATTCATAATGGCCAAAAATGGAAACAGTCTGAATGTTTATTAACTGATGAATAGATAAATATGGTATGTTCATACAAATGAAATGTTCATTAGTAAAAAGAAGTATTGATACTTGTTACAACACATTAGATTAACCTTGAAAATACTCGACTAAGTAGCCAGTCATACAGGATCATATATTGTATTTCATTTGTATTTAATATCCAGAATAGGCAAATATGTAGAGCCAGAAAGTAGATTTGTGATTACTTAGGGCTGGCCTGAGGGGGAGTTGGGGAATGACTGCCAGTAGATACAGGCTTTTGGGGGTAATAAATATGGTCTAAATTTGATTGTGGTGATGGCTGCACAATGGTATGAATGTACTAAAACCATTGAGTTGTATACTTTAGATGGATGATTTGTATGGTATATAAATTATATCTCAATAAAGCGGTAATAAAACAAAACAGGTGGTAGGCTTATTGACCAGCAAGCCAAAGCTTGCTGACCCATAATAGATTATTCTTCATTTTCCTGCTAAGCCATTTCTTTATCTGTTCTCATTGCTAACTCAAATCTTTCTTGTTACTCAATTTTTCATTCAAAATTTAAGTACCTCTCTCACATTTTCCCTCTGTGTTCCACCATCAGTTTACATCTTTATGGACATTCTAGCCTTAGTGTTTGTTGACCACCTCCATTTTACTAACCTTTAGTTTTCTCTGTACTTCAGCTATTTCCTGTGGCCGTAGTCAATATAGTATCTTATCATTATCCGAACTGTCCCATTGCCAGGACTTTATTTCCTGTTTTGAGATTACTTTCTCAATTATAATTATTGAAAATGCCATACATATGTTATTTTCTGGTTTTTGAGGGGGTTATTATATGTTTTTATATTAGAAAGTAGTACCAAATTATTGTTGCTACCTGCAAGAAGTTGTTGGAAAGTTTCCATGTAATAGTATTTCACATTTTTCATCCATTTACTCCCCAGCTGTCTTCACCTGACACCCTCTCACTGTCATGTTTCTGCAATTGTGACTGCTGTTTTAGATATATGGAAGACATTTAAAATTGCTATGCCAGTGTGAGTTGGCAGTAACCAGCCACTTGAATTTAAGTGCTCTAAGATGAGAAGAAAATGGCTGCAATAACTTCTTGCTCCTCTTGTATAATACAGAAAGGCTGTGGCTTTATTGTATGTTGGTAAGAATGTTATGGGATTTATATTAGCTTGAGTTCAAATTTGGTCTCTACCACTACCAGCTGTGTGACCTTGTGCAAGCTGCTTAAGCTTCTTTTTTTTTTTTTTTTTTGAGACGGAGTCTCACTCTGTCCCCCAGGCTGGAGTGCAGTGGTGCAATCTCGGCTCACTGCAAGTTCCGCCTCCCAGGTTCACACCATTCTCCTGCCTTAGCCTCCCGAGTAGCTGGGACTACAGGTGTCTACCACCACGCCCGGCTAATTTTTTGTGTTTTTTAGTAGAGATGGGGTTTCACCGTGTTAGCCAGGATGGTCTTGATCTCCTGACCTCGTGATCTGCCCTCCTCGGCCTCCCAGAGTGCTGGGATTACAGGCGTGAGCCACCGTGCCGGCCTTAAGCTTCTTTATAACCTCTATTTACCCAGGGGATTGTTTGGGAGGATAAATGAGATAATGTATGTAAAGTCTCCAATAGAGTGCTCAGCATGTAAATGTTATTTTTCTGTTTTTTTTGTATTCAGTAAATGTTAACTTTCTTTTTTCCATCCCTGTTTATAGTCACAGAGTTAACTTTTAACTTTTAAGGATTACTTTCTAGATCCATTAGTTTCTACCTACAAAAAAAATTTTGAAACTCGAGAAAGCAACATTTATTCTATGTTCAGTTTGAAAAAAGTCATTGAAATGTAAATTAGTTTATCTGAGGTATCTGAAGGGTTTTAAAACTTAAAGAATAGTAGCAAAGAAATTCCATGGTTAGAAGAAAACCAGAAGAAAAAAGCTATCAGATTTTTTTTTGTTTGTAGACTTAAAAAAAAATTACTGCGATTTGGGAGATACACCTTTGGGAGTGAGGTGTTAATTTTGAATATTTGGATTTATTAATTGATTGCTTACAGTATACTAAGCAGTTTGTAAAATATTATTTTTGCCTTTTTGGACATAATACTCAGTATTTTGAGAATTTGCCTAAATGTTAGAAGTCTCATTCCTAGAAAAATTGAGGTTGGCATGCAGAGGAAGATCCACTTGCAAGTGGACTATATCTAAAGCTAAAACTCCAGTTGTTTTGGAGTCAATATATTTTCCCAAAGAAATAAAAGGGATTTACTTAATAAGTACTTATAAAAGCATATTTAATGATAATTCAAAAATATTTATTATTTTCTCTGTATCATGAACTGAAGAGTAAACAAAACACGCAAGTGCTTTGCTGTCATGGAGCTTGCAGTATAGTGAGTTAATGAGAAACTGATGCCATGTGTGGAAACATCTCTCTGCATTTAATTTAGGTCTTAGTTAAGATAGAATCTTGTCTCATTCGTAGCCAAAGTAATTGTGTGGTAACTGAGAAAATATTTTTCTACAAGAGAGAGACTCAGAATAATGTGGTCTGCTTTTGTGTGAATAAGAAATAAGAAAGAAAGAATAAGTAAATAAGAAAGTATTTGTGATTGCATATTATAGTAGATTATAGTAGATAGTAGCCTGGCTAGGATATCTTTGTGGTATGTATTATAGGATAATATAGATTATTATAGAAATATAATAGAGACCAGGCATGGTGGCTCAGGCCTGTAATCCCAGCATTTTGGGAGGCTGAGGTGGGTGGATCACCTGAGATCAAGTGTTGGAGACCAGCCTGGCCAGCATGGCAAAACCCCGTCTCTATTGAAAATACAAAAATTAGCTGGGCAAAGTGGTGCATGCCTGTAATCCCAGCTACTCAAGAGGCTGAGGCAGGAGAGTTGCTTGAACCTGTGAGGTGGAGATTGCAGTGAGCTGAGATCGCGCCACTGCACTCCAGCCTGGGTGACAGAGCAAGACTCTGTCTCAAAAACAACAACAACAACAACAAAAACACTGTAATAGAATATTAGGACAAATAGAGTAGATCCATAGTCCACTGGTTCTGTCGCTGTATGGGTTTTCTTTTTCTTTGATACATTTCTCTTTCAGTTCTTTACATGTTGATACTCCCTAATGGCAAAATCTAAATAAGATTTTTTTTTTTTTTGAGACAGAGTTTCACTCTTGCCCAGGCTGGAGTGCAGTGGTGTGATCTTGGCTCACTGCAACCTCCACCTCCCAGGTTCGAGTGATTCTCCTGTGTCAGCCTCCCGAGTGGCTGGGATTACAGATGCTTGCCATCATGCCTGGCTAATTTTTGTGTGTGTGTGTATATATATATATATATTTTTTTTTTTTTTTTTTTTTTTTAGTAGATACGGGGTATTCCCATGTTGTCCTGGCTGGTCTTGAACTCCTGACCTCAGGTGATCTGCCTGCCTTGGCCTCCCAAAGTGCTGGGATTACAGGCGTGAGCCACGGCGCCCGGCCTAAATAAGATCTTAAGATTAGATTGGCAGTTTTCAGAGTGGTTCATGGATACTTGGGGATCTCCAAGACACTTTCTAGGGAGCACATGAGGTCAAAATTGTTTTCATAATAACACTAAAACATTACTTGTCTTTACTGTGTTTATATTTATACTGATGGTGCAAAAGCAATCATTAGTAAAACTTGATGGTACCTTAGCATGAATCAAAACAGAAGCAGCCTACTTTACTAGAGTTGTATTCTTTATTACTGCAGTTTTAAAAAACACAACTTTTGCTTAAGAATATCACTGATAAAGCAGTATTTTGTTAAATCTCAACCAATAACTACACATATTTTAAATATTCTCCATGATAAAATGATAGAAGTGTAAAGCACTACTTGTAAATGTGAAATTGTAATAGTAGTTTTGAGGAAAAACAAGCACTTGTGTGATTTGTAAGCTGAACTAGCTGCTTTTTTTCATAGAATACCAAAACTACTAGCGAGAACAACTAATAAAATCTATTATTCACACTTGAGTATTTGGCACACATTTTCTCCAGAATGAACAAGCCTGTCACTCAAAGAAAAAACTGACGTACATGAAACAGGAAAAAAAAAAAGGAAACTTCAGCAAAGAAATAGAAGACATAAAGAAAGACCAAATAGTAATTTTAGAACTGAAAAATATAATAACCAATACAATAGCCCAGTGAGTAGGCTTAATAGCAAATAGAGCAGACTGAGGAAAGATCAGTGAACTAGCAGGCAGAAGTAGTTACCCAATCTGAACAACAGTAAACAGACTGAAAAAAAAAAAAAAATGTGCAGAGCCTCAGGGAACCATAAGACTATAAAAAGATTTAACACTTGTGTCGTTAGAGTCACAGAAGGAGAGGAAGAGAGAGGGCAGGATTGAAAAAGTACTTAAGGAAATAATGGCTGAAAATTTTGCAAATTTGGCAAAAGACATTAAGCTACAGTTTTAAAAAGCCAAGTGAATGTTCAACAGGATAAACCTGTAGACATCCAGACCAGGATATCTCAAAGTCAAACTTATAAAAACAAGACAAGTCTTTAAATCAGCAGGAGAGAAATTACACTTCATGTAGATGTGGAAAACAGTTCAAATGATAGCAGGTTTCTCATCAGAAGGAAATTTCACATTTTTCAAGTGCTGAAAGAAAAGGACTGTCAACTCAGAAACCTATATCTAGAGAAAACATCCTTCTGGAATGAAAGGGAAATCAAGACATATGAAGGAAAACTAAGAGAATATGTCACCAGCAGACTTACCCTAGAAAGATAACAAAAGACATTCTGAAAACAGAAGGGGTATGATGAAAGAATCTTGGGACATCAGGAAAGAGGAAGGAACAATTCAAAGTGTAAAAGTATGGGTAAATACAATAGACATTCTCCTTCTGAGTTTTTAAATTATGTTTGAGTGTTGAAGCAAAAATTACAATACTGATGTGGTTCTAAAGGTATGTAGAGGAAATATTTAAGATAGCTGTAAGCAGGGGGAGGGTAAAATGATGACACCAATAAGATTGTGAAAAGTTATCTGTATAATGTACATAGAGCAACCACTAAGGAAGCTCTACAGATACATGCAAAAGCATTATAGATAAATCAAAATGGAATTTAAAAAATGTTTAACCCACCAAGAGACAGGATAAAGAAAACAGAAATGAAGGCCGGGCATGGTGGCTTACGCCTGTAATCCCAGCACTTTGGAAGGTTGAGGCATGTGGATTGCCTGAGCTCAGGAGTTTGAGACCAGCCTGGGCAACGTGGTGAAACCTGTCTCAACCAAAAATACAAAAAATTAGCTGGGCATGGTGGCGAGTGCCTGTGGTCCCAGCTACTCAGGAGGCTGAGATGGGGGCATTGCTTAAGCCTGGGAGGTGGAGGATGCAATGAACCAAGATTGTGCCACTACACTCCAGAGTGACAGCCTGTCTCCAAATGTGTGTGTGTGTGTGTGTGTGTGTATGTGTATATATATGTGTGTATGTATATATGTGTATATATGTGTGTGTGTATATATATACACACACACCAATTAAACATACTGGCAGAATGAATTAAAGACATTACCCAATCATGTGATTTCTGTAAGAAATTTACTTTAAATGTAACAATATAGGCATGTTGAAAGTAAAACGAAGGAGAAAGATATATCATGCAAACATTAATCCAAAGAAAGCGGGTATGGTTATATTTAATATTAGATAAAGTAGACCTCATAACAAAGCAGTTACCAGAGACAGTGACTAGGCATTATATGATAAAAGGGTTAATCCACTAAGAAGACATAGCAGTTTTAAATGTGTTAGCAGTAGAACTGCAAAATGTATGAAAAAAGACTGATGGAACTAAAAAGAGAGATAGACAAGTCCAAAATTATACTTGGAGACGTCAACACCTATTTCTCAATAAATGATGGAATAACCAAGCAAGAAAATCAGCAAGGATATAGAAAGATACTCAACATATGTAATCAACCAGTACTATGTAATTTATAGAATGCTTCATCTTTTCAAGTGACCAGAGAACATATACCAAGGAGAATTATGTCCTAGGCCATAAAAGTAAACCTCATCTGGGCATGGTGGTTCATGCCTATAATCCTAAATGCTTGGGGCGGCTAAGGTGGGAGGATTGCATGAGGTCAGGAGTTTGAGATGAGCCTGGGCAATGTAGCAAGACTCAGTCTCCATGAAAAAAAGATAATAATAATTAGCTGAGCATGATGGCATATGCCTGTAGTTGAGTGGCTGAGATGGGAGAGGATCACTTGAGCCCAGGAGTTTGGGGCTGCAGTGAGCCGTGTGATACCACTACACTCAAGCTGAGTGACAGTGAGACCCTGTCTCAGAAAACCCCCCAGAAAACATAAACACATTTTAAGGAATTGAAATCAAAGAATGTGTTCTCCTACCAAAGTGGAATCAAACTAGAAATGAATAATAGATAACTGGAAAATCTCTAAACACTTCCAAATAATCTATGAGTGAAAGAGGAAGTCTCCAGGGAAATTTTAAAAAATACATTGAGCTTCATGAAAAATAAGAATACAACATACCAAAAGTTGTGGGATACAACTAAAGCAGTTCAGAGAGGGAAATTTATACCACTAAATGCACACATTTGAGAAGAGGAAAAGAAAAACCCTCTCAAATCACTAATCTAAGCTCCCACTTCAAGAACCTAGAAAAAAAGATGAGAAAAATGTACGTGAAGCAAGCAGAAGGAAGGAAATAGTAAATGAAATAAAAAACAGAAACAATAGAGAAAAAACCTTTGAAACAAAAAGCTCATTCTTCAAAAACATCAATAAGACTGACAAGTAATAAGACACAAATTACCATTATCGGGAATGAAATAGGGGACATCACTGTGGACCCTGCAGATGTGAAAAAAGGTAAGGGGTTACTATGACCAGTTCTATACACATAAATTTGACAACTTTGAAGTAATGAACAAGTTCCTTAAACACAAACTATCACACCTCTTCCAGTGTCAAATAGAATTTGAGTAGCCCTGTTTCCTTGATACCAAAATCCAAAAAAGATAACTATGGACCAACATCCTCATGTCAGTGTAGATGCAGAAATCCTTAAAACATTAACAAAAGAGTTAATACTTTTAAAAGATTATACACCATAATCAGTTATGGTGGTTTTATGGGCGCAAGGCTGATTCACTGTTTGAAACTTAGTCTGTATAATTATATTAATAGGCTAAAGAATAAAACCCAAGACAAAACAAAAACTTAGAAAAATATAGAGGGAAATGTTCTCGGTTGAATAAAGAACATCTATGAAAACCTACAGCTGACATTATACTTAATGGCAAAAGACTGAGTACTTTCTCTGTAAGATCTGTAACAAAGCAAGGATTTCTGCCCTTTTTAGCATAGTGCTGAAAGTTCTAGCCAGTGCACTAATGCAGGAAGAGAATATAAAGGCATACAGATTGGAAAGAAGAAAAACGGATCCTGTTTGCAGATGGTATGACTATCTACATAGAAAATTTTCAAGAAATCTACAAAAAATAAAAGTACTAATGAATAAGTTCAGTGAAATTGTGCACAATACAAGATAAACAAAAATTTTTGTTAACATTAAATAGCAGAAGGAAAAACAGGAATGGGGGTAATTTAGGTGTCATTTAATAGGGAAATATATTTTAACTGTCAAAGTGAGTAATAGGATCTTTAAAATAGTTAACATATATTATGCGCCTTCAAACATTTGCTGGATGGATTCAAGCAAGTTATAGATGGTAATTATGGCAGCATTTATCAGACTAGAAATTTTAAGGTTTTTTTTTTTTCCTCGTAAAATCATTAAAGAAGCTTGGATCTGTCATTGGTATGATTGGTTTTTATCTTGTTTCTGTCTTTTGATCTTTTCTGTCCCTGACATTCATGCATCCATGGTTTTACGCCTTTTGCTTTGTATTTCTTAAGAATAAGGAGAATCTGTTCTAGAACAGTTACTAAGATGGTCAGTGACTTTACCCTAGAAAAAATTAATTTCGTTATAATAATTACATTAATTGTGCAGTCGTCAAGCTTTCAGCAGGTAAAGACATTTGGATTGATTTCTAAGATAACTTACTTTTCAAGTTCATGTTATTCAACATTTAAAAAAATATTCTACTACGATTGTCAGTTTTGGGATCAAATCAGTAGGAATCAGGAAAATATTATCTAAAGAAATTTTCTGGCAAAGAAATGAAAAAAACTTGGTTCTCTTTGGTTTAGAGTTACTTTGATCTTAAAGTGACAAGGTTTGAAAGAATAAAAATAAATTTTATAGATGCATTCTGTAAAGCTTTGAATATTTCAGAGAATATGCAGTCAGAATATTTAGACATTTATCTTTATCTAGTAGACTTTAAGAGATGACAACATTTCCTTATTTGGTTATAGACTCTTTGTGAACTATAAATATTACTTCAGTATTAGAGTACTGTTTGCTTATTTAAAATGTATGCAGATCCAAATGCTTAATACTCATCATAAAAAGTGAGCATCAAAAGGAAAGAGAAAATCTAAAGTGCTTTAATAACTGGCCTTTTAAGAATTCAGGTCTTCTAATGCCCTTAATCTAACCTTGTACTTTAACGCATTGATGCTTAAATAGGACTTAAATTGTTCCAGACTTTTACTATGCACCTAATCAAATTCTTCCTTTAAAGTAAATTTAGGACAATGTTAAATCTGGCAAAGGATATCAAAAGGTAATAAGACAGTTGGTGCCTTCATAGAGTTTAAAATCAGGGAAGGAGGCTAAGGGATGAATTATAAATGTCAAGATTACTGTAAGTGTAAATAGTTTTTGGTTTCTCATGATTCTGTAAGATTAATCTGGAAAATGTTATTTGCTGTGAACACATTACCTTGAAATGTGTCTTATAAAAATAAATCCATATAGTTTGAATTTTGAATAATATGACAGCTGTGAAACTTTATTGTTTTAAAGAAAGTGATGAGATTGTTTAACTGGAGATTTAAATTATGTATTAAGCAATTCCATTATATTTGGGACTAAGGTCCTTAATATATTGAGTTATAAAAATCAGCTTTATTGAGGTACAACTTACCTGTGGTAAAAACTAACCAGTTTTAAGTGCATAATGTGCCTTGATAAATGTATATAGTTTTGTAATCACCACAGTCAAGATGTAGAGTAGGTCTGTCACCCTAAAATGTTACCTGGTACCCTTTTGTATTCACTCCCTGCTCTCCCCCTCTACCCCACAACACCTGAACTTTCAGTTACTGTAGTTTGTTTTTTTGTAGCATTTATAAATGGAACCATACAGCACATAGCTTTTTGTGTCTGGTTTCTTTCACTTAGCATATTGCTTTTGAGATTCATTATGTTATTGGGTATATTAGTACTCTTTTCCTATTCATTACTGAATAGTACTCCATTGTCTGGATATAACAGTTTGTCTGTTCACCAGTTGAAGACATTTAGGTTGTTTCCAGATTGGTCTATTAAGAATAAAGCTGAATAAAGCTGCTGTGGACATGTGAGTACAAATTTTTGTGTGGACACGTTTTCATTTCTGGTTACACTAAGAGTCCAACGCACTGTTTTTTGAAATAGCGGTACAATTTTGAGTTCCCACTAGCAAGATATAAAATTTTCATTTGCTCTACATCTTCACCAACACTTTGGTATGTCAGTGTTTTTACTTTTAGCCACATACACTGTAAGTTTGGATATTAGTTTTCTGTTGCTGTGTAACAAATTCCCATAAACATAGTAGTTTAAAACAGCACTCGTATTATTTCATAGTTCTGTAAATCAGAAGCTCACCACTGCATGACTGGATTCTCTTCAGAGTATCACAAGGCTGAAATCAAGGTGCCATCCAGACCAAGTTCTCCTGTGGAGGTTCTGGGGAAGTCTGCTTTCCAAGCTCTTCACGTTATTGGCAGAATTCAGTCAGCTCTTTGCCCTTATGAGATGGAGCACTCTGTTTCCTTGCTTCTGTTCGCTAGAGGTCACTCTTATCCCCGTCAGGCTGCCTGCATTCAATGTCATGTGGCCCCTCCACTTCTTTTGTGTTGAATTCCTCTCCTGCTTTGACTCTTTCATTTTCACTTTCTTAGACCACACAGGGAAAATTGCTTTTAAAGGGCTCTTACAGGTCAGAGCCACCTGGATAAATCTTATCCAGAGGTAGTTGATTTGGGACCTTAATTACATGTGCAAAATCCTTCTGCAGCAGCAACTAGATGAGTGTTTGATTTAGTAATTGGGAGAAAATGTATGTATACAAGGGGTTCAGAATTTCAAAGGGCTAGCTAAGAATTCTGTTCACCACATAATCATTTATTCCACATCTTCAGTAACACTTTGTATGTCCATTTTTAAATTGTAGCCATATTTATTATGCCAGTTGCCTGTATAGTAATATCTCACTTTGGTTTTAACTTGCATTTCTCTGATGTCTAGTGATATTAAACGTCTTTTCATGTGTTTATTTGATGTTAATCATATCTTTTGTTGTGAAATATCTATTCAAGTCTTCATGTCATTTTTTTAATTGCATATTGCTATTCAGTTGTTGTAGCATCATTTGTGCAAAGATTTTTTTTCCCTACTTAATTACCTGGAAACCTTTCTTGAAAATTGTGTGTGTGTTTACTTTATTCTGTCCAATTGATATTTGTCTGTTCTTACACCAGTACCACTCTTTTGATGACTAGCTTTATAACTTTTTTTTTTTTTTCCCCTGAGACGAGTCTTGCTCCGCCACCCAGGCTGGAGTGCAGTGGTGCGAATTCAGCTCACTGCAACCTCTGCTTCCCAGGTTCAAGTGATTCTCCTGCCTCAGCCTCCCTAGTAGCTGGGATTGCAGGCGCCTGCCACCACACCCTGCTAATTTTTTTTGTATTTTCAGTAGAGACAGGGTTTCACCATGTTGGTCAGGCTGGTTTCAAACTCCTGACCTCAAGTGATCCACCCGCCTCGGCCTCCCAAAGTGCTGGGATTACAGGTGTGAGCTACCGCACCCAGCCCTTCATAGCCCTTTAAGTCAGATATTGTAAGTCCTTCACCATTGTTCTTTTTCATTCAGATCCGTTGGCTGTTAGGTTCTTTGCATCTCCATATGAATCTTAGAATTAGTTTATTGATTTCTATAAAATATTCTGCTGGGATTTTTATTGGGATTGTCTTCTATATGCATATCATTATGGGAAGAATTGCCATCTTAACAACATTGAGCCTTCTGATCTATGAACAAATATAGCTGGGTTTTCTTAGATGTCTTTCTTAGCTATGTCTTATAGTCTTCATGTGTACTCCCTGCACATCTCTTATTAACTGTTTCTAAGTATTTTGTATTTTTGATGATTTTGTAAATGGAACTGTATTCTTAATTTCATTTTCCTTATGTTTCCAGAATATGAAATACATTTAACTTTTGTATATTGACCTTTTATCTTGCCGTCTTGCTTAATTCATTTATTAGCTTTGATAGCTTTTTAGTAATTTGCTTAGGATTTATGTACGTACACAATTATGTCATCTGCAACGAAAGGCAATTTATTCCTTTCCAATCTGTATACCTTTTGGGTTTTTTTTTTGTCTTCCCTTTTGGATGCGTGCAGATGTCTTTATCTTGTTCTAATCTTAGGGAGAATCTTACTACATATGACAGTTTTTGAAGAATTTTTGTAGATAACCTTTTATAGATAGAGAAATAGTCCTAGTTTGCTGAGTTACTCTTGTTTTATCCAAAATGGATGTTGGAATTTGTCAGATGCTTTTGTTGCGTCTGTTTGGTTGACCATGTGTTTTTTTTTTTTCTTTTCTCTGTTAATGTTGTGAATCACGTTGGTTTTGAATATTAAACCAACCTTCCATTGCTGGAATAATCCTCAGTTGGTCATGATGTTTATTTTTGGATTCAATTTGCTAAGATATTTTTAAGGATTTTTACATTATTGGTCATAGAGAAACATTAGATACAGTTTTCTTTTGTTGTTGTTGTTTTGAGACGGAGTCTCGCACTGTCGCTTAGGCTAGAGTGTAGTGGCCTGATCTCAGCTCACTGCAACTTCCACCTCTCCCAGGTTCAAGCGATTCTTCTGCCTCAGCGTCCCAAGTAGCTGGGATTGTACAGGTGCCTATCATCATGCTCAGCTGATTTTTGTGTTCTTAGTAGAGACGGGTTTCACCATGTTGGCCAGGCTGGTCTTGAACTCCTGACCTTAAGTGATACTCCTGCCTCGGCCCCCCAGTTGTTAGGATTATAGGTGTGAGCCACTGCGCCTGGCCATAGTTTTCTTTTTTTGTGATACTGTCTGATTTTGGCATCACAGTAATGCTGGCTTCATAAAATGAGTTCAGGACAGTACCCTTCCTTTCTGCTTTCTGAAATAATTTGTGTAGGATTGGTATGTTTTTGGACTTCATCTTTCTGATGAATTGGCTCTTTTTTAGCATTTTGAAATGTATAATTCTCAAAATGTTTGCTTTTAAATCTGCCTTCTTACTATTTACTTTCTTTTTTTTCTCATTTGCTGCTTCTTTGTACCTATTTGGCTGCCTTTCGTGGGATTGAGTATTCTTTCTGATTGTATTAGTCAGGGTTCTCCAGAGAAATAACCAGTAGGAGATACATATGTCTAGAAAGAGATTTATTATATGATATTGCCTCACATGATTATGGAGGCTAAGAAGTTCTGTTCCTGCTGTCTTTAAGCTAGAGACCCAGGAAAGCTGGTGCTGTAGCTTGAAGGCCTGAGAGCTAAAGAACTGATGGTATAAATTCTAGTCTGAGTCTGAAGGCCTGAGAACCAGGGGCATTGAGGGAAGGAAAAGCTTGATTTTGCAGCTCAGGCAGTGAGGCAGAGAACTAATTCAATCTTCTGCCTTTTTGTTCTATTTAGGTGCTGGACAGATAGGATGTTATCCAATCAGTTTTACTTAGTTCACCAGTTCAGATGCTAATCTCTTCCACAAACACCCTAGCAGACTCTCACTCAGAAATAATGTTTAGCTGGATATCTGAGCATCCCTTGGCCCAGTTAGGTTGACACAAAATTAACCATCACAATGATACCATTTTATTTCGTCTCCTTTTTTAAGTTATTCTAGAGTTTATAATATACATCTTTAATACACCATGCTCTACCTTCAAATAGTGATAGTGTTTCTCTTACCAGTATAAGATCCTGACAACAGCATACATCCATTTTTTCTCTACCCTTTTGTGCTGTTGTCATATGTTCACTTTATATACCCCACAACACATTATTTTTGCTTTTAAATAATCATTTTAAAGACATTTAAAAGTGAGAAAAATGTATTTTATTTTATTTTATTTACCATTTCTGATATTTTTCATTTCTTTGTCTAGATCCAGTTTTCCATCTGGTATCATTTTTCTTCTGCCTGAAGAATTTTCTTTTGACTTTTTTTTTGTAGTGAACATATATTGTAGCCTAATCTTTCCTTTCAGTTTTTGTTATCTGGAGAAAGCATTTGCCATAATATTTGAAAGATTTTTTTTGCTGGATATAAAAACTGATAGTTTTTTTTTTTTTTTTTTTAACACTTTAAACAGATTCCGTTGTTTCCTGTCCTTGGTGTATCTAAGAAGAAATATGTTGTAGTAATTTTGTTTATGTAGTTTATCTTTTTTCCTCTCTGATTATATTTAAGATTTTCTGTGTCACAGGAATTTATTATGTGGTTTTTTTTTTTCCATGTTTCTTCTACTTAGAGTTCATTGAACTTCTTGAATTTGGGGATTTAAAGTTTTCATCAAATTTGGAAGATTTGGGGCCATTATTTCTTTAAACAGCATATAAAACGTTTTATTGACGTGAAATTCACATAACAAAGTCATTTTAAAAATGAACCGTTCAGTAACATTTGTTTGTTTATTTATTTACAAAGTCTCGCTTGGTTGCCCAGGCTGGAGTGCAGTGGTACGCTCAAGGCTCACTGCACCGTTGACCTATCAGGCTCAAGCAGTCATCCCATATCACCCTCCTGAGTAGCTGAGACTACAGGCATATGCCGACATGCCTGGCTCATGTTTTTGTTTTTGTTTTTGAGGTGGAGTCTCGCTCTGTTGCCCAGGCTGGAGTGCAGTGGTGCAATCTCTGCTTACTGCAGTCTCCACCTTCGGGTTCAAGAGATTCTCTTGCCCCAGCCTCTTGAGTAGCTGGGATTACAGGCACCCGCCACCATGCCTAGCTAATTTTTGTATTTTTTGTAGAGACAGGTTTCACCATGTTGACCAGGCTGGTCTTGAACTCCTGACCTCAAGTGATCTGCCCGCCTCGGCCTCCCAATGTGGTGGGATTACAGGCGTGAGCCACCATGTCCGGCCTTTTTTGTATTTTTTGTAGAGACAGTGTTTTGCCATGTTGCCCAGGCTGGCATTTAGTACATTTATAATGTAGTAGAACCACCACCTCTGTGTCGTTCGAAAATATTTTCATCACCCTAAAAGGAAACTCCATAGCCAAAAAGTAATTGTTCACCATTCCTCCTCCCCCTGCAACTGGCACCCACCAGTCTCTACATTCTGTTTCTGTGTATTTTCTTTATCAGTATATTTCATATAAATGGAATCATAAAATATGTGGCCTTTTGTTTTTGGCTTCTTTTACTTAACCATGATTTTGAGGTTCATCCATTTTGTAGCGCCCTATTATGTTTTATATTGGATGTCATACATTGTGAATCTTATGCTGTTGTGCTAGATTTTGTTTTGTTCCTTTAAAGAATGTAAGAGTTTGTTTTGTCATCCGCTTAAGTTACTGAGACCCAAATTTGATCTGAGACTTGTTTTCTATCTTTCTTAAGGTAAGTAAAGAACAGCCTTTAATTCATGGCCAATGTAGTCGTTCTGAGGACTGGACCCAATTCCCTGTGTATTTACAAGTTTCTCCAGTTTGGCCCATGGGATCATGAACTATTCCTAGCTCTGTGCAAACTCCCAAAAGTTATTCAACCTGCTACTAGTTCTGTTCCTGGACTTGGGGAGTTTCCTCTCAAACTTGTGCAGAGACTGGAGGAGACTTTTATGCAGATCTCCAAAGGTCTCTCATGTGTCTCCCGTTTCTAAAGTACTCTTCCTCACAAGTCTAACCTCCTTGGCCATACGAACTTCATGTATCTCTGACTTCTCAATTCGGTGATGTCTCGGGACTGTGTTTCTGTTCCCTGTTCCTGTGCTGCAACCTGGAAACTTTCTCCAGACAGTAAGCTGGGGCATAGATCCTAAGGGCTTTACCTCTTTTGTTTTCTTATATAGGTGATCACAGATAATGCCTGATAAATATTGTTTGATAAAATTTTTCTGATTTACTAGTTTTGTTTTTTTTTTAACACTGGTCGAGTGGTTCATATAGCATTTCTCCTTCATGGGCAGATGTTACTGAATTTTTAAATCAGTATAGTGTAAGGGAAGTCTATCTTGAACTTCAGGCAAATGGATTTATTTAAGGACCTCATCATCAAGTGATCTTGTTAGTAACTTGGTCATGTGGCATGATGTTTGAATTCTTCAAGCTTTCTTATATAAACTTAAAACATGTTAGCTTTAGAACTTTTTTATATTTAGATATAATTTTATGGTTTTGTTTAGTTGAGTGGTTCTCTTAGAAGTAAATGTCAGTACGTTATTGATTATGTCTCTCACAGTATCTATCATTATTTTAGTATTTCCCAACCCTAGACTGGAGCTATCGGCTAGAAATTCACTGCAGAATTAATTTACCTTCAGAAATGCTATTTTGTCCAGTTAAGTCTGATATAATAATTTACAAACTGATGTGTATTTTTTGTTTAAATGTAATTATGCATTAGGTTCAGGGATCAATAAACTATAGCCCACACACCAAACCTGAATGAAACAATTACTGATAAATGTAATACTCCCAGGTAGTAGCTTAAGAAGCTGAAAGTGAGGGGGTGTGGAGAGGAGTATAAAGGGGAATCTCCCAAACTCCTGTTTTTACTAATGACTAAGCATGAGGAAGACTGAACGTGGAACAAAATTATATTGACCATATTAACAAAATTATCTTTATATTGCCATGTTTTGCTTTGGTTTCCTTTTTTAAGTGGAAGGTAAACTATGAAGACATTCTTGCTGTAAAAGTTCAAACGATACAGAATATGAAGTAAAAAGTGAGGAGTGTAGGGTAGAGATGGTGGTGCTGCTTGGGAGAGTGACTACAGAGATACGAGTTCACTTAATTAAAGGACTTTACTTAGCTTTCTAAAGAGTGTTGGTTTTTATTCTGAAGGCAGGTGGGAGCTATTGAATTTTAGCAGGGATGTGATGTGGTCAATTTGGGACAGATTGTGGTTGCAGTAGAGTTTTGGATATATGGATTCCAAGTTTAGGAGCAAGATGAGTTATTCCTTGTTAATGGGAAAGTCCTTAGGAGCCGTGGACTGGTTGGTTCTTAGGTCTTGTGGACGTTGTCTAGTTGGGAATGATACAGATAAATAGGTGAGATAGATGGTATCATTTATAAAGAATTGATAACACTGTAAAGGTCAGTGAACTGGAGAAACAAGGACGTAGTTTTAAAATCCTGCTTGAAACCACCACATAACTACTTTTTACCTTCACTTATAAAACAGTAATGATACTTATTTAAAAAAAAACAAAAACCTCACAGTGACAGTGCAAATTTTAGTAAATAAAATACCAGTATGCTCTTGAGAGTCTTGCAAGAAATATACTTAACTTTAAGGTAGAGTGGAATAAAGAAAAAAAAAAAAACATTAAAAAAATTAAGACAAGCGAGAATATGTAAGGCAGTGAAGATAAGAATCATGGTAAGAATATTAAGATCAATTAAGTAATGTGCAAAGTAAGCAGAAATCCATCTCTATTCATTAATATCAAGCTTTATTAATGTTTGCTTTCTTTTATCCTCACTTTAACATATATTTGATATTTAAAGTGACCTAATATTAAATTAACCAGTTCTGGAAAATTGCAATTATCTGCTATAACTTGCAAGAAAAAGACTAGCTATTGGCAACATGTCAGTTAATTGAATGTGGTAATTTCCTGATTAGCCTTTAAGTTTACATAGGATTAAAGGTACGTTGAGGAGTTTAAAAGCCACCCAGTCAAACTAAAAAAAAAAATTCAGGTTTTCAGTAGCTTCTGAAGATATATATTTAAATATGCCAATGTTAATTGTACATTTAAATTAATAACAACTGTATACTTATTGCTATTTAATTGCTAGGCAGGATCAAGTTTAGATAAATAGAATGTAGGATGCTTGGTATTCAATTTACCACTGAACTTTAAAAACTTAATTTATATTACTTTAAATTCTGTAGACGTTTTTAAAGATCTTAATGATTCTACCTCTGAGTCTGTTATACTACTTGAGATATTACTGTTTTAGATTTAGAAGTACTTTTGATTCCACTGCTAATCAAATGGTGTGATCTTCCAGCAGATATTTGACCTCCCTGGGCCTAGTTCTCAGAGTTGTTAAATGTAGGCATTGACCCAGGTCTCTAAGTTTTTCTAGAACACTTTTTTTCTTAAATATATTTCACATAAAATCCTAGTATAGAAAACGGATAGTTTTACTTTTTTTATATATAAATTAGGAGCTCAGATAAATTATGTTAAGTTAGGGTCTATTCATGAAATAAGACTTTGTATGAAAAGAAAAATTTGAAATGGTTTTCAAGTGGCTGGCTGTCAAGTTAGACTCTCCTTTCCATTAATATTTTTGTTATTTTAGTTGCTCAGCATATAGAAAATTATGTTTCAATGCAGGGAAAAATGGTGACAGGTTTCTGTTTTTTTGTTTTTAACAGCTCATTTTGCAATCTCAGGAAACTCTTCAGTTAGAGTTGGCAAGGGAATCTTTGTTCTAATCTCTACCGCAAAATCAGTTCACCCAGCAAGACATGTTGGAGCATTGACAGTCCCTAATGTGTTAAAATTTGGCATATAACTTATTTAGGGTGTTAGAAAATATTTGAAATATATTGCAATCAAATATTTGCATAAATCCTAAGTGACAGAGCCATAAGTCAGAACAGTTTGATTCAAGAACTCTTTCTACAGTATTATCGTTTGTTTTCTTACTTATTTTTTAAAAAAAAAAATGTAATTTATAGATGTCATATTATTAGTTTATGGCTTATTTCCTTATGTTTTTTGACTTAAAATATTTAGATTTAATATTTTAAACAAATTTGTGCCGATTTTATGGCTAATTATTTCTTTTTTTCCCCCCAGGGAAATGAGGCAAGTTATCCTTTGGAAATGTGCTCACACTGTAAGTCATATTCTTGTTACCAAAAGTTACTTTTATTCACTCATCTCTCTCTGCGCGTTTGTGTGTGTGTGTGTGTGTGTGTGTGTGTATCATACCTCTGTAATGTATATTTACACCTTTGTAGCAATGTTAGCCCTTAACTATTTAAAATGGATAGTGAATTTGACTACAGTCTTTTTATGTTACCAGAGTAGGAACATTTTTTTAAATAGACTTCTTTATTACTCATATCTACACTGTGCTATAGTTATAATTAAACCCTGAAATCTCAGTGTGTTAACCTAACAGAAGTTTTTCAAGTGAAGTTTCAAAGTGGATTTGTAAGAACTCTTTTCTCTTTGGTGACTCAGTGATCCAGGCTCCCTTGTCTTGGAATGCCACCATCTCTAATGCATGTTCCCAAGATCACTGAGGAAGAGGGAAATCCAAGGACCTGTAGGCAGCGCTTTTATCTGCCTTGGCCCAGAGGTGATTTATATCACTGGTGCTCATATTTCATATTTATGGGCCAGAGCTAGTTATGCAGCCACTGTTTGGGGCTGAAAAGTACAGCTTTCCGTATTTTCTGGAAGAAGAGACAGACAAGGCACACAGCATTCATTAAGTCCTTTTTTTTTTTTTTTTTTTTTGCTTTTTATTTTTTGAACAAATAGAATCACCAAGTTTTTTGTTTTTCACATTTTAGGGGGAGGGGTAGGGGTCATTCTCTGACTGAACAGCAAACTTTCAGAATAAAATTCTGTTGTCTAAAGCCTTTTTCTAATGTTTAAAATGTCTTATTTTTAAGTTTGAAAAAGGTCTTTAATGTATACCTTTGATAGAAGCTTAATGTTTGAAAGATTGGATGTTAATTTAGAATTGATTTGCTTGTATTAATATCCCAGTAAGCTTTTTTTCTTTTTTTTTTTTAAGACTTAGGTTAGACCAGTGGTCTGGTCACTTACCATATCCAATTTGATGGTACCCGTTAATGGGATGTTGTATCAAGGGCATGTTCATTTTGCCGTCCCTTTAAAAAATACAGGATCGTCCCTCTATGGTTTTCCATTACAATATAAATTTTAGTTTTCTTTGGTTACTGTTAGCTCTTCGGGTTAAGAATTAAGTCTAAAAAACAACTAATTGATGTATAAAATAACATTTATTCTTATAGTGTGTTTTATTTATAATTTAGTATTTACTAATACAAGACAAGGACTTAGTAGTTCTTAAGTCCTTGTTTACACTGTTCATATACATTGTAGTTTTATTTATTTAGCCCTATCTACTCTACTCTTTCCCCACTCACTTTCCCCTCCATCTTCAAATCCTAATTTTTTTTATATCCTCTGAGCAACTTCATTCCCTTAATTTGGTTGTCTTCTATACTCTCCCATTGTAGTATGTTTGTTGGTGTGGAAACCACAGTTTCATGTTATATTACCAAAGGTATCCAATACTATTCAAACTTTCTGGTATGTAGAAACTGTAAAACTCACAAATACATATCTCAGATTCCTTTGCAGTCAGAGTTCTTAATGTTACTTTATTTCTGCCACAGATATACTTGTGAGATTTGGAAGGTAGAAGTGAGTCAGAATTTGTTCTTTTCCTATTTTTACTGTTTTTGCTGGTAGGATTCTGGTTGTGATTTGGATTTGTGTGGTGTGTGCAATACTCTGGAGCCAGAAGCTTTCAAATTTACTATGCAGCTTCCTTATGGACAGGGAATACAGGTTGAGTATCCCTTATCCAAAAATCTTGAGACCAGAAATGTTTTGGGTTTTGAATTTTGGGGGGTTTTGGAATACAGGTGTACCTCATTTTTTTTTTTTTTTTAACTTTTATTTTAGGTTCATGGGTATGTGCAGGTTTGTTATATGGATAAATTGTGTGTCACGGGGCTTTGGTATACAGATTATTTTGCCATCCAGGTAATAAGCATAGTAGCTGATAGATCGTTTTTTGATCCTCTCCCTCCTCCCACCCTCCACCGTCAAGTAGGCCTTGATGTCTGTTGTTCCCATTTTTGTGTCCACGTGTTCTTGTTTAGATCCCACTTACAAGTGAGAACATGCAGTATTTGGTTTTCTGTTCATGTGTTTGCTTAGGATAATGGTTTCCAGCTGCATCCATGTTGCTGCAAAAGACACGATCTCGTATTTTTATGGCTGTGTAGTATACCATGGTGTATATGTACCTCATTTTCTTTATCCAGTCTACTGTTCATGGGTATTTAGGTTTATTCCATGTCTTTGCTATTGTGAATAATAATATTGTGAATAATGTAAATATATGTGTCCATGTGTCTTTATGGTAGAATGATTTATATTCATTAGGATATATACCCAGTAATGGATTGCTGGGTCAGATGGTAATTGTTTTAAGTTCTTTGAGGAATAGCTACACTGCTTCCCACAACGGCTGAACTAATTTACATTCTCACCAGCAGTGTATAAGCGTTCCCTTTTCTCTGCATCTTCACCAGCATCTGTTATTTTTAGACGTTTTAGTAATAGCCATTCTGACTGGTGTGAGACAGTATCTAATTGTGGTTTTGATTTGCATTTCTCTAATGATCAGTGATGTTGAGAATTTTTTTCATATGATTGTTGGCTGCATGTATGCCTTCTTTTGAAAAGTGTCTGTTCGTGTCCTTTACCCACTTTTTAATGGGGTTTTTTTTTTGCTTTTAGGTTTAAGTTCCTTAGAGATTCTGGATGTTAGACCTTTGACAGATGTGTAGTTAGCAGATGTTTTCTCCCATTCTGTAGGTTGTCTGTTTTACTCTGTTGATAGTTTCTTTGGGAGAAGCTCTTTAGTTTAATTAGGTCTGATTTGTCAGTTTTTGTCTCTGTTGCAATTGCTTTTGGCATCTTTGTCATGAAATCTTTGCCAGATCCTTTATCTAGACTGGTATTTTCTAGCTTATCTTACAGGATTTTTATAGTTTTAGGTTTTACATTTAAGTCTTTTATCTATCTTGAGTTGATTTTTGTATATGGTATAAGGAAGGGGGTCCAATTTCAGTCTTCTGCATATAGTTAGTTATCCCAGCATCACTTATTGAATTACAGAGTCCTTTCCACATTGCTTGTTTTTGTCAAATTTGTTGTAGGTGTGCAACATTATTTCTGGGCTCTCTATTCTGTTCCATTGGTCTGTATATCTGTTTTTGTACCAGTACCATGCTGTTTTAGTTACTGTAGCCTTTGTAGTATAGCTTGAAGTCAGGTCTTGTGATGTCTCCAGCTTTATTCTTTTTGCTTAGCATTGCCTTGGCTATTTTGGTTCCATACGGATTTTAAAATAGTTTTTCTAATTCTGTGAAGAATGTCATTGGTAGTTAAATAGAAATAGCATTGAATTTGTAAATTGCTTTGGGTAGTATGCAGGTGTATCTCATTTTATTATGCTTTGATTTATTGTACTTTGCAGATAATTGTGTTTCTTACAAATTGAAGGTTTGTGGTAACCCTATGCCAAGCAAGTCTGTCTCTGCCATTTTCCCAGCAGCATGTTTTCACTTCCTGTCTGTGTCACATTTTGGTAATTCTTGCAGTATTTCATACGTTTTCATTATTATATCTGTATGGTGGTCTGTGGTTAGTGATCTTTGATGTTACTATTGTAATCATTTTGGGTCATAAACGGTGTCCATGTAAGATGGTGAACTTAGTCCAGTTGTCTGTGTTCTGACTGCTGCACTGACTGGCCATTCCCACAACTCTCTCCTTTTCCTCAGACCTCCCTATTCCCTAAGACAACAGTATTGAAATTAGGCTAGTTAATAACCCTAATTGTTCAAGTGAGAAAGAATTACACATCTTTAATTTTACATCAGAAGTTAGAAATGATGAAGTTTATTGAGGAAGGTGTGTCAAAAGCCCAGATAGGCCAAAAGCTAGGCCTCCTGTGCCACACAATTAGCCAAGATATGAATGCAAAGGAAAAGTTCTTAAAGGAAATTAATAGTGCTAACTCCAGTGAACAAACAAATGATAAGAAAATGAAACAGACTTATTGCTTATATGGGTAAATTTTTATGGTCTGGATAGCAGGTCAAACCAGCCACAAAATTCCCTTAAGCCAAAGCCTAGTGCAGAGCAAAGCCCTAACTCTTCAATTCTCTGAAGGCTGAGAGAGATCGGGAAGCTGCAGAAGAAAAGTTTGAAGCTAGTGGAGGTTGGTTCTTCAAGTATAAGGAGATAAGCCATCTCCATAACTTGCAAGTTGAAGCAGCAAGTGCTGATGCAGAAGCTGCAACAAGTTATCTAGAAGATGAAGGCGGCACTGACTCTCCTCTTGGGGACCAATGCAGCTGGTGACTTTAAGTTACAGTCAGTGCTCATTTATCATTCTGTAAATCATAGGACCTTAAGAATTATGCTAAATCTCATCTGCCTGTGCTCTATAAATGGAACAACAAAGCCTAAATGGCAGCACAGCTGTTTCCAGCATGGTTTACTGAATATTTTAAGCCCACTGTTGACACTTACCTCTCAGAAAAAAAGATTTCTTTCAAAATATTGTTGCTCATTGACAATGCAGGTAGTCACCCAAGAGGTTTGATGGAAATGTACACAGAGAGTAACGTTTTCATGCCTGCTAACACGACATCCATTCTGTAGCCCATGGAGTAAAGAGTAATTTCGACTTTCAAGTCTCATTACTTAAATACATTTTGTAAGGCTGTAGCTGCCTTTGATAGTCATTCCTCTGATGGATCTGGGCAAAGTACATTAAAAACATTCTGGAAAGGGCCAGGCACAGTGGCTCACACCTGGAATCCTAGCACTTTGGGAGGCCAAGGTAGGTGGATCACCTGAGGTCAGGCATTTGAGACCAGCCTGCCCAACATAGTGAAACCCCATCTCTACCAAAAATATGAAAATTAGCCAGGCATGCTGGCACATGCCTGTAATCCCAGCTACTCAGGTGGCTGAGGCATGATAATGGCTTGAACTCCTGAGGTGGAGGTTGCAGTGAGCAGGGATCACAGTACTGCACTCCAGCCTGGGCGACAGAGCAAGACCCTGTCTCCAAAAAAAAAAACCTGGAAAGGATTCACTATTACAGATTTGCCATTAAGTACATTCTTGATTCATGGGAAGTCAAAATATCAGTATAAACAAGAGTTTGAAAGAAGTCGATTACAGTCCTCATAAATGATTTTGAGGGGTTCAGAGCTTTCATGGAGGAAATAACTGCAGATGTGATAGAAGGAGCAAAAGAACTAGAATTAGGAGTGGAGCCTGAAAATGTGGCTGATTTGCTGCAATCTCATGATAGAACTTGAACAGATGAGGAGTTGCTTTTTATGGGTGAGTGAAGAAAGTGGTTTCTTGGTATGGAATCCACTAGTGAAGATGCTGTGAACATTATTGAAATGACAACAAAGAATTTAGAATATTCCATAAACTTGGCTGATAAAGCAGCAGCAGGGTTTGAAAAGATTGACTCCAATTTTGAAAGAAGCTCTACTGTGGGCAGAATGCTGTCAAACAGCATTGCATGTTACAGAGAAATCTTTTATGAAAGGAATTGCCAGATGATGTGGCAAAACTAATTATTGCTGTCTTATTTTAAGAAATTGTCACAGCCACCCCGATCAGTCCGTGGCCATCAACATTGAACTGAGACCTATCAACAGCAAAACAATTACAACTCACTGAAGGCTCAGGTGATCCTTAGCATTTTTTAGCAATAGAATATTTTTTTGTTGTTGTTGGAGACAGAGTCTCGCTCAGTCGCCCAGGCTGGAGTGCAGTGGCGCAGTCTCGGCTCACTGCACACTCCGCCTCCCGGGTTCATGCCATTCTCCTGCCTCAGCCTCCTGAGTAGCTGGGACTACAGGCGCCCGCCACCACGCCTGGCTAATTTTTTTGTATTTTTAGTAGAGACAGGGTTTCATCGTGTTAGCCAGGATGGTCTCAATCTCCTGACCTCGTGATCCGCCTGTCTCAACCTCCCAAAGTGCTGGGATTACAGGCGTGAGCCACCGCACCCAGCCGCAATAGAGTATTTTTAAATTAAGGTATACGTGTTGTTTTTTAGGCATAATGTTATTGCACAGTTTGTAGACAACAGTAATACGTAAACATAACTTTTAAATGCACTGGAAAACAAAAAAATTCATGTCGTTCGCTTTATTCACTTTATTGTGGTGGTCTGGAAGCAAACTTAAAATGTCTGTGAGGTATGCCTGTATTTGCATTATATATACTGACTGAGCATCCCAAATCTAAAAATTTGAAATCCAAAATGCTCCAAAAAGCATTTCTTTTGCATGCCATGTCAACACTCAAAAAGTTTCATATTTCAGAACATTGTGGATTTTGGATTTTTGGATTTGGGGTGGTCAAACTGTATGTTTTTTGATGGCCTAATTCTGTAGTGTGGTTTTGTGAATTGTTCCTAAAAGTTCAACCCAGACTCATTTTTTAGCCTCCTAACAATTTTTAACATTGAAAAACAACCTTTGCTTCAACTACCTAGAGTTAGATTTTGTTGTCTGTTGAACCCTCGAAAAATATAATTCCAGGAATGCTGTAGTCTGCACACTCTCGAAGTAATAGAAATCTAGATTGGTTGTCTGACTTAGTTGGATTTGAAGATAATAATGATCCCATTATCATGAACAAATTGGAACATTAACTTATTTTATGGTTGCATAAAATAAAGTTCTTATTGAAGGCAGAACTTTGGTAGACCAAATTGCTATTGTAAAATATTTGCCGGGGAGAATGAGGAGTATAAGGAGTGTGGATGGGCTGGTTACTTTTGGCTGTATTGGAGAACTTAAAGAAAATTACGTGCTTAGAAGTTCTTGAATGAAGGACCAGTTAAGATGACCAGGGAGCTTATGTTAATTGAGAAAAATAATAAGATCTTTTGTGTGAAAGGACAATGGTTGGGAAAGAGGAGATTGTAAGAATTGGAATAGAGGCCAATAGATTAAGATATGAGGTTCTGGAACTGCCACAACCATTCTGAACCTTGCTTGCAAGCAGACATAGCCTCTTCAGCCCCTGTTTCATGAGGCTGGGCTTGCCTTGCTTGAGGAGACCTCTTATCTTGAGATGAGGTGTCACTTCTGTTTTATATTGTTAAGACCACTTTCCCCATTGCTCATTATGTTTCAGCAATCTTCTTTTTTTTCCCCCCAAACACTTGTCAATTTCTTTCATTCCTATTACCACCTTTGCTTGTTTATGAGTTTGGGTAGAGTGGTCTTTGGTCAGCTCTTTATTTGACTAACTTCATTCTCCTTCAACTCTCAGGTATTAATAAGTACCTTGAGTTGTTTTTGTTGGGGCTTTTTTGTTGTTGTGTCTTGCAAACTTGGATAGAGGGAGTTTAAAACTCGACAGAGGGAGGCAAAGTCAGCCTCTGTTGCCCAGGCTGGAGTGCAGTAGCATTACCATGGTTTGGTGCAGCCTGCCTCACTGGGGCCCAAGCGATTCTCCTACCTCAGCCTCTGGAGTAGCAGGGACCACAGGCATGTACCACCACTCCTGGCTAAGGTTTTTAAAAATTTTTTTTAGAGTCTGGGTTTTACTATGTTGCCAGGCTTGTCTCAAACTTCTGGGCTCAAACAATCCATGCACCTCAGCCTCTGAAAGTATTGGGATTACAGGCATGAGCTACTGTACCTGGCCTTTATTTTTCTTTAATAGCAGTTGACATAAACCCAAATTATTTATTAATTTATCTGCTATTTTGTAACTTCCACAGTTTTTTAAACTTAAAAAAAAAGGTGATACCTATGACCAGTTATCCATAATCTTTCCATCTCAATCACTGTTTACATTTTATTTTGCTATTTCCTCCCACAATTTTTTAATGATTTTTTTTAAATTAAAAAAAAAATTTTTTTTTAGAGTCTTGCTTTGTCACGCAGGCTGGAGAGCAGTGGTACGATCTCGGCTCACTGCAGCCTCCACCTCCTGGGTTCAAGCAATTCTTGTGTCTCAGCCTCCCAGGAAGCTGGGATTACAGGTGAGCGCCACCACACCCGGCTAATTTTGTATTTTTAGTAGAAACATGTTGGTCAGGCTGGTCTTGAACTCCTGGCCTCAAACAGTCCACCTGCCTTGGCCTCCCAAAGTGCTGGGATTACAGGCATGAGCCACTGTACCCAGCCTTTTTATGAATTTTTAATATAATTAGGATCATATGAAGGCATGTATGTTTCTATTTTAAAACATGAAATAAAATGTTACATCTAGAATAGTGTTAGAATTGACCAAAACTAGACCTAATTACTACCCTCTAGACCAGGAATACTGGTAAACTGCTGCTTGCCAGCAGTTTTTATTAATAAAACATAGCCATTGGTACATAGCCATGCCCATTTTTCTGTTTTCTGTGCTGCAGTGGCAGAGTTGAGTAATTGCAGCAGAGGCCATATGGTCAACAAAGCCTGAAATATTTACCACCTGGCCTTTTAGAAAAAAACTTACTGAACCCTCTTGTAGACTATGGTGGCCTTCTGGACTTGAGAACTATTATTTGAGTCATTACTGCACAGTTAACTTACCTACAGAATATGGTCTAGACAGAAGTTACAGACTGGTGCTTTGGGTGTTATGTAGATCTATAATACTTGTCTCTGGTAAAGTCAGTGAGTCAGGCGTTTTTTGAGACAGAGTTTTGCTCTTGTTGCCCAGGCTGGAGTGCAATGGCGCGGTCTCGGCTCACTGCAACCTCCACCTCCTGGGTTTAAGCAATTCTTCTCTCTCAGTCTCCCAAGTAGCTGGGATTACAGGCACCCACCACCAGGCCTGGCTAATTTTTGTATTTTTAGTAGAGATGAGGTTTCACCATGTTGGCAAGGCTTGTCTTGAACTCCTGATCCCAGGCGAGCTGCCTGCCTCAGCCTCCTGAAGTGCTGGCATTGCAGGCGTGAACCACTGCGCCCTGCAATCAGTCTGTTTTATAGTTTCTCTAGAATTGAAAGGGTTCTACTCAAAATGGAGCTTCTGTTTGCCGTTTAGTTTGAGCATGTGACATGAATTATTCTTCCACTTGATAGTGGAAAGCAAGAGGTGCAGAGGTCTGTAATTAGGCTTTAGGCTGCATTAGAGTTGGGATTGATTGTTGCTAGCATAAACTCCAATGGGGATGAGGTACTAGGACATTAATTTTTTATTTCTCAGTCAAGGAACAGAGAGGTCTTGAGGGAACCATAGTTCCCAGATTCTTTTCTGCTGCTCATTCTTTAAATCTGGGACTGAGGGCCAGAGAAAAATGTCCTAGGGCAAAAGGCAGATGGATGTTCCTTACGTACATCTGGGATGGCAAAAGTCATGGATTTTTATTTGTGTGGCAAGCATTTGAAATAGATTTCATACATTGTTAAAGCTGTCCTTTTCAGTTAATCCTCAGAACTTAGTAGTAAGTCTTCTTTCTTATCACTTTAATCTACACTTTGATTAAACTGTTGAGCCTTGTCACTAAAGATCTATACTTGTCATTGTTCAGCCAGCTGTGAATCTATCTAAATTATTTTGTCTGTTATATAGTTCTTTTTTCCTGCTTGGTTCACTAGAATCTTATATGCTTTTTTTTTTAAATCATATTTTACTTACGATTTGGATCAATTTCCCCAAAATGACCTTCTCCACATTAAAACTGCCACTTTTTTTGTTCACCCACACATTGTAGTAATTTTTTTTTGGTTTTTTTTCAAAACCTCTTTACTATTGGAAGAGCTTAGTTTTATCTGTGAATAGTACTTTCATTTTATAAGATTGTTGAAATCAGTCCTTGACACACTTCACTATTTATACTTCCCTATTTAGGTTAATTCCTGTCGTGCCTTCTCATCCCTTCCATACGTAGCTCAAGCCAGTGTTCTCTGTTTGGCCTTATTTAATTGCCCCAGCCCCAGTGTCCTCTCAGCTTTTCTTCTTTCAGTGTAAAGTTGTGCTACTTTTTAAAAAAGTTTAACAGGACTCTAAATTATATGCTGTAACATACTGTATTCTTTCCTGTGCCACACAGATAAGTAAGCACCTACCAAGTACTTACGGATTAGCCACTGGGAAAAAGGGAAATACATAGATTATTACAGTATGAGTAAACTATTATGAGAAATAAAAACACAGGTTCCAAGGAGGAAAAATTACCTTCGGTTAAGGAAATTAAGAAAAGCCTCATGGAAGGGATGACATTTGAAAGCTGTGTAGGATTAGAATGTGGATTAATTCTTTGACCTGTGTAGTTATTTCTCTCAGTCTCCTTATATGTTATCCACATCATCAACATTCTACCCAAACTTGCCTGCATTACCTGGTTTTAATAAATGATTTTGCTCCTAATGCTTGAGAAAACTAGGGACTGAGAAAACTTGGGGATGATTTAAGTGTTGGCCTCATTCCCCCCTCACCTCTGCCTGCCTGATCTCACATTTAATCTTAACCTCCTTTCCTTCAGTATCAGGCCTCCCTTTTTCATGGTTAGCCCTTCCCCTGTGCTTTTGATCTTGTGCCATCTCATCTCTAGGATCTTACTTCGTTAAATTTCTCTTTATTTTCTCATATGTCTTCAGCTTCTTCCTCTCTTGAGTTTATAAACACAGTTGACTTCTCTTTGATTTTGATCCTGCATGTACCTTGAAGTTTCTCTCTGTTCTTTCACATATTTGAACCTCTTAAAGAAGAGCCGCCGGGCGCGGTGGCTCACGCCTGTAATCCCAGCACTTTGGGAGGCCAAGGCAGGCGGATCACCTGAGGTCCGGAGCTCCAGACCAGCCTGACCAACATGGAGAAACCCCGTCTCTACTAAAAATACAAAATTAGCCGAGCGTGGTGGTGCATGCCTGTAATCCTAGCTACTCAGGAGACTGAGGCGGGAGAATGGCTTGAACCCAGGAGGCGGAGGTTGCTGTGAGCCGAGATCGCGCCATTGCACTCCGGCCTGGGCAACAAGAGCGAAACTCCCTCTCAAAAAAAAAAAAAAAAAGCCTACACAATTACCTTTATTTCCTTATTTCTGCTAATTTCGTGGCCTACTGCAGTCTGGCTTTCAGCTGCTATAACTCCACTGACACTGCTATCAAGGTCATCTTCATTTTATCAACACATTGTCTAATTGCCACATCTGGATTGATTTAAAAAAATCTACAAAATCACTTGTGACCTTTAGGGAAATTTGAACACTGATTATTTGATGCCAAATAATTAATTTTTAGGTGTGATAATGTTACGATGTGTTAAAGAGTTTTTATCTTTTAGAGATAATACTGTTTAGGCTGGGTGCGGTGGCTCACCCCTGTAATCCCAGCACTTTGGGAGGCCGAGGTGGATGGATCACCTGAGTTCAAGACCAGCCTGACCGACATGGTGAAACCCCATCTCTACTAAAAATATAAAAAGTTAGCAGGGCATGGTGGTGCATGCCTGTAGACCCAGCTACTTGGGAGGCTGAGGCAGGAGAATCGCTTGAACCCAGGAGGCGGAGGTGGCAATGAGCTGAGATTGTGCCATTGCACTGCAGCCTAGGCAACAAGAGTGAAACGCCGTCTCAAAAAAAAAACAAAAGATAATACTGATTAGTTACAAGGAAATGATATGTCTGGGATTTGCTCTAAAATAACTGGGGTGGGATATAGATAACATTTTTCTTATGTTTAATGGTTGAAACTGGATGATGAGCATATAGAATTCATTATACTCTTTTTTTCAACCTTTGTGTGTGTTTCAAATTTTCTGTTCTTGAAAAGTTGGGGCTTTTTAAATAATGGAAAAGGGGAGAAGGAAGTAACCAAGAATAAAATCACTAAGAAATAATTATTTAATTACAATTCAGAATGGCATGCAGACTGTAAGCTTTAATAATAAGTGGCTGTTTAAACTAATTTTCACCAGTAAAAGAATTGGGACTTTGACAGTGGAAGCGTAATGCCTGGCATAAAGCAGATGCTGAGTAAATATTGGTTGACTGAATCAGCTAGCAAGAGCTCAGAGCTGGATTACATAGACAACTCGTTGGATAATTTTAAAGGCTGTGTATACCTTTGGGAAAACCTGGTAGTTACTAGTCACCCCATTTGTTTTCATAAATTATAACAACCCATAATGGTATGGTGCTTACCATCACCCCATTTGTTTTAATAAATTATAACACCCCATAATGGTATGGTGCTTACCATGTCCCCGGAACTATTCTAAGCACTTTACATATGTTAATTCTTTTAATCCTCGTATTAGCCTCAGGGGAGGGGCACAATTACTTTCCCCATTGTACAGATGAGGAAATAGAAGCAAAGAGACTTTAAATAACTGGCTTAAGTCACACAGCAGGTGAAGTAACAAAGCCATGATTTGATCTTAGGCCATCATGCTTCATAGTCAGTATTTTTAATCATAGTATTATATAGTCTGTCTTTAGTAAATCTTACAAAATTAATGTTACAATTGTCTACATGAATAATTCTAGGCAAGACTAGATTTGTCTAAGACATAGGTATTCTGATATATATCAGAATATATATAGTGTGTGTGTGTGTATATATATATGTATATGTCATTCAATTCAGTGTTGGATTTTTATTGAATTTATTCTAGGCCGTTGTGACTTTATTTCTGTCTGTTGGCTAACCTCTCTGGACTAGGAAATGTATACTCTGTTGAGGTGATTTGCTCAAAGTGGAAGCCTTAGTTCTAACTTGGCATGATAACTTGGAAAAGTGACTGAGTGCAAGATATTACTTTAGATAATTTAAGCAGAAGACTATATTGGGGCACAATTGAAAGTAAGAGTGGAAAATCAGATTCAGCTAATTGTTGATAAAGCCAGTATAATTCTGAATGGTTTAGATAAAATTAGTAAACACAAGGGCTGTTTTGTAGACTAAAGTAGGTGAAAGATTAATTTTATCTAAAAAGATTTCTCATCTCTCTTTTGTTAGAAGGTCCCCTAAGAAGAGCTTGGCAGACTCTGAAGGAACCTCTCCCTTTGCATAATGAACTGCCAGTAGAAACCTCTCTAGCCATTAGAACACTGTTTCTGTTTTTAGTAAACAGTTTCACATTCAAGCAGTTTTGTTTCTGGTTTGAGTATTTACAGGTGATGTGAAAGTTTAAGGATAATAACTTTGCTGTTAATGTCTGCTCTTAATCACATTCGTCTCAGGGAGGTTTGCTGTTTTGAAAACAGTGTTTTCAGAGAAAAAGATTATCTGTAGTTAATTTGATTTCCTCCTTCATTTCAGCATTTTTTTTTTTTTTTTTGAGACGGAGTTTCTTGTTGCCCAGGCTGGAGTGCAGTGGCGCCATCTCGGCACACTGCAACCTCTGCCTCCTGGGTTCAAGCGATTCTCCGGCCTCAGCCTCCCAAGTAGCTGTGATTACAACAGGCGTGTGCCACCACACCTGGTTAATTTTGTATTTTTATTAGGGACAGGGTTTCACCATGTTGGTCAGGCTGGTCTCGAACTCCTGACCTTAGATGATCCACCCGCCTTGGCCTCCCAAAGTGGTGGGATTACAGGTGTGAGCCACTGTGCCTGGCCCTAAAATGCCATTTATTGTTAAAACATTGTATGCCATTAATTTTGAAATTGACTTGTGCAGTTGTTGCTTTAGATTAACATCTTCATAAATTTATTATACAGTTAATGTTTCTTAGACAGTTTACCAGCTGTCATTTATCATTTACTTGGTAATTTAGTGATCTGAATTCTAATTTATTTCACCTAGTCACTGAGAATTACTTATGCTTTGCCTGCTCTCAGTAAAGCATTAGAATTAAGTAATGACGAGAAGAACAAAGGATTTTCTTAAGTATAGTACATGAACTTAAATACTTTGGGTTACCTTGTTTTAGTGTTACAGACGGTTTTTAATAATCCCTGGATTCAAATTAGCTGGGTGTGGTGGCGGGTGCCTGTAGTCCCAGCTACTCGGGAGGCTGAGGCAGGAGAATGGCGTGAACCTGGGAGGCGAAGCTTGCAGTGAGCTGAGATTGTGCCACTGCACTCCAGCGTGGGCGACAGAGCGAGACTCTGTCTCAAAAAAAAAAAAAAAAATTCCCTGAACTCTCTAGTATATATTAAATATTTCAAGTTTTTAAACAAGTAGTCTCAAGTAAAGGACTGGCCGGGCGCAGTGGCTCACACCTGTAATCCCAGCACTTTGGGAGGCCCAGTATGGGAGCGAGTGGATTACCTGAGGTCGGGAGTTCGTGACCAGCCTGGCCAACATGGTGAAACCTCGTCTCTACTGAAAATAGAAAAATTAGCCGAGCATGGTTGTGGGTGCCCGTAATCCCAGCTACTTGGAAGGCTGAGACAGAATCACTTGAACCTGGGAGGCAGAGGTTGCAATGAGCCGAGACTGCGCCATTGCACTCCAGCTTGGGAGACAGAGCGAGACTCCATCTGAAAAAATAAAAACAAAAAACAGAAAGAAAAAAGAAAAGGAAGGACTAGCTTTATTTTCTTTATCCACACTGTCAAATTTTGGTATTGTGGCAGTACTAAGAAATTTGTAGTTTTGGTAATGAGGTTCATGACGTATAGTAATCTGGTTATCTGGCACAAATTTGAGTAATTTGAAGAAGTCAGTCACTTTAGCTAGTGAAAAAGTCTAGCTATCTGCCTAACAAAAATAAGACTTCTTGGATCTTTCTCAGAACGTTAGAGCAAAAGATAAAAGATAAGGAAAAATGTGCAAGGAAAGAATGATTTGGAGAACACAGAGTGATAGCGTCTGACTAAAAGAAATTTCAGGAGCTGTGTTATATAAAATAGAAGGGGAAATAATCAGTGAAATAAAAGGAGAAATTTATCTTTCTTGAAAAATTGAATCTTTTGGTTAAAAGCATTCTGATTGCCAAGATTAGATGAAGGAACATCTATGTTTAGTTTCAACTTCTTTTGTAATTTTAAAATTTCAAGAGTGAAAAAACCCTAAAAGCCTCCAGACATAGAAGTTGTTACCTAGAAAGAATAGCAGTCCACTGGCATTGGACTTCTTCACAGCAGCAGTAGTTGGTAGAAGGCAGTGGAGTAATACATTCAAAGTTCTGAGTTTCTAACCCAGAATTTGATAACAGCCAAATGATCACTCAAATGTGAGAACAAAAAAAGACATTTTCAGAAATTTAAGGACTTGGGAAGGTTAACTTAAACGAGTTCTTGGATATGTACCCAGCAAAATGAAATAGAAGTTCAAGAAAGAGGATGAAATGAGACCCCAGAAACGGAATTCCTAACACACCAGTGAAAATCTCAGGATAACAACTATGCCATAGGCCTAGAAAGCAGTTGGTTCAAATTAGAACGAAATGGCAGAGTTGTCTGTGAAGAATGTCTTCAAGAAGAAAGTAAAAGCCATTATATGAATTATGTGGTTGAATTTTTTAATGTTAAGATAAAGTCAACGAGAGAAAAAAAGAAACTGGGGGATGCAGTATGACATTCTTGGCAGTAAACCACATTAAGCTTTGGAGGAGCCATACGTGTAAGTAAGTCTTGAATAATGGAGGCTGAAAGTAAAAGAAGACTCTTAAATATGCATTCTTTTGTGGAAATATGATTTTTTTTAAAGGAAAATAGGGTGGGGAGCGGAGTGTGGTACAAAGCTAAAGAAAGGTGCAGCTAACATTCAAATGCAACATCACATAGGAACAGTAGATAAAATAAGAGGAAGATCTGGAAAATGTGATGTAATGGGATGGGATTGGACTTAATATATAGAACAAAGAAATGCTTTAGGAGCCAGATCTTTTGAATAAGATGTATCATTGAACTAAACAATATACATTTTAGTTTAAAAAAATAAACAGTATATCTTTAAGCAGGGTTATTAATAACAGAATACTTGAAGGTATATTTGTATGATATTATGAATACATGCTTTTCATTAACTTACTGCCTGTATTGATTTGAACCATAATGTGGATAAACCAAAAGAAGAAAAACAGTAATACACAGGCCTTCAGTAGGAAAAACAGTAATATACATGTTGAGAGAAGGGTTGGAAAGGACGTCTTAGTAAAACATGGTCTGATTTTTATCAACCTGGAATGGGAAGATTCTTACTGTCTTTTCTCCACATTTAGCCCAGAAATGCAGGTTGGGGGAATAGCAATGATGCATAGTATCTCTTAGCCTAAGGCTCCTTGCTGACTCTTCAGATGGAACTAACATAGGAAAAGAAATTAGATCAGAAAGTATTTCAAGAAATCCCAGTCACCTGACTTTGTCATCAAGCTTTATAACACTGAGCAGCTTACCTAACTCCTTGGGTTTGTTTCCTCATCTTGAGTTTGTCGTCTTCAAGGTTTCTTGTGACTGCTTACGTTACATGGCTTTTCTATGCTAGATTTTCTCGTGAAGCTCACTGAGCTCTGAAAACAATTCTAAGAATGTATTTTTAGGATTGTTATAAGTGTTCAGCTTCTTTTGTGACATCTTTGGACATCATTCATTGGGTGAATGAGTTCTAGTGTGTTGGTCATTTTTAGTCATTTTTTTAATATAAGGAAGGAGGAAGTCAGTGGTATGTGGTATTTATATTTTGAAGGAGCAATCTAGAAAGCAAAACACAATCACAGTATCAGTAATGAAAGCACTGAAATCATTGCAGATCCTTACAGATGTTAAAAGGATAACAAAAGAATGTTATAAGCAATTTTATACCAATAAGTTCCATACCTTAGATGAAATGGACAAATTCCTTGCAAAACAAATTACTACAACTGACAATAAAAGGAAATAGTAAATCTTAATAGCCTTTTATTAGTTAATAAAATTGAATTCATATTTCAAAATCTTTCTACAAAGAAAATACTAAGGTCAAACGGCTTTACTGGTAAGTTCTATCACATTTAATGAAAAGAGAGAAAGAAACCCAGTCTTATCTAGACTCTTAGAAAATAGAAGCTAGCATTACCTTGATGGTAATACCAAAGACATTATAATAAAATCAATATGGAATATAAACCAACATTATTTGAGAATATATGTGCAAAAAATCATTTAGTATTTGCAAGTCAAATTCAGTGGTGTGTAAAAAGGATGATAGAACACAACCAAGGGGATTTTTATACCAGGAATGCGATTTTAACATTCAAAAATTAATGTAATTTACTGTTTTGACAAAAGAGAAAAAAATGATCTTCTCAGTAATTACAGCAAAGTGTTTGGCAAAATGTAATATCTATTCATGATATTAGCGAATTAGGAATAGAAGGGAACTTCCTCAGCCTGATATTGGGCATCTACTAAAAAACCTTTATTTGGTCATACTCATATCTCATGGTGAAAGGCTGAATGGTTTCCACCTAAGACTGGGGAAGAAAGCAAGATTTTCCACTCTTGACCACTTCTAATCAATGTTGTATTAGAAGTCCTAGTCGTAACGTGGTCAAGAAAAAGAAAAACACATTGAGATTGGAAAGGAAGGAGTAAAATTGTTTTTATTCTCAGATGACATGGTTTTATATATATAGCAAATGTTAAGTTACTAGGACTGATGTGAATTTGGCAAGATTGTAGGATACAAGGATAGTATACCCAAACAATGTAATTTCTATATAATAGTAAAGAACAATTAAAAATGAAATGGGGCTGGGAGCGATGGCTCACGCCTGTAATCCTAGCACTTTGGGAGACTAAGGTGGGCAGATCACGAGGTCAGGAGATCAAGACCATCCTGGCCAACATGGTGAAATCCCATCTCTACTAAAAATACAAAAATTAGCTGGGCATGGTGGCACATGCCTGTACTCTCAGCTATTCGGGAGGCTGAGGCAGGAGAATGGCGTGAACCCGGGAGGCGGAGGTGGCCATGAGCCAAGATCATGCCACTGCACTCCAGCCTGGGTGACAGAGCAAAACTCCATCTTAAAAAAATAATCAAATAAAAATGAAATGGACAAGTACCATGCATAATAGAGTAAAATTGTAAAATATTCAGGTGTAAGTTTAACCAGATATGTGTAAAATCTGTACTCCAAATTACAGAAAATTATTGGAACGTAAAAAGACCTACACAAATGAAGATATGTACCACATTCATAGATTAGAAGACTTGTTACAAAGATGTCAGTTCTACTCAGACTTATCTATAGCTTCTTCAAGACCTTCCCAATCAAATTCTTAACAAGATTTTAAAAAATTAACCAAACTGATGGTTAATTCCATGTGGAAATGCACGGGTCTTAGAAGAGTCAGCGTTTTTAAACAGAACAAAGTAAAAGGACAGCTCCTTGATTTAAAGATTTACCATAAAACAACACTGTGGTACTGGCATAAGGTAGACTAAAATCAATGAAACAGAATAGAGGGTCCAGACTCATTCATTCATATATATATACATACATATATACATATATATGTTTATATATATGTGTGTGTATATATGTTTACACATATATATGTAAATATATATAATATATATACGTATAATATGTAAATATATATGTAAACATATAATACATATATATTTACATATATATATATTCTTTTTTTTTTTTTTTTTTTTTGTGCCAAAGGTGCCGTTGTAAAGGGAGCCTTTTCAACAAAACAGCTATATTTCTGTATGGAATAAAAAGTCATCTATCTTTCTATATATATCGTATATTTAAAAGGCATATAACATAGATCATAGATTTAAACATAAAACAATGGAACATCTAGAAGAAAACATAGGAGAAAATCTTCATGATCAAGGATGGGCAAAGACTTTCAGTACACACAAAACAGGAATCATAAAGGGAAAAAATTCGATTTCATTAATATTGAAAGGTTTTGGTTTTAAAAATACACCTATGAAAAGGCAAGCTCACAGACTGGGAGAAAATACTATTAGAAAATACCTAACAAAGGACTTGGATCAGTATATAGAGAATTTCACAAATCTTTTAGATAATGCTTTTTTTTTAAAAGCACAATTCACTAGTAAAAATATATGAAAAAATAGGCAATACCACATGTTAGCAAGAATGTGGAGCTACTGAAATAATCATATTGCTGATGGGAGAGTAAAATGGTACATTACATTGGAAAACTGACCTTTTCTGAAAACTTAACCCTGTGACCCAGCAATTCCAGGAAAACATTTGTTTACAGAACTACACATTAATATTTATAGTAGCTTTACAGGAATGTCTATCAACAGATGAATGCATAAACAAATTGTGGTATATCCATATAGTGGACTATACTGCTCTGCAGTATAAAGGAACGAACTGACACATGCAACAACATGGATTAGTGTCAAAAACTTGGTAAGTAAAAGAGATAGACATGAGTACCTACTGTATGATCCTGTAGACATGAAATTCTAGATAGAATTTAGTTATAGAAAGAACAGTAGCTGCCTAGGGTGGTAAGAAAAGGGTGATTAACCGCAGAAGGGCTCAAGGGAGTGTTTAGGGGTCATGGAATGTTCTTTTATCTTGATTTTAGTGATGCTTCTGTAGGTTTATGCATTTGTCAAAACCTATAGAACCATATACTTAATATGCATCATTTGAAGGTAGTTATTTCTCAAAGTTGGCTTAAATTATTTTAGCATTTTTAGGCCAGGCGTTGTGCCTCACACCTGTAATCCCAGCACTTTGGGAGGCCAAGGTGGGCAGATCACCTGAGGTCAGAAGTTCAAGACCAGACTGGCCAACATGGTGAAATTCCGTCTCTACCAAAAATACAAAAATCAGCAAGGGCGTGGTGGCGCATGCCTGTAATCTCAGCTACTCCGGAGGCTGAGGCACAAGAATTGCTTGAACGCAGGAGGCAGAGGTTACAGTGAGCTGAGATCACACCACTGCACTCCTGCCTGGGTGACAGAGTGAGTCTCCATTTAAAAAAAAAAAAAAAAAAAAATTAGCATTTTTATTAAAATTTGATACTTCTTTTGTTGGTGGTGATACTGAGTTTTCGCATATTTGACAATTGCATGATAATCTTTAAAGTATGTAAGAAATCTAGGAGCTCCAAAAAGACTCATTACTTTTTGCAGTCTAAGATTATGTTTCTCAAATACAGACCTTTTAAGTGGATTAATTTTTCATGTATTTAAGAAAAGGTACAACACATACATGTATGACTGTGTTCATGTTTATTTCATAATATACTATTTCAAGTCTGTCATAATATTGGTAGGGTGCTCTCTTTGCTTTGTTCATTTGGTAGTCAAACTGTGCAGAATATAAATGTTAAACTTCTGCTTGGTATACCACAAGATCATTATAAAACTGGAGAATTTTTTTGGAGCTTTTTGAAGGTTTTATCTGCTGCGCCCCCTGGTGGATTTTACTTCTCATTGGGGTCACATGAAAATACAGCTATTTACCTTCGTAGGAGGTGTCTTTATAAAAAACTATAAAGCTTTTAAGTTAATCTTTATGTTGAAAAACTTCTCAGTAACTTCTGTTGATAACACTATGAGGTTTTTTTTTTTTTTTGTGATCTTCACAAGAGTTATTCAGTACAAGCTTTTCCGTAGATAATTTTGCCATGTCTGATGGCTTTTTTTCCAAAATACCTCTAAGAGATTCCGGGATCCTGTATTGGAGTAGTAGTTTCTAATAGTTCTCATTCTATAATATGGTTCTAAATTTCTTGCTGTACAAAAGAGATTGGAGAATCGTGTCTTAGAAATAGTACGTATAGTTGGGATAAGCCTTGAACATATTATGGTGCCAGAAATTAAGGAAGTACTAAAAAAAAAAAAAAAAAAGAGGTTGTTGAAAGGCCACATAGGAGCCAACCTGAAGATCTAATAAAGACCAAAGCTGGAACAATTTTACTAACAAAATGATAGTATTGGATTTTAACTCATGTACTAAAATACTCATGAGTCCATGCCATGTAAGTATTTTAATAAATAAACGATGAAGAAGGCACTGGTTTTGGTTTTGTATTTTTTTTACAGGAGCATCCCAATTAATGTAGAAAGAAAGAGGAGAAAAGAAATTTATTATTAGGCAAATACCGCGGTAATAAATGTGGCAGACAGGACCTGCTGATGGATGCCAAAATTAGGTCAGAGTTTGAGGAGAAAAGAGTATTTGCACAGTCTCAAAGTATTCCCTACCCCCTCTCCTCCTAGGATATTTTTTTAACTGCAAAGGAAAAGATAGTAGATTTATAGTGGAGAAATCTGGCAGCCACTACCTTGGCCAAGTGATCAAAGTTAACATCACTAGTAATAAGACATATTGACGTCATGAGTCCCTTGATACAGTGTACTGGAGGACACAATATCATTTCTGTGGTATTCTTACCCCAAATGCCTAAATGCATTCTAATCACGAGAAAACAGGAAGCTCAAACTGAGGGAAGTTTTACAAAATACTGGATCAAAAGTTTCAAGGTCATGAAAGACAATCAAGAGTTGTCACAAATTGGAGCCAAGACTCAGGAGAAATTACAAAAAAGTTACAAAGATAATAGAGTTCTTGAATACCCCTCAGCCAAATGGGGATGTTAATATCTCACAGAATTATAGTACAGTTATCAACATCAAGAAATTAACATTGGCTAAAAAATGGTGAAACTTGCAGAGTGTTCTTTTTCTTTTCCAGGCTTCTCTTCTGGATCCCACATTACATATAGTTGTTTCTTTCAAAATATTATTGTTAGAATTTAGAGATACTTGCTTTGTTTTAAATCAGTTGGTATATTAATAGGTAATAAGTTATTTATAAAGTAGCTATTAAAAGAATTTCCTGATGAAGCAATAGTCTTGTTGCTTTTTTCTACTACACAATTATTGGGAATTGGCTAAAATTTGAGGAAAGTTTTGTTTTTCTACCATTCTGTTTATTTCATTTTCTTTTCATTCCGAAAAATTTTAGCATCACCTAAAACAGTTTACACTTCTTTAAGTTGTCTTTACTTTTAATCCCAACAGTTGAATAGCAGCTTGGTGTGTATGTATTAATAGGAATGCTTTCAGAACCGGAAGACTGTGGTCTCTTCCTTACTATTTTGAAATTTCTTGTATTCCTTTTTTTCTAAATGAGAGAAATATATAAAGGAGATGATTTATGTTTCATCATCTGAAAGTGTGATGAATGAATATGTAACCTATTTCTGTTAGTATTATATTGCCACAGTATTAATATGTCCAGTTGAAAATACTAAAATTTAGTGTAGCAACATGAGCTGTCTAAAAGCAAGTTCTTAATACTTTTATGTAGTAACATTAACAAGATTCTTGAAGTCACTTTTTAAAATGAGTTACTATCTGAATTTTACATTTATCCGTGAGAACTGTCAGTGCATTGATCGAGGTTAAGTCTCAACAGTCTGTTTTCTATATAAACAATCTACCAATTCCTTATTAGTAACTTTATATTTTATAAACTCTGACTAAAATATCTTGTTTTTGCCACCTTGCTTAAATTTTAGGTAACAGTATATGACTTGAAGATTATTTTAATTTTTTGTCTAATATAATGTCAATTGAATATGTAGGCATTTTCAACTGTTAAGGCATTCCTCCCAAAATTGTCCTTCCAAAAAGGAGAAAAATAACATGAGTTTCAACCTGGCAAAACATATGAAAAAGAGTCTCTCTGAGTCACAAGATGAGTCAAGAGGGTGAGGTTTGTTTTTCCTTGTCCATCTCTTTTAAGGGAATATGATCCTAAGCAGTAGGAAAAAAAATATTTAATGAAAAGTGGCACCAAAAGTTAGAATTTGTTCTTCAATATTTAACTGGTGCTAAGTGCAGATCTTCTATAAATATACTGAAACTAAATTTAATGGTGCTAACAGGATGGGTTTGATCTGCTTTAGAGATCTGTTCCTAATTTGTAGGTGATTGCTAATGCCGATATTTCAAGAATTAAAACTCTGTTTCATACTCTAATATCCTACTGCAACTCAGCAACACTGCTGGCAAGTGGAAGTGCTTAAATAACTGCCCCTCAGGTGCCAGTAATGCCCAAATAAATCATTTTGTTTGATACCTAAAATAACTATTTTTACCATTTGTTTTTGAAAGCTAACTTTCTTAGATCTTGGCTTTAAAAATTTTTTCCTGGCTTTGCTTTCCAAGCTGGCCATTTAAAAATATTCTGGATATTTAGGTATGGATTCCTCTAGTTGCTTAGCCTCAACTAGATTGTAAATACTGAGTATTTAGTCCGTCATACTCATCATTGTAATCCTAGCTGAAAGGAGGGGAGGGAGATGAGGAAATAAATGAGTGGTTGGGGAAAAGATACTGCCTCCATACACACTGCACTGGCTTCTTAGCTCAAGATCAGTTTTAGCTACATAGGGTATGTGGGAATGATGAAGAATGGAAAAATTAGATAGAGCTTGTTCCCTCCTAGTCATATTAAAGGGGCTTTTTAAGAAGTCGTTTATTGTCAAGGTAAAATGTGATCACTGGCACATTGCTTTGCCTTTGAGGAAAGTTTTGACTACTCATCCAGAGCAGATCAACTACTTTATAATGTTTCACAAGATATTAAAACAAGTAAATAAAATTTAACTACTCCTTCTAAGGGCTTTTGCCAGGGAGTGAGATAATGATACAACTATAAGATAAATCATTAGTAACAAACCCCTTTCTTTTATCAGAGAAAAATTGATAGGTGTCTCATAAATGGAGAATTCAGGCAAGGACATTCCAGCAGGAGGTTTATAAGGAAATGGAGGTATAAAATCTATACTTTAGCAGAGATGTGCCAAGAGCATTGTAGCCAAAGGAAAGGAAATGGGGAAAGAGATAAGATGGAAATTTAAATTTGAGGCTAAGTATTGTCAAGGACTTTAGACTTTTTGTATTAGAAAGCCACTAGAAAATGTAAAGCACAGGAGCTAGCCATTTGGCTGAATTTGCCTTTTAGAAAGATTACTGTTGGCAATGTAAAGAAGATGGATTGAACCACATATGTTTATTTGATTTATGATTATTATTTTCAAGTATTAATAGTTTTTATTAAGACTGGAATGCTATCTTCTTGATTAGAGGAGTTTTCTGAGTAGCTAAAACAAACCTTTAAGTGCCTCAATTTCAGTTTCTTGATAAACAACTTTCTAAACTATAATTAATGTCCCCACTTCAATAAATAGACTCTAATAAATAGTTTGCATAAATATTACGATACTACATTTCTGCTTTTCCTCTTCCCATTAATCATACAGCCTAGAAGAAATGATCCTGATTTGTCCACTGAAAGTTTGTGGAGACATTGTCTTTTCTTATCCACTCATAATAGATCACCTTTGTGATCTGTTATGTTTAAATTCCCTGTCACCTTTCCTAGTCTGTGGTTGTAAACTAAGGCAAAACTAAAGATGGGAAGAAGAAAATAATTAACTAATCCTTGGTATATGTGTAAAAAATTAAGGCAAGCGTGGAGAGGGTAGCTCTTCAGCAAAATCTATGAACTTTGAGACACTGTTCTGAATGGTTTGCTGATGGTACCTGGTTAGCTAGTAGTTTTAAATACTGATGGCATTTTAATCAATAAGTTTTACATTTGAAATACTTATTAATACTCACTTAAAACATTATTAAAACCATAATTAAGCACCTGTTATATGTGATGCTCAGAGCACCAATGAAAAAGTCATGGACTCTGCCCTGAGGTGGAGTAGACATGTAAATAAATAAGCAAAAAGCATTTGTAGGACTTTCATTATGTTTTTTCTCTTTCAAGAGTAAGGGTGTGTCATTTTATAGATAGAAAATGGGGAAATAAGGTTTATTTGAACAGTTTGCATTTATGTCACATATTCCATTAACGAAGGAATACTCTTTAATAGAGGGATAAAATGCTTATGTAGTTGATGTGCTGATGAAGTGCTTATATGAACTTTTTTATCAGATTATGTATGTACATTAATGTGCTACATAATAATTTTCGGTCAGTGGCTGACCACATATACACAGTGGTTCCGTAAGATTCTAATGGAGCTGAAAATACATATACAGTCATGTGTCACTTAACGATGGGTTGCATTGAGAAATGCATTAGTGTAGCCTAAGTGTACAGAGTTTATAAAGTCTACAGTAATGTCCTAGGCCCTTATATTAAGTCGCCACTCACTCACTGACTCACCCAGAGCAGCTTCCTGTCCCACAAGCTCCTTTCATGGTAAGTGCCCTATACAGGTGTACCATTTAAGTAAAATTTTCATACTATACTATTACTGTACCTTTTGAATGTTTAGATATGTTCAGATATACAGATATTTAGCATTGTGTTACAGTTGTCTACAGTATTCAGTACAGTAAGATGCTGTACAGATTTTGTAGCCTAGGAGCAATAGGCTGGACCATATAGCCTAGATGTGTAGTAGGCTGTACCACATAGGTTTGTGTAAGTACACTCTGATGTTCATACAATGATGAAATCTAATGATGTGTTTCTCAGTGTAACCCCATCGTTAAGTGACACATGACTGTATGTGTATTTTGCTGTTTGCAGCAGTATTTAGATAAATTTTTCATCACAGCATTTCTGACACATGTATTCTAGAAAACCTCACATGCCATGAAATCACATCTGGGAAAAATATGGATAGAGTAGACCATTCAAATTATGCAGCTTTGTTTGTAACAGAGTATTAACATAAACAGTAATGATCTTAAAAATACAAGTACAAATTAACTGTAAAAATGAAACACCATAGCCCATCACTTATGAACCTTAAACGGGGACTTGTGCTTCTTTTAAAGTATGGTTACAGGTTCTTGAAGTTATTTGCTTTAGTAGAAACTACTTTTCTAAATTCAGTAGTGAGCCAATGTATGGCTACCTTTATTAATAGTTTTGGGGGTGAGGGGGAGCATAAAAACAAAAGAAATTGTCTTCACAACTTCATCTGTGTCCTTAGCTTTCACCAGACAACATAACAATGTTAGAAAGACTTGAGGTTCTTAAAGCCCCTAAACTTGTTTTCTCTAAAGGAAGGCACCTCTTCACTATTGTTTTCTTAAGGTCTTCATATATTGAGGTTTTTTTTTTTTTGGTTTTTTTTTTTGAGACGAAGTTTCCCTCTTGTCGCCCAGGCTAGAGTGCAATGGCGCGATCTCAGCTCACTGCAACCTCCGCCTCCCAGGTTCAGGCGCTTCTCCTGCCTCAGCCTCCCAAGTATCTGGGATTACAGGCACCCTGCCATCACTCCCGGCTAATTTTTATATTTTTAGTAGAGACGAGGTTTCACCACGTTGGCCAGGCTGGCCTGGAACTCCTGACCTCAGGTGATCCACCCGCCTTGGCCTCCCAAAGTGCTGGGATTACAGGCGTGAGCCACCGTGCCCAGCTTTTTTTTTTTTTTTTTTAAAAGAAACTTGCCCCAATCCTTTACTTGAAAAATCCCCGTGAACCAATGAAATTTCCATGATTACTGACGATACTACTCTCCTTCCTCTTTACCAATTATGTGTGAACTAATTCATATTAGAACACCATCTTGTAGCTGTAGTTTTTTCTTTGATAGTATATAGTTCTATTTTAATGTATATTTAAAATATATGCTTTAATTTTTAAGTTCTTACAGTGAGGATGCCATATATTTAAGCTGTCAAAACAGCTTGTATTTGTACTCTTTTCTAGCGTTGTGGGCTATAATACATATATACTCATGGGCAGTATAACATTTGCCTTCTTAATTTTCTTTTTAAAAGTTGTTGTATTTAATTTACTTTTATTTTTAATTTTTTGAGACGGAGTCTCACTCTGTCACTCAGGCTGGAAAGCGGTGACGTGATCTCAGCTTACTGCAACCTCCGCCTCCTGGGTTCAAGCGATTCTCCTGCTTCAGCCTCCTGAGTATCGGTGATTAGAAGTGCGTGCCACCATGCCCGGCTTATTTTTGTATTTTTAGTAGAAGTGGGGTTTTACCATGTTGGCCAGGCTGGTCTGTAACTCCTGACCTCTAGTAATCTGCCCATGTTGGCCTCCCAAAGTGCTGGGATTACAAGCGTGAGCCATTGCGCCTGACCCGTTGTATTTAATTTAAAAAATACATTTGTAATTATTTCTATAAAGTCATGATCAGAATTACTTATGTGTATTAGTCAGATATTTTAAAGGAATGAAAATGATGTAATTTAGAAGAAAATAGCTTAAACCTGTTTTTTCAAGAACTTATATAAGAGACCTGACACTGAATTTTTATGGAGTACTTACAAACTTAATGTAAACATTTCTTTTTAGTTATTCTTTCTCTTTTGAAGTGTTGACAAGTGAATTTTGTTAGCTAATTGGTTGTTAAGTAAAAACTGGCTTATTTGCTCAAACTTGCAAAGTATCTCTGGAAGAATATTCAGGAAATTGGCAACATTGCTTTCAGAGAAAGGAAATGGATATCTCGGGGTGGGAAGGGAGGGAAACTTTGAATTTTGAATACCCTTTGAATTTTTGAGTCATGAACTATTAGAAATAAAGTAAATTAAAATTTAACAAGAAAAATGAAAATGAAAGTACTTCAGTGTACAGAACAGAGGTTGATTGAACCTGTCTGGTAGAACCTCCGTGATCAGCTTAGCATTGTCAGTCCTGAAATAATCTTTTGTGACCTCCATGATCAGCTTAGCATTATCAGGCCTGGAATATCTTGAGACTCAGCATACAGCAGATGTATGTAATGGCAGGTGCAAACAAACAGAAAGGTAACCAAATACAAGTATTTTTGTTGTACTTACTCTATTAGAATAAATTAGTTAACATTATAACCTCTTTTTATCAAATTGGAAATTAAACTATTGGATAACTGTTGGATTTTTTCCCCCCTATAACTATTACAAAATTTTTCAAAATCTTGCTACTGCCCATTAGAAAGGATTTGGGAACATTTTAAAAAAATTCTTGCTACCTTTTTTGTTTGCTTTTAGTTGATGCGGATGAAATTAAAAGGCTAGGAAAGAGATTTAAGAAGCTTGATTTGGACAATTCTGGTTCTTTGAGTGTGGAAGAGTTCATGTCTCTGCCTGAGTTACAACAGAATCCTTTAGTACAGCGAGTAATAGATATATTCGACACAGATGGGAATGGAGAAGTAGACTTTAAAGGTAAGAAAGTAGTTATTTTTTATAATCACAAGTTAGATAACCTATTTGTATTCTTACAGCTCTGTGTAAAAAAAAAAACAAAAAAGTGTTTATATTCCTGTGACCTTAGAATAATAGATTACGTTAAAACCTCAGCATCTGTGGCATATGCACCTTAATGAACTAGGACCTTTTACTTTGTGGTTCATAAATGATTAAGTCGTTCTTTAGGATAATCTACCAAAAAGCAGGGGAGACTCAGTATTTCCTTTCTTTTTAGAAAATTAATCTCACTTTAGGGCAATACTGTATATTCTTATATACATTAGAAGCTGCAATTCCTTTTTTTTATTTTTTATTTTTTTGAGATGGAGTCTCGTTCTTTTGCCCAGGCTGGAATGCGGTGGTATAATCTTGGCTCACTGCAGCCTCTGCCTCCTGGGTTCAAGCAATTCTCCTGTCTCAGCCTCCTGAGTAGCTGGGATTACAGGCGTGTGCCACCACACCTGGCTAATTTTTGTATTTTTAGTAAAGACGAGATTTCACCATGTTGGCCAGGGTGTGGTCTCGAACTCCTGACCTCAAGTGATCCACGTGCTGCAACCTCCCAAAATGCTGGGATTACAGGCATGAGCCACCGCGCCAAGCCAGTTTTTTTTTGTTTGTTTTAACAAGTAAGTAAACATTTCACAAAGGGATTTGTCAATAGATTTTATTTTAGTTTGGAGAACAGAATTATAAGTGGAGGGATATAAAACTGATTATACTTCAGTGCTTATCAGGCAGTGAAGAAAAATGGTCATTTGTCATGAAACTTCTAACAGCATATTTAAGTGATTCACAATTTTGAAACAGAAGTCTAAAGTTTTTTTTGTGTGTGTCAGAACAATTTATAGTGGTTTTTTTTTTAAAGCCCCTTGTTACAGTCATATTCTAAGAGGAAAGAGTTAAACAACTTAAAGAATATGTTTTGAGTGTTCTTTTATCTTGCACTTAACAAATGTTTGTTCAAATTGATTGACCTTAGAGAACTCCAAGTTCAAATAAAAAAAATACAGAGAGACCTTGTTTGTTGAGGTTTCAAATTTGGCAATTTTATTTTTAAACGTTTGCTAGTAGTAGTTTGGTTTTGCAGCAAGGAAATATCCTTTTGTGGGTATGTAAGGTAAATAGGTTTTTTGTGTAAAAAATTGGAAGTTCTGATTTGTGAACATTTTTAACTCTTATTCAGAATTCATTGAGGGCGTCTCTCAGTTCAGTGTCAAAGGAGATAAGGAGCAGAAGTTGAGGTGTAAGTATTTTTCTTCACTGACTTCATTCCCTTACACTACCATCATTTCATACTTTATTATAGAATGCTTTTTAAAATAATGAAAAAGATGTCTTTTATTCCAGATCCTTAGACATAACTGAAATTTTACATTCTGGTGAAAATCTTTTTAGGACATTTGCAACTACTATATTTGAATAATGTGTTATTGCTGCTTTTAGTTGGATAGAAGGAAAACAGTTTCTTTCTACTGAAAACAGCCATGTAAACTACATATGTAATTTAGAGAAGAGATTTTTTTAGTGAAAGTGGGAAGAAATGTTCTGAAGAACCGAGGAGGTTGGAGTTGTTACTATATCCAGTTTTTTCTGTGCAGAAACTGAAGCTTAGCAGGGATAGTTAACTTACTCTAAGCTCCACTAAATCTGCCTAGGCAATCTCAAAAGCCCATACTTTTAACCAACTATGTTAAACTGTGCCTAAGGACAACTCTATTTTAAGGAAGGAGACATCCTTATAGTCATAATTTTGATGTTTGTCAGTTTACTATTTTTTGTCTTACTGAAAGCATTTACTTATGATTGCTTTGTAATTGGAATTGATTTTCCTTCCCTTTTTTTAGTTGCTTTCCGTATCTATGACATGGATAAAGATGGCTATATTTCCAATGGGGAACTCTTCCAGGTATTGAAGATGATGGTGGGGAACAATCTGAAAGATACACAGTTACAGCAAATTGTAGACAAAACCATAATAAATGCAGATAAGGATGGAGATGGAAGAATATCCTTTGAAGAATTCTGTGCTGTAAGTACAAAAGAGCTGGTTCTTCCATTAGTTATGTTTCAGCAACATATTTTAAAAACCACTTAATAGAGAATTTCCATATTTTGTCCTAAAAACTTAAATATTTGATTTTTCCTAATTGCCCATATTGTTTTGAAATGTGTTCTTCGTTGTAATTATTAATTAACAATTATTATTCTCAAGAATTAACATTCTCAGTGATCCTCTGATCAAATGCCACAAGGAGACTACTTTACTTATTGTTGGTAGCCTCTCAAATTACAACTAGGTTATACTCTTAAGATTCATTTAATCACTCATTGCTTCTGAACAGAAGCACAACCACAACGACTTAGCTTCTCTTCTCTACTTATGCCCTAAAAACATAGAGAGTAGGCTTTTTGATGTGTTACAAGGATTTTAAACTGCAAGCTAGAGATACTAGAGAAAACTAGAGCATCCAGAGTAGAGGCAAAGATAAAAAAGTTTGAAATTTTTCTGTCAGTAATGATTGGATGCTTCCATAGAAAGGTTTTCTTCCTCCTCTTTATTTTTAAATGTAAATCATATAAGGAAAAACAAGTGATTTTGATAGTTGTGTGTTATGCAAGAAGTGAAGTGTAGCTACTTTGACCTTTAAGTAGAAGTTCATATTATCCTTAAGCAAAAACCATCTTTTAATTTTGTTTTCAAAAAGTGGGGTGGCACTGTAAAGAATAGACTGCATCTTTTTGGAAGAGTTAGATGGGTTTGAGACTTTTAAGACACTGAACTACTCCCAGGGGGCGCTACCGCAAGCCTTTTCTGTCCCTTCCGTTTCACCTCCTTCACCATTGCCAAGGATCACTGTGAACTAGCATATGGTTGAGTGTGACATGAGACCAGGCTGGTCGTGCCATCATAAATAGCAGCCAGTTTTCAAAAGAAGGAAAGAAGAGAAATTCTAAGCCTTAGGGGAATAAAATAAATGGAAAATTCTTGGCTTCAATGGTATTGGAAGAGGGGGGAGAGAGAAAGAGAGAGATATATAATAAATATATAATATATAATATATATTATATATCATATATATCTTATGTATATTTTACATATATAATATGTAAATTATAAATAATATAAATATAAATAAATACAATATAAATATAATGTATAAATATATATAAATGAAGACTACTTGCATTTAGCAAATACAAAATGTAATAAGTATATCACTTATCAGTGGAAGGAAATTAAAATATATCTTTTATATATAGAAATAATGCTGTTATCTATATTGAAGACATAAGCTAAATTTCGAATTTATTTTCCAATATTTATTTTAGTTTATTTTTAAGTTTTCTTTCTTTTTTTTTTTGAAACGGAGTCTCACTCTGTCGCCAGGCTGGAGTGAAATGGCACAGTCTTGGCTCACTGCAACCTCTAACTCCCTGGTTTGAGTGATTCTCCTGCCTCAGCCTCCTGAGTAGCTGGGATTACAGGCACACGCCACCACGCCCAGCTAATTTTTGTATTTTTAATAGAGACGGAGTTTCACCATGTTGGCCAGGATGGTCTTGATCTTCTGACCTTGTGATCTGCCTGCCTTGGCCTCCCAAAGTGCTGGGATTATAGGCGTGAGCCACTGCACCCGGCCTGTTTTTAAGTTTTTGTAGACAGGGGTCTCGCTATGTTGCCCAGGCTGGTCTCCAGCTCCTAGCTTCAAGCGATTGTCCCATTTCAGCCTTCCAAAGCATTGGGATTACAGGCACGAGCCACTGTGTCTGGCTACCAGTATTTGTAATCAGTTGCCTTTTGCTTGTATTTTTAAGGGGCATAGTTTACGAGTGGAGAAAAATGTTCGTAGTGTTTTTAAAACCAACTTTTCTAAACATTGATCAAGCGCTTGTAACTTTGGCTTCATTGAGTTCTTTTTTATGTTGACTTCTGAAGCTGTAACAGTGAAAGATTGGAAGTTATTTTAAAAGATTGCATACTATATATGTACTTTAAAATTTTCAGAGTACTTAATGTATACAAATAATTCTTACAAATGATTAGTGACAGGCTTAAAGTTGGTGTATTGAACCCATGTATAATTTATTTTTACCTCCTCCCCAAACTCCAATAAAATGCAATGAATTAAAAAGAAAGGGTTATGAACTCACAAGGACAAAAATAAAGAGCAGAGAAGAGACAGCATCTAAATTTGGTAATTTAGAACGTTTAGAAAGTTGAATGGTTAACTAATCTAGCAGAATGATTCTAAGCTTTATCAGCTTGGAAATCTGAGAAACAAGCTGGGTTATAATGGAGAATCCATGAAAGGCTCAGAAATTGGTGGCACAAGCAACTGGAAGTGAGGATGAAAGTGAGGCTAAAAACAGAAAGATTGGTTAAAATCTGTTTTAAGAAGGAATTGGAACACACAAGATCGCCTTCCCTACTCTGTTCCCCTGGACAGCTATCTCTCCTGCACCCTATCAAGAGATTGGGGAGAGTCTCTAGGCTGGGAAACATGAGGCAGAGATGGGGTATATGTGTTGGGGAACTAAGTGACAGTAAGCATATTTGCATATTGGCATCTGTGCCCTTCTTCTGTACCTGACTTCCTGACCCCCAGCAGCTGGACTTACACTGTCTAGGTAAGAGATGGGAAAGAGCCCTCTTTAGGAAATCTTATCTCCCCAAAGAAATGGTGCTACCAGATCACGCAAAATATAGCTCTCACTCAACAGCCCCATCATTCACCCAGAGTTCCAGTGCCCTTTCTACAGAAGCAAAGCCAAGGATCTCACCAAACACTGAAGGAAACCTCTATGTATGGAATATAAAGATGAAACCAGGTCCAAAAAAATAAGTTGAAAACAAACAGATTAGACAAGACCAGTGTAAAAACTTTAAAAGGAAAACCGAAACCTGTCATTATCCTCGGGGATATTGTATATTGAATTTTTGAAACAAAAGTTGGATAATATATAAAAGAGCTCTTGGGAATGTAATTTTACATACCTATTTTCGGAGTTGTAACACCCGAATGCCAGGATTCCAGAAGGAAAATGGAGGGAAATAAATCATGAAAAATGAATCAAGAAAATACTCCAAAGCCAAAAATAATATGTTTTCTGAGAGGGCTTATGGAGCATCCAGCATAGTCTGTAAAAATAATCTGGACCTGGGCACACTGTCGTGAAATTTTGAGACAGTGGGAACAAATAACTGGTTCTGCAGATTTCCAAAGAGCTGGGGTGGTAGGGTGGAGTGCTGGGAGAAGGGCTTCATATAAACAACCAAGAGTCATAATGGCACCAGATTTCTTAGTAGCAGTGTGGGAAACCCACAAGAACATGGAGCATTTTGCCTTTGCAATTCTGAGGGACAGTTATTTCCAACTTAAAATTCTCTATAAACTCAAATGGTAGTAGACACTTTTAGGTATGTAAGGCCTTCTCATTTTGGAAACTACTGGAGGATGTGCTGCCACTGCAATAAGGTCGTAAATCAAAAAAGTAGAGAGTGTAGGATCCAGGAAGCAGAGGGTCCAGCATGAGAGGGAGGATCCCCAGTATGATGAAGAGTCCCAGAGATGACAGACCTGGAGACAAAAAGTCTAGAGTGCAACAGGTTGGAAGGCTCAAAGAGTGCTTTCAAGACAATAAAATTGATAGAATTACATAATATTTTTAGTTGAGTGTATTTAGAACAAAAGTTAGGGGTTGAATTATAATTACATAGACCATCCAGCAAAGGAATTAACTGTGTACCAAACAAATGTGCAGGAAAGAAGAAGTAATCATAATACATAGTTCTGTTTATCTGTATTGTATAGTTATAACAATGAAAAATGCAGATTTTTTTTTTTTTTTTTTTTCTGAGAGGGAGTGTTGCCTCAGTTTGTTGCCCAGGCTGGAGTCATGCCGGCTAATCTTTTTTTTTTTTTTTTTTTTTTTTTTTTTAAGTATTAGAGACCTGGTTTCACCATGTTGGTCAGGCCGGTCTTGAATTCCTGACCTCAAGTGATCTGCCCACCTCAGCCTCCCAAAGTGCTGGGATTACAGGCGTGAGCCACCGCACCTGGCTGAAAAATGCTGAATTTCTGATGAAAATAAAGCCATTGGAATGGTACAGAGTTTGTGAAGTGTGTAGGGTAGGAGATAGGGGGAAGAGAAGTATGTGAAAGCTAAAAATCTTAGAGACCTGGAGGTAAATAGTGCAAGTCAGCTGAAAACTTTAAATTATTGCCACTGCATAAAAGCAAATAGAGAATGAGGGCAGGATGACAAACTGCGTTTTTTTTCCACAGCAGGAGTTGTAGAATTCGTTGGCACTTTATGCTTTACTTTTCAAATAAAGGGACTATTTTTTTAGTTTGAATTTTAAAATAATACAGATACAAGTATACGTAACAACATGGATTAATCTCACAAGTGTAAAGTTGAGAGAAGCCAGACACGAAAGAGATTCCCTTTATAAAATGTACAGAAACAGAAAATAGTAGCTAGTAGGGTCTTGTGTGTGTGTGTGTGTGTGTGTTGGGTGGGAGGAGGGGAGATGTCTGGTGACTGGAAGATCTGGGTGCTGGTTATTGGGTGTTCACTTTGTGAAAATTCATCAAACTGTGGACATTTATGACCTATGCATTCTCTTTATGTAGATTAAATGTAATAAAACATTCCCCCCAAATGATACAGATACTACACTTATACATTACCATGTCAGTATTCACTGAGATGTGTATACCTACATGTATTTGACTCTACAGAAAAATAATATGCAGAAATGTTTATTCACTTGGTACTTTTTAAATTGTCTAGAACAGACTGAGAGTGACGTGCATATTTGATTGTGAGGACAGTTTTTGTCATAATATCTGGTTATCGTGTAATATTAAACTACTGAAGTAGGGGCCAACAAACTACAGAGCAAACCAGATCCTGCCCATGGCCTGTTTATGTCTGTCTTTGAACTAAGAATCGTTTTTACCTGAAGTGTTGTTTTGAAAAAAAAAAAAAAAGAAAAGAAAATGTGAAAGAAACTACATGTAGCCTACAAAACTTAAAATATTTACTATCTGGCCCTTGTACAAGAACACCCAAAAAGTAATGCCTGTTATCCTAGGAGAAAGAAACCATGAAAATTCTAACTGGAGGTCACTCAAGTTTTGTTGTTTTGGTTTTTTGTGTGTCTTTAAATTCACCTTCTGAATATAGCTAAAGTAATTTTTTTTTTTTTTTGAGATGGAGTCTCGCTCTGTCGCCCAGTCTGGAGTGCAGTGGCGTGATATTGGCTCACTGCAGCCTCCACCTCTCGGGTTCAAGCAGTTCTCCTGCATCAGCCTGCCCAGTAGCTGGGACTAGAGGCACATGCCACCACACCTGGCTGATATTTTGTATTTTTTTTAGTAGAGACGAGGTTTCACCGTGTTAGCCAGGATGGTCTCGATCTCCTGACTTTGTGATCCACCTGCCTCAGCCTTCCAAAGTGCTAGGATTACAGGTGTAAGCCACCACGCCCAGCCCCCTAGTAATATTTTTTAAAATTGTAATTTGATGAAGTAGTTAGACCACAAATGAGTTTCTCAGACACTGTGAAGCTTGATTTGTTCCTGTCTGTTGCAGGTTGTAGGTGGCCTAGATATCCACAAAAAGATGGTGGTAGATGTGTGACTCTTACCAGAGAGTACCACCCAACACTTTTGCTTTCTTCTCCATCTCTGAAGATCTGCTCAAGACGTCCAGCAATGCTCTCTGTGTATTTAAATGGAAGTATTTTTCTCTGTGAAGCCACATTTTCCAACATGAGCCTCATGAAGCCAACTAAGTGTTATTGAACTGTAATTCTCTCAATAACTCAGTGTAGCACTTTAAAGTCTGAAGGACAGCAACATGAAAAGAGCATATCAATGTGGTGGAGAAAGGGAAGGGGTTGGCTTTTTAATTTATTTTTCTTCATCTTTTATAACAAGAAAGTATCTATATATACATATGTAAATATTTATATATAGATATATGTAGCTTTCTATATATGTAGTAGGTTGGCTTTAATTTAATATACTTGATTCAGAAACAAAACAATAGAGTACAAAAGTGCCAAGCAGAACATAAAACATCCTTACTTTTATTTCACACAGTTTTATATATAGATAGAAGACTGTACAATTTGAGCCGGGTGTTAGGCCAGCTATTTTCCTTTTCCTGTGCTTTCTCCTTTGAGAGATTGACAAAGCATTTGTTAACGTCCTATTATTTACCTTAATTACATTTTTGTAACAAAGGAGTCTGTAACTTTATTTATACTTATGAATATATCCAGGGACTACTTCTCATTGCTGAGCAGCTTTTAATACACCTCTGCTTGAGGAGAAAGTCTAGTTCATTGCTACTGCCAAGAGCTAGTTCTTGTGTTCATATAGTAACTGCACAGTGCTTATAGCTGGTTCATTCTGTTACTTTGTAACTAGGAGCCATTGCATTTATTAAATGTCCCTCAGTAACGTAAGTGCTAGTTGTGATTTTATACATAAAGGCCAGAAGCTGTCTGAGGCAATCATGATTTATTGTATGTATCACTTACTGAAGAATACCTGAAGTGATCATGTAACTACTTATAAGGGATATCCATTTGTTTGATTACATGGGTAAATAATTTGTCATTAAACTTGTGTTTGAATCATGAATTCCCTTCGTTTCAAAAGACTTGCAGCTAATCTAAAAAACTGGTGATATTTAATATGCATGTATGTATCTAAACACCCACATATATTTGTGGTTTAAGTGTGAGAAATCTTGCTAATCTATATGCCACAGAAGAGCAAAATTGTATCCAAATTTATACCACTTAAATTTCTTTACCACGAGGGATAGAGCATGCATAATGGTTTTTTTCTTGATTTGCCCATATAATTGGTAATGGATAACTTAATAAATTTGTGTGATATAAAAGTAGTGTATCATGTTCTACCATTTGATCTTATCCCTTCCCATTTCTGCAAAGGTACTATTGGCTGGAAGAAAAACATTTTGGTTAGCTTTGTATGACAGTAGTCTTTCCCTTTAGAGTTTCTCTATAAAAACTGGTTTTAAAATCAGTGGAAAAGGGCAGGTTGAATCAAGGTGAATCAGTCTGAAATTGAGCACACCTGCCTGCCATCGCTGTTCCTTCAACTGAGTGCTGCACATCATGGGCTCTGTCTGTGAGAGAAAAATCCCGGTGCTTGGTGTCCTTGCATGACATGGAGTTTTGCATGTAGATCAATTTAAAATGTACCTCTTGTTTACATAATTTGCATAATTTTAAAAGATAATGTTGCCAAACTTTGGAAATGTTAATGTTCAGACTGAAAATCTCCACTACATGTAACTTCTTCCTCTGGATCAGTGGCATGGCTTATAATCCCAGCCAGTGGTTTGAACTGTTCCAGTGTCAACTGCCATGTGCTCTGCTTCAAGGGGGAACTAGTCTTTTGTGAATTTTTTGTACATAAGTATTTGTTACAAATATTTTAGCAAATGCTTTCTATTTCTCTTGCTTGTGCATATCTTGGCTGGCGTTACAGAAAAATAGTGTAAACATTATTTCCTTACTGGGGAATGAGGGTTTTTTCTTTTTCTTTTTTTTTTTTTTTTTTTTAGTTTGTGTGTGGGGGTGGGTAGGGGAGGGGATGGTTTATGTTGAATGTTTAGTTTTTCTTCTGCATGATACGTCATGTTGTGGGATCTTTAGAAAACTTCATACTGTATGAATAAGAAAATAAAATATTTGAAACTTGCTTGAATGTATTCAGTGGTCTTTGATGGCTTTCCATAGCTATGAGAATTTTTTTTCCTCTCAGTCTTTTAAATTCTTAAAAACAGTCTGGTAAAGTGACATTTAATCTCTATAAAAACCTACAAATTCCTGTAGTACTCTCCCATCACCTCCCACCATGACTTCCCCTACTACTACCCCTCTCTCTACTCCAGCCATGTTAGCCTCCTGTGGTACCTGGAGTCTTGGGTTTGTGTCTCTTAGGCCCTTGCGCTATCAGTCCCTTTTTGCCCCTTTCCCCTCCCAATATCTCATAGCTAATGCCTTCAGGTGTTTGTTCAGTTACAGCCTAGCTCAAAAGGAACTGTCCTGGCTACCCTATTAAAAAAATACAGATATACCTGGCTCTCCTTTCGTCCTCTATATTTTTCCTTCTTCGATGGCATTTATCCTTTTCTGACACAGTTTACTTATGTATTTTGTATTCCCTGACTACTGAATAAAATGAATGAAAGCTCCAAAAGGGTAGTATTTGTCTCTTGTTCACTGATAGCCCCAACCCAGTTGTCCAGAGTATTACCTAGCTCTTAGTGTTTACCCAATAAATAATCAGTTAATGTGATACCCTGTTTATGCAGGTTGTGATTTTATAATAAATGCTATTCAGTATTTTTAAAAGGTAAAATTGGCATTTGAGATTACATTTATTTGGTAACTTTGCTTTCATTTATTCAACTTTACAGTCCCTACTACATGTCCATCACTGTAATAGGCACTTGAGATGCTCCAGCAAATGACATCCCTGGGTCAGATAAGTTGGGGATGTTTTATATCCAGAACACCTGTATTGCCAGATGTGCACTAGTTAGAATGGGTTCCGTGACTTGTTAAAACATCCCAGGAGTAAAGGTTTGTTAAGCCTAAGCAAGTAGATGGATTTAAGCCCCAGAGCTCCTTTTTTTCTTTGAAACAGGGTCTTGTTCTGTTCTTCTGGGCTGGAGTGCAGTGGGATGATCAAGGCTCACTGCAGTCTCAGTCTTCTGGGGTCAAGCAATCCTCCCACCTCAGCCTCCAGAGTAGCTGGAACCACAGATGCATGCCAGTGCCTGGCTGTTTTTGTTTTGTTAAGACAGGGTGTTGCTATGTTGCCAGGCTGGTCTTGAACTCCTGGGCTCAAGCGATCCTCCCACGTTGGCCTCCCAGTGTTGGGATTACAGGCTTAAGCCACCACACCCGGCCCTTTTTTTTTTTTTAACCTACTTCTAACAGTCTTAAAAGTAGACAAGATGAATATCCAAGGAGCATGAGCTTTCTTGCATACCATCCTAGTTCTAGGTGGCATGAGAGTTGGAGCCCAGCTCTTCTAGAGCGAGTGACTAGGAGGAAACCCCATGGGTCTTCCTTGCCAACCACGAATACCTAAGAAAATGCTCTCTCTCAGGCCTATCTCCCAGGCAATGTATCAGTGAATACATACGTAAAGTATATGTCAGAAAATTGTACCAGATACTGAGTATCCAAAATCATAAGCCTTAGGGTGGCAGGTAGACACAATAATTACAATATAGAGTGACAAGTGCCATAGAAACAGATAAGGTTGGAAGTATTAGATTTAATGTCTTGGCCTTAGAGAAGGGTTTAATGAAGTTATTTGACCCAGGTTAAGATCAACTGCCAGTATGATAGTCAAATTTATTACCTCTATTCCTTCTTCATACTTTCCCATCCCAAGAATTATTAATTGGGTTCCCCTAACATTTTCTCTCCCTTTCAAAAGCCCCAAGTAGTAGTACTGCTACTTCTGGGGAACAGGAGATACAAACGCTTAACTAAGTGGCGGGGGGGGGGGGGGGGGGGTGAAAGCAACTCCTTAACCAACGTTCAGCATTCCAAATTTTAGCAGCTGCTAGGGAAATATATTTGCTCTCTTGTATTACTGACAGTTGTAATTACATAGGAAGTCTTCAAAAGGAAGTAATTTGGATAATACCAAAACATTATTTCCCTTTAATACAGATAACCCATATTTTCCCAACTGAAATGATGCTTTTAACTTCCTGCCTCCTCCGTTCCTTGAAAGTCGATTCAAAACATTTATGGTCACCTAGCAATGGTTCAATTCAGTCCAAGTGCTTGGAAAACCTGATTACAGGCATGGGCCCATTCCCCAGGAAAGTAAATGAAGTAGTCAAAATTTTGAATTTAACTTCCTGGGGAAAGGTGAAGGTAGGCAAGTACCTCTGAAGACCTGTACAGACTCCAGAATAAAAAATTCCCAAATCTTTTTCAAAAAGGTATGAGTAAAAGGATCTGATACCATTGTACACATCCTTGCTCCATGCTGCTGTTGCCAAAGGATAAAAAAATAATTTGAGGTGGGACATACTTAGCAATTTCCAGTTGGATTCCCAGTTGAGTATTTTGCAAAAAAAGCATTAATGAATGAAATTGTACAAACTAGCTTAGAACAGTGGGATATGTAACTGATATAAAAGAAACAAGCTTAACAATTTTTCTTTTAGTTCCTACATGAACTTTCTAATACTCCCATTACTGAAGTTTACATGTTTTCATCAAGGGTTTTAGAGATGCAGAAGAGAAGTATCAAAGTTAAGTTTGATAAAGTAAGTTCCTTCCATTTTGTAATGTATAAAATAATACTATTTAAACAGGCAGAAACTAGCTAATTTGCATTTACAGAACATAGTTTTCTAGGTGGGAAAAAAGCATTCTTTCATCATTTCACCTTTACTAGAAGAAACAGACTTAGGATGGTTCTTACTATTTTTCAACTTTAGAATTATTCAGTAGAAGCTGTATTTCAAGTACCCAACCATTCTGTTTTTCACTTTCAATGTAATCTTCAAAAATTACGTGAGACATTCAACATACTTTATTATAAAATAGGCTTTGTATTAGACGATTTTGCCCAACTGTAGGCTAATGTAGTGTTCGGAGCCCTTTTAAAGTAGGCTAAGCTATGATGTTCGACTTTTGGTATTTTCAACTCACGATGGGCTTATCTGGACCTAAACCCATCATAAGTTGAGAAGCATCTGTATACCCAACATTGGTTATGTATACTTTCATTAAATACTCATTTGAAAAGTAAAGCTTTCTTCACATCAACCCTGTGATGTAGGTCTTTAATTTTTACAACTGCAAAACAGGTTTCAAGATGAGCTCTTACTGATGTATATGGTATAATATGGTATAGCCAAAACCACTGCTTATGACCTCTCAAATATTCACACATCAAGGCCAGGCACAGTGGCTTATGCCTGTAATCCCAGCACTTTGGGAGGCTAAGGTGGACGGATCCCTTGAGGTCAGGAGTTCGAGACCAGCCTGGTCAATATGGCGAAACCCCATCTCTACAAAAATATAAAAAATTAGCCAGGCAAGGTGGTGCACACCTGTAGTCCCAGCACTAGGGAGGCTGAAGCAGGAGGATCACTTGAACTCAGGAGGCAGAGGCAGTGAGCTGAGATTGCACCACTGCACTCTAGCCTGGGTGACAAAGTGAGACTCTGTCTGCCAACAAACAAATATTCACACATCACCCAGTATTAAGGAAGGGTCATCATTCAGAGAGGTTTTTCTGAGATAATCTATTAAATTATAATTTATAAGGAAATGTTTATAAATTTGTATGAAGTTATAAATTTATAAATATAAAAGTATAAATCCATATAGAGCTGTTTAAACAAGAAGTTTCCCTCTGAGAGGATTACAGACTATGCAATCTGCTACATGTGATTTCAGATAAATGATAAATTATACCTAATGTGTAAGTATAACAATCAATTTTTGATATTTAAATTATCCTAAAACCTGTTGAGTGTGAATACTCTTAAATCTTTCTTTTCTGTTTTTGCTTCTGGCTGAGCATGGAAGAAGGGACGGAGGCTTCAAATGACTGAAATTGTTCAGATGGTTTCTTGTGACCGACCACTGTAAAGTATTTTTCTCCAGAGTCCAAAGGCAAGATAAAAAGTCTCTGACTTGAAATCAGAATCGATCTGCTGATCTGCTAGCCACAGCTCTAATATTGCCATAAACCTTGGAAGGAGGATTTCCTGCAAAGAGGAGAAAAAAAAGTATATATACAAACAGACTCACATTTATAGCGCCTACAGTCGTCCCTCAGTGTCTAAGTAAGACTGGTTTCAGGACTCCCACAGACACCACAATCCTTGGATGCTCAAGTCTCTTATATAAAAAATATGCACATTAACTACACACATCCTCCCATATACTTTAAATCATCTCTAGATTACTTATAATACCTAATACAATGTAAATGCTATGTAAATAGCATTGTATTATGTTTTAAAATTTTATTATTTTTAATTTGCTGTTATTTTTATATATTTTTTTTCTGAGTATCTGATCTGCCATTGGTTCGATCCGCAGATGTGGACCCTGCAGACACAGACGGCAGAAGCTGTACATGAAAAAGGGTCTAGAACCCTAAAAAGAACAGAGACATTTTCTTTAATTGGAAATTACAAAAAAAAAAAAAACCTTAACAGAAATAATACCCAAATATTCTCCAAAAAATATTTTAAACTTCTAAGAGCGAAAGGCACTGAGTTGTTAAAATATTTCAAAAAGAAGCCAATCACTGAGGCCTGGGAACCAGAGAATCCCAATTTTCTAAGCAAGCCACTAAGATCCTGTGACTCTTATCAGAAAGTACTGACTTTGCTGCAGGATCAAGAAAAAATGGGTTAAGTGGATCAATTAAATTGCCTGAAGCTGTTCAGCAGCTCTTCCTTTGTTGAACCTAAAATGTGATGTTCCCTGCTATTCTGGAATGGTTTTTCTCTGCACCTTATCAGGAAGGCAGGAAAGATTTAAGCAATATTACCCAATAAACACTTTCTCTTCTCTTGCAGACAAATGGAATCTAAGCAAAAATATTTCTACTTCCAGCTGGGCGTGGTGGCTCACGTCTGTAATCCCAGCACTTTGGGAGGCTGAGGTGGGCGGATCACAAGGTCAGGAGTTCGAGACCAGCCTGGCCAATATGGTGAAACCCCATCTCTACTAAAAATACAAAAATTAGCCAGGCAAGGTGGCGGGCATCTTTAGTCTCAGCTACTCACGAGTCTGAGGCAGGAGAATCGCTTGAACTTGGGAGGCAGAAGCTGCAGTGAGCCAAGATCGTGCCACTGCACTCCAACCTAGGCAACACAGCGAGACTCTGGCTCAAAAAAAAAAAAATTCTACTTCCTTCTCTAGGCCCACCTTTGCCAACTTGCAAGGGTTTCTACTTGCGATCTTTAATATTACCCTAAATTGCTTTGCAAATGTGGTTTTGACTTCCGCAATTAACTTCCTATCCCTCCCAGAGAAAACACCAAAGAAAGAAACTGCTATTACCCAAGATTAGGTTGCAAATGGCAGTTCTTGCCATCTTGATATTTTGGAAGGAGCCAAGGATGTGAACTTTCCTGAAAGAAATAAAATGAGACAAATTAGTGGCTGGGATGCAATGACTCACACCTGTAATCCCAGCAATTTGGGAGGCCAAGGCAGGTAGATCGTTTGTGGCCAGGAGTCTGAGACAAGCCTGGACAGCATAATGAGACCCCATCTCTACAAAAAAATTCAACAGTTAGCTGGGTGTAGTAGCACGTGCCTGTAGAGTGACAACATGCCAACCTGAGTGACAGACCAAAACCCTCTCTTAAAAAAAAAAAAAAAAACAACACATTGTAAACAAAAAAGCATTTCCTTACCTAAGTCCTGTACTCCAAAAATGCTGGAAAATAATGATATTTGAGTCAGATTCTTTAATGAGGGCAGTGGTTATGGCTGTACAACTCCACGAATATACTAAAAACCACTTTTTAAAGGGGTGAATTTTATGGTATATGAATTGTATCCCAATAAAAAATTATTAGAAAGGACAAAGAATTGTTTGAAAAAGTAAAATTTGTGAAGATTCTTGGTTAATGATGGCTCCCATCCCGTAAGTGCTTTATGTGCCAGGGCTTTCTATGCATGCCCTCATTAATCTTCACATGACCTTCCTGTTTTTACAGATGAGAAGTTTATAAGAAATCAAAAAGCCTGCCCAAGACACACTGGCAGAGCTGGTTACTGAATACCCATAAATGTAATACTGTACTCAATTTCAACATAATTGGTTTTCAACTACAAAGTTTCTTAAAGATTATCTAAATTTCTTCAGGGCTCTGAGGATCATTTAGACCCTTTTAATGGGCATTCTTTACTGAATGACAAAACTGACAAGATACAGTTTTGCCTTTTTGAGTCCATCTTCCAAACTGTTTTCACTGTGCCCTGTACAAATCAGCTAAAGCTCCTATATCTTCAACCCCTGTTAATATTCCCTTCACCTTCTGGCTTTAACTAAGGCCAGATCTCAAATGGTGGCCAGTTTTTCCTCCACAAACCAGGTACCTCTGGGCCTGGGGGAGGAGCAGGTGCCTTCATGCCACATCCAGACTACATGCTCTCCCTCCTGCCTCCCTAAAAACCCTTCGGCTTTGGATCTGCTCTCAGGCCACATCACCCACCACCCTGCCTGGCTGCGGTCCTCAGCTGCCCCTGCAGATCACCTGTGAAGACGTTAGCTCCTGGCTCGCTGTCTTTCTCTTGCTATTCCCCATCACCATGCTCGATCATGTCAATACCCATGAAGATGATAATCCCAACATGCCAGCCTCTCAGGTCCTTGATGTCCTTTATGCCAACATGGGGTCTTGTTTTCCACCCTACTCCAGCCTCTTCCATCCATGGTCACACCCTGGATTTGGTCATTACCAAAAACTGCAACCCCCCATAATTTCGATTTCAAACATTCAACTCTCCCTTCACCACTTACTGTCATTCCAGCTCATATCTACACAAATAATCCTTCACCCCTACCCCAGGAACTCCCATCTATGGATCCTACCCACCTTCACTGCCTCTCACCCCCTCACATCCCACCTCCCTTCCTCTGCTCACAATCATCCAATGACTTCCTATTCACTCAGAGTAAAAGCCAAAGTATTTATGATGACCTCAAGGCCCTATTATTTTTGACTCATCTATCACTCTCTGCTCTCTCCCTTTCGTCCTTGATCAAGCCTCCTCGCTCACTGCCAGATGTACCCTCAACTCAAGATCTTTGTGCTTTCCCCTTCCTCTGTAATGCTCTTCCTCCAGACACCTGCAGATGAACAAAACAAACATTTACAAATGCTCCTTCCTCAAACTCCACTAAAATGACAGGAAAGATGCAAGCCCAAAAGGAAGAAGAGAGTGATAACAGTAGCAAAGTCCAGAAAGGTGGAAAGCAGATGGAGGAGATGGAACTGACTGTGCAGACCCAAGTCAACTGATGCCTAAATCAGCAGCAGGAATATCAAGAAGCAGAACTCCGGGAAAGAGACTCCAAGAGGCAGGGGACAGGGAACCCAGGATGATGGCTGTGCAGCCAGAATGCAGGGCAGAAAGCATGGGGGCGTTTTTGGAATAGACATCTCCAGGAGAGATTTCTCAAATATTAGATGCATTCGAATACATCAAGAGGAGATACAGACAACGTATAGCTTCTTACTGAATTAATACGATGAAAATGAAGAAAGGACATAGACACTTAACAGTTACTTCCTCAAGTGAAAACAATGCTGCAAAAGAAAGATAAGGCAGTCACAGTATTTCACCTGGCTCAGGTATAAGTACACTGAGCACTGATTTCTGTTTTCAGGTAATACTGAACACGAATCTAACAAAAACCACAAGGGGACCATCAGGAGGACAGAGAAGAATAAATCGGAGTGTCAGAAAGGCTGAGTGTGTGCAGTGGAAGTAAGGGGGTGAAAGACAGCTAAATCTTCATCTTTGATGGTAGAAAGTCAATAGTGAATCTGAAAAATAAGTGGCTGTATATGGAAATATCTGGAAATACAGAGACAAATAATTTAAGATAAGCTAAAAGAGATGAAATTGGTTCCCCTGAAAAGGGTGAAATGGAGGTAGGCAGTAGAAATTTTTGGCTTTTTTTTGTTTTTTGAGACGGAGTCTTGCTCTGTCCCCCAGGCTGGAGTGCAGTGGCACGATCTTGGCTCACTGCAAGCTCCGCCTCTCGGATTCACGCCATTCTCCTGCCTCAGCCTCCCAAGTAACTGGGACTACAGGTGCCTACCACCACGCCCGACTAATTTTTTGTATTTTTAATAGAGACGGGGTTTCACCATGTTAGCCAGGATGGTCTCGATTTCCTGACCTTGTGATCTGCCCGCCTCAGCCTCCCAAAGTGCTGGGATTACAGGTGTGGGCCATCACGCCCGGCCAATATTTGGCTTTTTAAAACTATGTGTATGTTTAACTTTGATTAAAATTATTTAAAACAGCATGACAGATGAGGAAATAAGGACAACAAGAACAGATAAAGTGGGAGTAGTTTTGCTGCAGAAAGAACCAAAGTAATGGGGCAATAGTTGGAAAGGAATGGAGGCTTTGAGACACAGAGGCAACATCATTTCCCATCTGCTGTATTAAATATACCTGGAACCAATTGTTTTTAGTTTTCTATCTGGCTCACATTATACTGTATTTTGCCAGGTTATTGGCAACTCATCAAAAATAACTTTTATAGGTACACAACAGCCCATCTAACAGCTTTATTATAATTAATATAAACTGTTAAACGTGGATTTCCAACTAGCCTGTCTACAGCAAAAGCAAGAGATAGTACATCTCTTAATTTCAAGTAGTCTGTAATTCAGTTTGTAAGAAAACACAAAAGATATAAGTAATTCAGTAGCAACATTATTCACATAGCCACAAACTGAAAACAACCCAAATGTCCATCTACTGTGACTGGATAAACAAAATGTAATACAGCTGACTTTCGAATAATAGGTTTGAACTGCACGGGTCCAGTTACAGACAAATTTTTTTCAGCGCATATATTGGAAGATATTTTGGAGATTTGAAAAAACCCAGAGAGGAGCTAAGTATTGTAGAAATGTCAAAAAAAATTAAGAAAAAGCTATGTCATGAATGCATAAACTGTATGTAGGTACTAGTCTATCTTATTTAGTACCATAAAATATACACAAATCTATTATAAAAAGTTAAAATTAAAACTTATGCACACAAACACAAGCCATATATGATGCCATTTGTAGTCAAGAGAAATGGAAACAAATGCAAAGATGCAGTATTAAATCATAACTCCATAAAATTAACTGTAGTGCATACTGTACAACTTCACAGCCACCACCTATTGCTCTTGTGGTGAGCTCAGGTGTTGCAAGTATCCACTCAGAATGCCATGTGATGCTGATCACATGTGATGCTGATCATGTCCCATGAGCAGTTTTGACTCTCCAATAAACTGCCTATCACAGTAGAAAGTGATTTCTCATGGTTTTTGCCTATTTTTAATCTTAGTGCAATATTGTAAGCTTTGGGACCATGGGACCCACCCAACGTGGGTCCCACACAAAGTGCCTCTAGTGATGTTGGGAGTGCTCCAAAGAAGCACAGAAAAGTCATGACAGTACAAGAAAAAGCTGAACTGGCCAGGCGCGGTGGCTCACACCTATAATCCCAGCACTTTGGGAGCCCGAGGTGGGTGGATTGCAAGGTCAGGAGATTGAGACCATCCTGGCTACCTAACATGGTGACACCCCATCTCTACTAAAAATAGAAAAAAATTAGCCAGGCATGGTGGCAAATGCCTATAGTCGCAGCTACTTGGGAGGCTGAGGCAGGAGAATCCATTGAACCCGGGAGGTGGAGGTTGCAGTGAGCCAAGATTGCACCACTGCACTTCAGCCTTGGCGACAGAGGGAGACTCCATCTCAAAAGAAAAAAAAAAAAAAGAAAAGGAAAAAGAAAAAGCTGAATTGCTTGACAGGTACTGTTGACTGAGGCCTGCAGCCGCAGTTGCCCACCACTTCAAGATAAATGACTATACCATAGGACCATTGTAAAAAAAAGAAAAGGAAATTCATGAAGCTGTCACTGCAGTTACAACAGCAGATGTGAATACACCTGCAGTTTTGCCAAATACCCCTTTATCTTATAAAATAAAAATAAAGCCCCTAGGCCCCCAGGCAAGACAGAACAGGCTGTGGCAATAAGATATCCAATTGTAAGTAAGACCTAAGACCACCTGGGCAAGGGTTAAGTCATATACCCTACATTTAAAGAGTAAACGACATTCTAACTGCCACAGGATACTTTTTTTTCTCTAGCAGCTTAACAAGCACTGGCCTTGTGATAAACAATATTAAAACAATTACAGCTCACCAATAGCTAGATACAGATTGACCCCAGCTTCCCTCTTCTCACACTGTTCCACAAACAGTAACTACAGCTTTGACTGGACAAGAGACTGATCCCAGTAACATCTCCTGATAAGAGATCACTGACCATGGACTGGTTCTACCAGCTTCCAGAGGCAGTGCATTCAGTCGTCATGTCCCTGTCCCTACTTCATCTTATAACATACAGGATCTAATTGTCAGGTATTTTAAATGTTAAGTCTCCACCCCAAAGCGACCAGCGGTTGTATGTTACATTTATTCAGTATACAAGCATTAGGACCCCTCTTATATTCAGAGCTCCTCCTATAACCTGTTAAATAAGTATACTTGGCCAACCCATTCAGCATAAATTCCTGTCTCATCCTTTCCTCCTTCAAAGTGCCTGCTTTTGGTCTCTGCTGAAGGCTATACTTCCCAGCCTGTCAGAATGGCCACCCTGCAGACTGCAACCCTTTCTAAGAAATAAAGTTTCCTTTCCAAATTTATAGATCTTGTGATTCTTTTCTTGACAATCTCAAATTGGAAATGCAGCTTTTATGTGGGTGCAGGATTATTCTAAGAAAGACATATCTATAGAGTCTAATATGATGGAGAAAAAAATTAAGTCATTATATGACAACTTACAGCAAAAGGAAAGTGAAGGAGCTAAAGCTGGAGAACTTAACGCCAGCAAAGGATGGTTTGATAATGTTAGAAAGAGGTGGCTTTAAAAATGTCAGGATAACAGGAGAAGCAGCTTCTGCTCACCAAAGGGCAACAGACAAGTTCCCAGATGCCATTAAGAAAATCATTGAGGAGAAATAATATCTGCCTGAACAGGTTTTTTGTGCAGATGAAAAATGTCCTGTTCTGGAAAAAAAAGTCACAAAGGGCAATTATTAGTAAAGAGAAGCAAACACCAGGATTTAATGCAGGAAGGGATAGGCTAACTTTACTGTTTTGTGCAAATGCAGTCAGGTTTATGATCAGGACTGCTGTTATCTATAAAGTTGCTAACCCCAGTCCTTGAAGGGAAAAGGTAAACACCAGTGGCCTGTCTTCTGGATGTACAAGAAGGCTTGCACAAGGAGAGCTCTTTTTCTGGATTGATTGTATCGATGCTTTTTCCCTGAAGTCAGGAAGTATCTTGCCAGTAAGGGATGCCTTTTAAAACTCTTTTGATGTGGAGCAATGTCCCAGCCACCCAGAACCCCATGAGTTCAACACTGAAAGGCAACAAAGTGGTCTCGTTGCACCCAAACACTCTCTAATTCAGCCTCCAGAACAGGTAGTCATAAAGACCTTTAAGGTTCATTACACACACTACTCTATGGAAAATAGTGTCAATGCTATGGAAGAGAACTCGATGGAAAGAACATCATAAAAGTCTGGAAGGACTATGCCATTGAAGACACTGTCATTATTATGGAAAAAGCTGTGAAAGCCTCACGCCTGCTATAAATTCCTGCTGGAGAAAACTATGTCCAGAGGTTTTGCATGACAGTACAGGATTTACGACACAGCCAAACAAGAAATCATGAGAGAGACTGTGGATATGGCCAAAAGTGAGGGGCGAAGGGTTTCAAGATGTGGATCTTGGAGAAATCAAGAGCTAACAGACACTATGCCAGAGGAATTAACAGAAGACGGCTTGATGGAGGTGAGTACTTCTGAAGCAGTGCCGGGTGATGAGGAAGATGATGTAGAAGCAGCAGTGTCAGAAAACAAGGTGACATTAGACAGTTTGGCAGAAGGTTTTTGATTATTCAAGATGCTTTTGATGTCTTTTATGACATAGACCCTTTTATGACGTGGGCACTGAAACTAAACAAACTGTGGAGAAGGACTGGTACCCTACAGAAACATTTTTAGAGAAGTGAAAGGGCAAAAAAGTCAGAAATTACAATGTATTTCTGTAAAGTTCCAGAGTATGCTTGCCTCTCCTGCCTCCCCTTCCACATCTTCCTCCTCTGCCACCCATGAGACAGCAAGATTAACCCCTCTTCCTCGTCCTCCTTAGCTTATTCACCATGAACACCTTTATGATGATCCACTTCCACTTAATGAATAGTAGATTTTCTCTTCCTTATAATTTTCTTAATAACATTTTCTTTTCTCTAGCTTACCTTATGAAAGAGTACAGTATATAATACATATAACACAAAATATGTGTTTATCAACTGTTTGTTATTGCTATAGCTTCCAGCCAAAAGCAGGAGTAGTTAAGTTTTGGGAGAGTCAAGTCATACATACATGGATTTTCAACCATGTTGGGGGTTCAGCATCCCTAATCCTTGCAATATTCAAGGGTCAACAATATACCTGTACAATGAAATAGTACTTGCCAATAAAAAGGAACTACTGATACACCCAACAAAATGGAGAAATCCAAAATAACATGCTAATTAAGAGAAGTCATACACCAAAGCCTACATACTGTGTATTTCCATTTATATGAATTTCTAGAAAGTGCAAAATAAGAGTGACAGAAATTAGAGCAATGGTTGTCCCAAAAAAGGGTGGGGGCAGGCAACTGATCATAAAGATGCACAAGGGAACTTTCAGGGTAAGAGAACTGTATGAGTGTCATGGGACTATAATATACATTTGCCAAAAGCTCACTGAACAGGATACTTAAAACAGGAGAATTTTATTATATGTAAATTATACCACAATAAACTTCTAAAAAGTTGGTTTAACTAGTAAATTTTAGGTTAATACTTATAAATTTACCAGTAATAAACTTAATGACAGACTATATAATTTCATTGGCAAATCAGTTACAGTTTTAGATTTCTAAATTCATTTTTTTTTTGAGACAGAGTCTCACTGTCGCCCAGGCTGGTTTCGAATTCCTGACCTCAGGTGATCCACCTGCCTTAGCCTCCCAAAGTGCTGAAATTACAGGTGTGAGGCACCACGCCCAGCCTGTTTTTTTTCTTTTTTTTTTTTTTTGAGATGGAGTCTCGCTCTGTCGCCCAGGCTGGAATGCAGTGGTGCAATCTTGGCTGACTGCAGTCTCCGCCTCCCAGGTTCAAGCAATTCTCCTGCCTCAGTCTCCCAAGTAACTGGGATAACAGGCATGTGCTACCACGCCCAGCTAGTTTTTTTGTATTTTTAGTAGAGACTGGGTTTCACCATGTTGGCCAGGCTGGTTTTGAACTCCTGACCTCAGGTGATCCGCCTGCCTCAGCCTCCCAAAGTGCTAGGATTACAGGTGTGAGCCACTGTGCCGGGCCATGGAATTCTAAATTCATGAAACTTTCAGGGCTACTCAGCCAGTCCATGACTTAACGATGATTTAACTGAAGATTTTTTTTTGACTTTATAATTGCGCCAAAGTGATATGCATTCAGAATGCTCTTCAGTTTTCAAAGAGAAGTATCCTATGATATCAAATGAAGTATCAAATGAACTTCTGACTTATGAGATCTTTAATTTACAACAGGTTTATCTGGACGTAACCCCACCATACGGTGAGGAGCATCTGTATATGGATTTTTTAAAATTAATTAATTTTTTATTTTTTGGATACAAGGTTTCACTCTGTCACCCAGGCTAGAGTGCAGTGTTGCCATCATGGTCCACTGTGGCCTTGACATCCTTGGTTCAAGCAATCCTCCCACCTGAGCCTCCTGAGTAGCTAGGGCTACAGGTGTGCACAATCACGCCTAATTTTTATATGTTTTGTAGAGATGGGATCTCCCTGTGTTGCCCAGGCTGGTCTTGAACTTCGGGGCTCAAGCATTCCTTCCTCCCACCTTGGCCTCCCAAAGTGCTGTGATTATGGGCATGATCCACTGTGCCCAGACTGCATGTGGTATTTTTATTTTTATTTTGTTAGAGTCTCACTCTGTCGCCCAGGGTTGAGTACAGTGGCATGATCGTGGCTCCCTGTAGCTTCAACCTTCTGGGCTCAGGTGATCCTCCCACTTCGGCCTCCCAAGTAGCTGGAACTACAGGTGTGGGCCGCCACACGCGGCTAATTTTTGTATTTTTCTGTAGAGAAGGGGTTTCACCATGTTGCCCAGGCTAGTCTCAAACTCCTGAGATCACGCCATCCACCTGCCTCAGCCTTCCAAAGTGCTGGGATTACAGATGTGAGCCACCATGCTTGGCCATAGTTTTAAATGTGATGTGCATTTGCACATTTCCAGTTCAAAATAGCTTCTCCCAAGGCTCCATATTTCTGACTCTAGGCTCAATCCATAAAAGATCAAACAATATAATTATATTCCTGGCTTCAGGTAAAGAGGGCCACCAACACAGTAGTATAGTTATCCTTAAAGTGTAAAGAATGTACAAAATTTAGACTCTATATAATGAAGAGTCCTTCAGTATGGAGCAAAATTGAGATATTAAATGAAATTATTTCAGGATTTAGTCGCAGGCATAACCCTCCTCCTCTCAGTCAACTGTTCAGTTTCCCAACTTCATAGCATTATATAATCTCTGAGCCATCTGCCAGTAAGATCCCCAGCCCGGGCAGCTTCAACCTCAGACAGAGGTAATCCCAGCTTCACTTCTGGCACCTTTATTTTAAGCCCCTATCATCTTATCTATGTTCACATATAGCTGCTCTCTAGTTTTGCCTAATGTACGATATTCCCCTCCTTTTATAAAAGGCCTTAACATATATATGTATAAAGTAGATATATATTTCTAAAGACTCACAAGGGCATCTGAAATAGTGATTGCTTGTTCTCCCCTAGTGATTTAATAGATTCCCTTGAGTAAGTAAGTATGTATGTATGTATGTATGTATGTATGTATGTGTGTATGTATGTATTTATTTGAGACAGAGTCTCACTCTGTCGCCCAGGCTGGAGTGCAGTGGCACGATCTCAGCTCACTGCAACCTCCTCCTCCCAGGTTCAAGTGATTCTTCTGCCTCAGCCTCCCGAGTAGCTGGGACTAAAGGCGCGTGACACATGCCGGGCTAATTTTTGTATTTTTAGTAGAGACAGGGTTTCACCATGTTGGCCAGACTGGTCTCGAACTCCTGACCTTAGGTGATCCGCCCGCCTCAGCCTCCCAAAGTGCTGGGATTGCAGGCGTGAGCCACTGCACCCAACCCGAGATTATTATTTAAATCTTCACCTGTAATAATTTCTTTTAATAGCATTTCTAAACATTTCCTCATTGTTAAATGAGAAAAGAATATATAATTTCTTAAATTTTCTCAACTTAAGCCTCTTTCAAAGTTGGTGACTATCTATTCACCCAAAAGTATACAGATGATTCCCAACTTAAGATGGTTTGAACTGGGATTTTTCAACTTTACAAGGGTGCAAAGGTGATACACATTCAGAATGCTCTACTTCAAATACACAAACAACCACTCTGTTTTTCATTTTTAGTACAGTATTCAATATTCAACACTGTCATAAAGTAGAATTTGTGTTGGATGACTTTGCCCAACTGTAGGCTAATGTGTGTTCTGACCACGTTTATGATAGGCTAGGCTAACCTATAATGTTCCATAAGTCAGGCATATTAAATGCATTTTAGACTTATGATATTTTCAATTTATAATGGGTTTATGAGGAGCATCTGTACTGACAAAGATTTAGCAGCAACATTATACATAAAATACAACTGTTATGACTTTCTTAAAACAAAAGATCAAATATAAATTATAACAATAATTTTCTCAAGATCAGATACTTACACATCAGCCAAAACTATCCTCGTCCGTGTCACATTCTCTATGGTGAATTTGGTTTTTCCTCCTTTGCCAGCGATTCTTCCTATTGCCCTGGATAGATGGTCCCCCTTTAGGGGTTTAACTAAACAAAAAAAGCAAGATCTCAGGAGGCAAGCCATTCTAGTGTACCACCCACTTCCACATAAAGTTTAATCATAAACTAAATTTCTCTAAAGGACACAAAGTGTATATATATATATTTTTAAAAGTTGCTGAAAATACAGCTCAATTGATGCTATTAGAAAACTGAGAGTCACATCACAATACAAAGTCAGCGACACAAAAGCACAGACCACCACACACTCACCATCTGTAATTTCAAAAGACTCTAGGAAGAGGTCATCCAACCTGATGAGGGCAAGTGCATCCTATAATATAAAAACAAACACCGTGAAGCCCCTTCCATTTGCGTACCTGAAAAAGAGTAAAGTGCAAAGCACTATGGAACTAAAATCCACAAACTGTAGAGCTAGAAAGCTTTTTTTTTTTTTCTTCCTTGGAGACAGAGTCTTACGCTGTCGCCCAGGCTGGAGTGCAGTGGCGTAATCTTGGCTCACTGCAATCTCTGCCTCCATGGTTCAAGTGATTCTCCCACCTCAGCCTCCCAAGTAGCTGGGACTGCCGGCATGCACCACCACACCCGGCTAATTTTTTTGTATTTTTAGTAGAGATGGAGAGTATCGCCATGTTGGCCAGGCTGATTTTGAACTCCTGGCCTCAAGTGATCCACCTGCCTCGGCCTCCCAGAGTGCTGGGATTACAGGTGTGAGCCACTGCGCCTGGCCTTTTTTTTTTTTTAATGCCTAATCCATTGAAATGTTCACATTGAATATTTTTCAAGTCCCCATTTTAGATATCATGGAATTACTCACCTCCACCTGAAAGCCGAGAATAAAAGCTTTCACAAAATCGGCTGCTTTTGTCAGAGCACTAACATCCTTGGTTTCTTTACAAGTCTGTTAAAAAACAAAGAAGGGTACAAAATACCATTGAGAATCAAACAGAAAATGACCTAACAGAATACTAGAAATGTCCTTTCCCATTATTGGAGAATTTCCTTCACCACCACCTTTCCCTAATATATTCTGTATGACGCAGGTTATGGTCAGATAAGTGCTATATTTTATTTGGAAAACAAAACCTTCCCAGCTCCAAAGCTTGGCTGTTCCACCCAAAGAGTGTCAAATAACTAACCGCACTATATGATCAGATTTTGGGGTTAACAGCAAGACTCCTCTGGCACAACCCAATCTCTCGCATTCTGAAGAACCTCTACCTTCTGCCCATCCCTTCAATGCCCAATGTCCTCTTCTCTCTCAAGGCAGTCTTCCCTGGGATTCCTGACTTAATCTTCTTAGTTATCATTTATATGCTGATGTTTCTTAAACCAACAGCTCCAGGCCTAACTACCTGCAGGCACTGATTGGGAAAATAAAGAATGAATGAAGCACTGAACCTGTCCTCAAAGTTTATTTAAGAAATGCAGAAATAACTGTTATTCATAAAATGCCTACCACTGTAAATAACACACACTATAAATAACATGCTTTACACACCATAACTCTAACCTTCACAACAACTTTGAATGTTAAGTGATACGACTACCTTCATATGTGAGGAAACTAAAGTACTAAAAAGCAAAAAAGGTAAGATTTAAACACAGGTCTGATTTCAAAACTGTTATTTCCACTGTCCCATGCACATTCACAGTCTAGTTGAAGAGACCACGTATTCAACAAATTTAAAAACATATGGGCTTGTGCAATGGGAAAGTCCCCAGGGCTTTCCCATTTAAAACTAGACCCTAGTTCCAATCCTATATGTGACCTTAGACAAGTCCCATAGATACTTTAGGTCTTGAGTTTTCTCGTCAGTAAAATGAGGAGGTCAGAGTAGAAGATCCTGAGTGTTCCCTACTAGTATAATAGAAAATTTCCCTTATTAGCCTGATAACTATGGCCAAGTTTCCTCACATCTTTAAGATGGGAATATCCTGAAGACTAAATGATGTAGAGCATGGTGTAATACCACTGTGCGTCTGGTATATGGCAGCATCAACAAATGTTAGTGGAATCCAAAGTGATTATCCTGCAATAAATTGGACAGTAAAGCACATGAAAAGTTTAGGCACTGAAGATATGACTGAAAAATGGACATACCATAACAGAGAAAGAACTTGAGCTAGACCTGGAAAGATACTGGAACTGAAGTAGAAAGAGAAAGGAGTAGGGAGGAGAGGACCTCTTTCAAAGGCCAAAGTCACCAAAAAGTATGGACATAAACAAACTTTATGATCCGTGAGAGACAAACTTGTGACTGAGTCTCCTACTTGAAAAGCAAGTTAAGTCCAAAACTTTTTTCTTTAGAAATGTTGAAGATGCTCACGCCTGTAATCCCAGCACTTTGGGAGGCAAAGGCGGGTAGATCATGAGGTCAGGAGATCGAGACTATCCTGACTAACACAGTGAAACCCCGTCTCTACTAAAAAATACAAAAAATTAGCCGGGCGTGGTGGTGGGTGCCTGTAGTCCCAGCTACTCAGGAGGTGAGGCCGGAGAATGGCATGAACCCGGGAGGCGGAGCTTGCAGTGAGCCGAGATCACGCCACTGCACTCCAGCCTGGGCAACAGAGCGAGACTCCATTTCAAAAAAAAAAAAAAAAAATTTTTTTTTTTTTTTTTGAAGATGCCAGGATGTCATAAAAGCATTGTGATCTGGGAAAATTAATCTGGCACTGGCAGATGGATGAGTGAAGAAAGGAGAGACATCAAACAATGAAGCAAGGGAAACCTACAACGAAACAAGACTCCTTGGCAGAAAACCATAAAAGCCTGAATGAGAGAATGGCAACAGGGACAAAGAGGAGTTACTCTATCACGTTCTTTGATATTTTAAACTTTATCAACTATTTAGAATAGTGTCTCTCTTTGTTCCCTTATTATATTCCATTAACAGAGATGAGACTATACCAGTCCCGATGATGGTAAAAGAATCCTTAAAAAGGAAAATATAATTAATTTTGGTTATCGATTCTGGTATGAAATTGGCACCCAGAAAAGAAAGCCCAAAGTAAATTTAAATGTCTAATTCCTGGATTGATAGCACGGAATTTAAAATATATACATAGGCCGGGCGGGGCAGCTCACGCCTGTAATCCCAGCACTTTGGGAGGCCGAGACGTGCAGATCACCTGAGGTCAGGAGTTTGAGACCAGCCTGGCCAACATGCTAAAACTCAGTCTCTACTAAAAATACAAAAATTAGCCAGGTTTGGTGGCGGGCACCTGTTAACAGTGAGCCAAGATCATGCCACTCACTCCAGCCTGGGTGAAAGAGCAAAAAAAAAAAAAAAAAAAAAAAAAAAAATATATATATATATATATACACACACACACACACACACACACACACACACACACACACATATATGCATATGTTTCTTATCAAAATAATAAATTTTTTAATCAAAAGAGCACCATTAAAACACAGTCATGCACTGCATAATGACATTTTGATCAGTGACCAACTGCTCATACCATGGTGGTCTCCTAACAGTATAATGGAGAACATACAGAAACCTGATATATGGCACTGGATACCGCCAATGCAGATCAAGTAGACGAAATGACTGATATTCAGTAATGGTGCTGGGACATTTGGTTTTCCATATGAAAAACATATATAAACAAATATACACATACCATCTAGGTTTGTGTAAGTACACTCTATAATGTTCGCACAAGGACTAAGTCATCTGACAAAACATATCCCAGAACATATCCCCGACGCTGACTGTATATACTTCTTGTAAAGCAGCAAGTGCTTATGTTCATTATTTACCTACTTCTGTTTATGACAATCTCTTTACTCGATCTTTTCTCAATTTGACGTAGAACATTATAAAAGATACACAGAAGCAGAGCCAGTATTTTGGTATGATCTCAGAACTAATTTACAAATTCAATTAATATTTGTATCAAATGCAGATTTTTAAGGCATTTGGGAAGTTCAAACTCAATATGGTAAATTTTTAAACTGGACAAAAACCATACAACAGAAAAGTCCCATTAAGTAAAGCCTATTCATGCCTTTTCATCTCTGTAGGAGAGAAAGCCTGGTGTATTGGGAAATGGTTGAGATTTTCCTTACCCTGATTTCTACATTCCTCGATTTCAAGTTAAAGCGTATCTGAAGTCCCAAATGTTCCACAATAGGAGTAAATATCTTCATCCAGTTTTCTTTCAATGGTGTGTATCTGTTAGCTGGGACTGGAATTGTCCTTGTTTCTTCTTTCCCACTCTGTAATAAAAGAACACACAACTCAGAAGGCTATGGAGGGACGGTGATGGAGTTTAAAATGACATCTTATCCACAAAGGGCCTCCTTTAAACTGAACTAGTTACACTTCAAAGAATCACTTCTCTCTGAGCATCACGGCAGAACAGCCCCACCGCAGCTTCAACATTCCCCAGAGGCCACCGGCTTGATCCGCGTCTGGCCCTTGCCTCGTTGCTGTCCTAGGGTCACAGCCACATACCAGGAGCCCGTCCCCACAGAGGGGTGGGAAGACGGGCCTCTTCGCCGGCCTGGCCGCCTCTGTGTCCATGCGGTCCGCATCCCCGCCCTCTCCCGCTGCGGACAGCTGTTCAGCCTGTCGTTTCTTCGCCCGTCGGCCACCCTTGCGGGTGACCTGGGTAAAGCCCTCCTCTGCCCCGGCGCTCTGCGCTTCCATTTCGGATTCCATCCCCGGGAATCTTAAGGCGCTTCCGCCTGAAACACGTGTGCAGCTGCACCGCGCAGGAGCCAGCCTCAGCCAACCACCCCTGCAGCTCCGCCCCTTTCCTAAAACGTCACAGGCCGGGGACCTGCACGATTTGGGGCCGGGGGGGAAAACGGGGTTAGGCTGTCCTAAGATATGCCTGATGCTCATGGTCTCACTCCAGCCGCGCAACTCCCAGCCCAAGTATTTTGTAATCTCTAATATGTATGTGTGCGAAAGGCAGGGGGTAAAGGCGATAAACAAATTAGTGCTGTTGTGAAGGAACATTCTGTGCGATCGCAGGAGCGCATCTGGCATTATCCGGAGATAACTACAGCCAACATGCTAGGGCATCTGGGGCAGAATACGGAAAGCGGGAGGGACAAATTGCCAATGTTTGGAATCTGGTTTCCAGGTTGCTGTTTTTGGGGGCTCTGGGTGTGGCGGTTGCCGTAGCTGAAATCCGCTGCACCATGTCGGCCTTCGAGAAGCCTCAGATCATCGCCCATATCCAGAAGGGCTTCAACTACACGGTGTTTGACTGTAAGTGGGTGCCCTGCAGCGCCAAATTTGTGACCATGGGCAACTTCGCACGGGGCACCGGCGTCATTCAGCTGTACGAGATCCAGCATGGGGACCTGAAGCTGCTTCGGGAGGTGGGTGCCGGGTCGAGGATCCGGACTGTCGTTGGGGCGAGTGCGGATCCTGGGGTCTGCATTCCTCTTTGCCAGAGCCTTCGTCCAGCGTCCCCCAAAGCATGGCTTGAGCCGCGCGAGACCAGAGAAGCTGACCGCCGACTGAGGAATGTTTCCTATTTAAAACCTTTCTTCTCATCCGCGGGGTAGTTCCTCCGCGCCCAACCGTCCTGCCACCCCCAGTGCAGTCCAGCCAAAGCGGGCACCAGGATGCCTGCAGTGTGGTTGGAAGAGGCAACCTAACGCATTCGACAGGTATCAATTGAGTGCCTGGTATTCCCAGGCATGTGAATGGCAATGTCCCCCATCTCATGGAGTTTATTTTCTAGTGGGAGAGATACTCAGTTCAATAATCAAAGCAACGATACATAAATACAAACCGAGATGAGTTGTCTCACACAAAAGAACACGGTTACGGTTCAATGAGAGTGAAAACAGATTTGGGATGAATGAAAACAGATTTTGGTATGTGCAGAAGCTAACTAGGCCAAACTAGGAGTAAAGGCCAAGGTTTCCAGGGCTTCTGCACATGCAGAAGCTCAGTGATGGGAAGAAGTTTATCTCCTTAAGAAACTAGAGGGATAAGCAGGAACCAGACATTGCAAGATCTGTAGGACATTGAAAGGATTTATGCCTTTTTTCTAAGAAAAACCGGACACAATTGAAAGGATTTAAGCAGGGTGTGGCAAGATTAGGTTTACAGGGTTTTTTTTGAAGATTACTAGTGAAAGAATTAGAGAATAATGATAGTAACTAGCATTTCATAGCTGTTTATAGTTTTTAAAAAGTCTTGATTTGGGTTACCTGAAAAAAAAATCATCAGTCATAATCAGATCAGGGTTGTAATAGACTACAAGTGCAGGGTAGGTTAAGAACTCTGGGAATCAAAATCTATGGAGAGAATCTGCTTGGAGGAGGTAGGGATTAAACTGGTAGATAAAGGATGAATACAATTTGGACTGTTAAGCCTAGAATAGAAAGTATGTAAGACCCCAACCCGCTTTAAGTTTCCCTAAATGACAAATATGAAACATGGCTTATTTTTTTCTACCTTTCCTTGTATTGTTCATCACTTAGCTTCCGGGAACCAGTGGCATTTTTTTTTTTTTTTTTTTGGAGACGGTCTGTCACCCAGCCTGGAGTGCTGTGGTGCAAACACAGCTCACTGCAACCTCTGCCTCCCCACCTCAGCCTCCCAAGTAGCTGGGACTACAGGTGTGTGCCACCACATCTAACTAATTTTTTTGTACTTTTTATTTTATTTTATTTTATTTTTTGATAGAGATGGGGTTTCACCGTGTTGCCTAGGCTGGTCTCCAACTCCTGGGCTCAAGCAGTCTGCCTACCTCGGCCTCCCGTAATACTGGGATTACAGGCGTGAGCCACCAAGCCTGGCTACCTGTTGCTATTCTAATGTCCAGTTCAGATTATCTAATGTATGATGCCCTTCCTGATTTCTACACAAAGTAAAATTTCTTTACATTGCATTTTGGGTTTTTTTTGTTTTTTGTTGTTGTTGTTGTTTAGAGATGGCGTAGCTCTGTCCCAGTCTGGAGTGCAGTGCTACTGTCATAGCTCACTGCAGCCTGGAACTCCTGGGCTCAAACCATCCTCCCGCCTCTGCCTCCCAAAGTGCTGGATCAGGTGTGAGCCACCGTTAAAAAGAAGAGGCATTTAAAGGATTTATTCCTTTTTCTTTTCTTTCTTTTTTTTTCGAGATGGAATCTGGCTCTGTTACCCAAGCTTGAGTGCAGTGGTGTGATCTTGGCTCACTGCAACCTCTGCCTCCCAGGTTCAAGCGATTCTCCTACATCAGCCTCCCTAGTAGCTGGGATTACAGGCACGTGCCACCACGCCCAGCTAATTCTTTTGTATTTTTAGTAGAGACGGGGTTTCACCATGTTGGTCAGGCTGGTCTCAAACTCCTGACCTTAGGTGATCCACCCGTCTCGGGCTCCCAAAGTGCTGGGATTACAGACATGAGCCATCGCGCCCGGCCATTTATTCCTTTTTCGAAGAAAAATGGGACATGATTGAAATTTTTTTTTTTTTTTGAGACAGGGTCTCACTCTTGCCTAGGATGCAGTGCAGTGGCAGGATCAGGGCTTAGACCTGTGACTTTTTAAAATAAGAACAGGCCTGGTGCAGTGGCTAACGCCTGCAATTCCAACACTTTGGGAGGCAGTGGGGTGGATTGCTTGAGCCCAGGAGTTCAAGACCAGCCTAGGCAACATGGCGAAACCCCATCTCTACTTTTTGTATAAAAAAAAATACAAAAATTAGCTGGGCATAGTGATGCGAGCCTGTAGTCCCAGCTACTTGGGAGGCTGTGGTGGGAGGATCTCTTGGGCCCAGGAGGTCAAGGCTGCTGTGTTTGCACCACTGCACTCCATCCTGGGTGACAGAGAGAGACCCTGTCTCAAAAAATAATAAAATGAAAACATATGATTTGTATGTATTTCAAAAGTACACTTCATCAAGTGGAATAGGGTAGTTTGTCTTTTGTAGCGACTGGGGAATTTCAGCAAATTTTAAAAAGATAATTTTCTTTTGTAGCAAAAATAATATGTGTTCATGATAGAACATTTAGAAAATAGGAAAATGAAGAAAATATCACCCACAATCTCAATGCCAGGAATAACCACTAAGTATATTTTCAGGCCAAGTGTGGTGGCTCACACCTGTAATCCCAGCACTTTGGGAGGCCGAGGCGGGCAGATCACGAGGTCAGGAGATCGAGACCATCCTGGCTAACACGGTGAAACCCCGTCTCTACTAAAAATACAAAAAATTAGCCGGGCGTGGTGGCGGGCGCCTGTAGTCCCAGCTACTCGGGAGGCTGAGGCAGGAGAATGGCGTGAACCTGGGATGTGGAGCTTGCAGTGAGCTGAGATCGCGCCACTGCACGCCAGACTGGGTGACAGAGCAAGACTCCATCTCAAAAAAAAAAAAAAAGTGTATTTTCACCTGGATCCTTTGGATCTTCTTTTTTTCTACCATGAGTTATCTGAGAACACACTATTTCAAGGTACTGTGTTTAACAAGGACCAAAGATATTTAAAAGTTGAGTCCTTTCTCCTAAAGAGGCTACTGTCCAAAAAGAGGGTAAAACTAATACAAAAATACCTTTGAGAACTTACATTGGGCTGGGCGCGGTGCTGATACCTGTAATCCCAGCACTTTGAGAGGCCGAGGCGGGCGGATCACAAGGTCAGGAGAGTAAGACCATCCTGGCCAACGTGGTGAAACCCCATCTCTACTAAAAATACAAAAATTAGCTGGGCGTGGTCAGGTGCGTGCCTGTAATCCCAGCTACTCCGGAGGCTGAGGCACGAGAATCACCTGAACCCGGGAGGCAGAAGTTGCAGTGAGCCGAGATCGCGCCATTGCACTCCAGCCTGAAGACAGAGGAAAACTCTGTCTCAAAAAAAAAAAAAAAAAAAGAACTTACATTGTATTTGGCTGTTCTGGTGCAATGGAAAAAATTTTAAAATATAGGTTAAATACTGGTCCAGTAACTCCCACTCCTTACTCTGCATCAGGATCATTTGAGTGCATTTTATGGCTTGTGTGTGTGTGTTTTAAACCATTTGTGCCTTGGTCCCACCCCTGGAAATTCTGACACAGTGGTACATCTTTGTTGGATCTGGAGTAAGGTTTAGAAATCAGAATATTTTTAAACTTCCGCAAGGTGATTCTAATGACTCTCAGGGCTGAGAACCATTGAGCTAGATGGGTCATTTATTAAAATGTTAGGAAACAGACTTGATTTATCATCGTAGATCTACCCCTAAGTCAAGTGCTCCAAAGCTCATGCATGGTTCTTTTTTTTTTTTTTTTTTTAATTTATCACTGACTTGGAGCTCACAAAGCCCGTGCATCTAGGAAGAAAAGATGTAAAGGAAGCATATCAGTCTTTGTTGAAGTCTTCTTTATCTTAGTGCTAAAAGGATAGATAGGGAATGGAGGGCAGGGCCTCCGTGTTCAGTTGAGCAGTTTTTTGTACCACACAAAGGTGTCTGGCTTAGTGCTCAAATGGGAGCTAAAAGCTTTTTCCTTCATCAAGCCTTACATGTGTGAGACTTCATCAGCCTATAAGGGGCAACTTTTTTCTGATGGGCACAGATACCATATGGACTAGGGATGGTCCTGAAAAATGGAAACACAGTTGTAGATGTTTATATTAAAAAAAATAGCAATAAGCTAATAAAATTCTGCTTTTTTAGCCCCTGTGCTACCGAATTTACTGCTTGTTAGCATTTGGTTGGCTAGATCTTTTAATGTTAATTAAGTATTGCCAGGATGTGGAGGAGGAAATACTGACAAGCTGTACTAGACCCACCCACATGCAGAACAAAAATAGCTCACACAGGAATTATTGATCTTGAGCTTCTTTAATCATTTTAACTTCTTATAGCAAGAAAATGAACAGCTAGGTCAATTATGACCATCATTGATGGCCATTTTCAGTATCATATAGCAAAAATTGTTAGTATATATTGATTTTCTTTGTTGAACAATTTTTGCAAGATAGAGCTGCTTTTTTTTTTTTTGCCAGCTAGTTTTCTAGCAAGAAAAATTTTGATTTACCACCAACTTCTTTTCATCTTTTCTTTTCCATAGATAAACTATCTAACAGGGCAGAGAGGGAACCCGTTTGTGAACTATGAAAAATTAGCTTCACTAGTATCCTCTTAATTTAGCTATTATTATTATTTCCATGAATGTCTGAGGAAAGAGGAAACATGGCTACTTTTGTAAGCCAACAGAGCTCAGCCCTTCTGAGCAAAGTGCAGTCCTCAGTGCGCACAAATGATAAGTTTTAATACATTTAATATGTTCATAATACGTTTAATACGTTGAAAATATACAATTTGAGTTTAATTTGGTTCTTGCACAGCAGACCACTAATGACTATAAATATCTTTGTGTTTCTTTAAGAAAAGAACAAAGAACATGAGGGAAGCATAATATCATATATTTATATCTTGTAAAGACATGAATGAAGGTAAAAACCAAAGGGCAGCGATCTGAAAGTAGGTTTAATTCGTGCCGTTGTGCCATTTACCTCAGCAATCAAGATTGTAACATTTCTTTGATACTCCCAATAACTCTCAGGTTTACAGAATGAGGACTCCAATAATAAGATGTTTATTTAATCAATTTACATCTAAGCCTGGAGGCAGCCTAGTTTAGAAGAAAAAGTCTGGATTCTACCTGGCTCTTGGGACCTTAGGCAAGTCACTCAGTCCTCTGAACCTGTTTTGTCATCTTGAAAGTGGTGTTCTGAACACTTAGTTTGCAGTGTTGTATATATTAGAAAAGGGATGGTCTAGACTGGAAGAATATCTAAAATGTATCTGAAATGTAGGTGTTCAATAGATGGACGCTATTTTCATGATTGCATGTCAATGACACCAGAAACTGAACAGTTTGTCAGAACCCTGGCACATGAAAGTATGGTAGGAGAAAAGAGAGAACAAAGAAAGTGAACTCCAGCCCTGGTTTGTCTGTCCCTAGTGTTAGGGCTGAGAGATTCATGGATGGTCATTTATACCTTCATTCAACAAATGTTGAATGCCTGCTATTTGTTAAAAAAATTAGGCAAGGCCCTGCTGTCATGGTGCTCACATTCTAGAAAGGGGGACATAATTGCATGAATAAAATAATTTTGTTGGTAAGTATAATAGATGATTAAACACGGTGAGTGACAGTAACTGAGGGGTTTTTCAGATTGGGGAGACAAGGAAGACCTCTTTGGGGATGTGGCATTTGAACTGAAATCTGAATGAAGAGAAGGATAGAGTCATGGTGACCTGGGGAAAAGTAGTCCAAGCAATGGGAACAGCAAATTCAAATGGCCCAAGTGGAAGAGACCTTGGCAAGTATGAAGAACAAAAAGCAAGCCAACTGGTGTGGCTGGAATTAGTAGAGAAGGCAGGAAACAGGAAATGAAGTCACACAGACAAGACCAGATCCCAAAGGACTTTATGCATTTTGTATACCATAGGCCTTTGTGCCACTCTTATGAGTCTGTGCTTCTCAATGTAGATACATTTTACTCCTTTCCTTTGTATTTGTAATAAAGACATACTTTTAGAAGGGATGCAATGACAAATGTGAAAATGTATAGAGCTTATTGTGTAGACTGGTTGTCAGTTTGGTTTCTTTCCTTTGAAGGTAGCAATTCTCAGACATGTACATGTGTCAAAGAATCTGCACATTGCAGTGCTGTTTTTGGAACACCATAAAATATTGGAGTAGTCGGTTCCATCTCTGCACAGGGAAGAGATTTTCAGCAGAAAAATCTGACTATATATATAGATAGATACATAGATAGAGATTCCGATTTTTACATCACAAGTAACCACACAGTTTTTAAGTCTTCACTTCCAAGGTTTTTTTTATTTTTATTTTTATTTTTTTATTTTATTTTATTTTTTGAGACGGAGTCTCTCTCTGTCGCCCAGGCTGGAGTTTGGTGGTGTGATCTTGGCTCACTGCAGCCTCAGCCCTCTGGGTTCAAGCAGTTCTCCTGCCTCAGCCTCCCCAGTAGCTGGGATTACAGGCGTTCACCACCACGCCTGGCTAATTTTTGTATTTTTAGTAGAGAGGGGGTTTTGCCATTTTGGCCAGGCTGGTCTTGACCTCAAGTGATCTGCCCGCCTCAGCCTCCCAAAGTGCTGAGGTTACAGGCGTGAGCCACTGCACACAGTCCAAGTTGTTTTAACTGGTGTTCATTTGCTAGTATTTTCTACCAGGCAAGCTAAGAAAATTATTTTTAAAAAAACTTTAAAATCTGAAAACAACACATCCATTGGCTTTTATTCTTGGTGAATTTTCTAATTAATGTATTATGTTAGTAACAGAAGATCAGTGTGTTCCAGGAGTATAGTTTGAGATTCTCTAGTCTAATGGGTCTAAAAGTGAAAGTTGGGTAAAAGAATAACAGGGAGGAAAGTTTTTGCTTCCAGTTTTTTATTTTTATCCAGCAGTAAAATTTTAGAAGACTGTAGGGAACCAAAGAGTGTAGGTTAGTTTCTACCTCTTGCATGGCCTAGGAATCACAGAAACCCTCATCAGAGGTTTGAGGGGAGAATTCTGGGAAGCAGAATGCTTTAGCTGGTTGGTGGGAAGAAAATGGGAGACCAGTCTTCCCAGTGCTTCTCTGAGAAAAATGTTCCCAGAGAACTGGGTCAATAGATGATGCAAGCTCTCCACAGCTTCTAATCCCCTGTCTCCTGGAACCACATTGCTGTGCATGAGGACCACCAGCTTCTTACCTCAGAGGGTCTGCTTCCACCCTCTGCCTCAGAACATGGAAGCCATTATCAGTGGCTTAGAGCTGGCAAGGCCCAGGTTCAGTGTGAGACCAAGGGGAGGAAGGAGTGGATAGCCGTCTCATCAATTGGCATAGGTTGGAACTCTGAATTAATTTCACCATAGAAATCGTGCCCTAATAGTGACTAAGTGCTTTACCACTGTTAATATATTATTTCAGGTACTTTTATTTGAGGAGAGGGGAACGGTGAGGAAAACATAAATTGCCTGCAGTTAGAAACCGTGTGCTTTGTTGACAAAATTTTGATCCTCTGTGTTGCCCCATTTTAAGATACTCTTTTTCATAAAATTGGGAAAAAATGGGAATAAATGAGTATTAATTTTCTGCTGCAGTGAATAACTGATGCCATCTCAGTCTACGTGTGCATTGAAAAGAGAAACATTTTGTGGTTCTGTGCTTCTCATCAATAGGGTCTTTTACAAACATGTTACTGTATGTGGCTGGTTTCATTTACTAGACAATTCTGAGGAGGGTATGAGTGCTTTTAGACTTGGCCACGTAGTAACTCCAATTTATCTAGATCACAAACAATAGGAAAGTTCAACAGTCTGGGAGTTTCCAAAGCCCTATACCATATAATGGTAACCTTTGAATCAGAGAAAAAAAGTTGTTATAGTTTGTGTTAAGTGACTTCTATTTTATTCATGAAAATTGCTATGTATACCTTATATGGATAATACACCCTATATGGAAATGCCTGGATAAACATTGAAAGTGGCAGGGAAATTATTTTTAAAATTATTTGAAACAGGCCAACCTGGGAGGGATGAAGAGAACTGAAGAGTTACAAGGGGAGATGTCCTGGAAACTGGAGAATGCTGCAGAAGGAATAAAGTTTATCCAGATATATTGTTAAGTGAAACAAATCAAAGGACAGTGTACCGTGATCTGCCTTGTATTGAAACAAACACGTGTGTGTTTGTAAATGCGTAGAAGGCCTAGAAGGGTGGGGATTACTTCTGGAGAGTGTTAAAGGGACTCACTTTTTCCTTCCATCCTTTTGTTTCGTTTGAATTTTTATAGGGAGCAGGTATTACTTTTATAAACATTAAGAATTTAAAAATGTAAAAATTGTTAGAGACCAAGAGGAATAGTTTTGCCCCATTGAGGCTGACAGTCAATGGGAAGTGTTATATGGCAAGAGTGTGGTGTGGGACAGATATCAGTGGCCTCATCTAATTCCAGATTCCAGAGATCTCAGGAGCCAAGGCAGCAGGAAAAGCAGTTAGACTGTAGGAGGGACTTTAGTGACCTGGGCAGGTAGAGTTGGTCGCGGGAGGGACCATGGAGAAATAAGAAACATCAGGAAGTAAAAGAAGGTGAATAGAAGACCCAGGGAGGCGTAGGAGTAGTATAACAAATATGTATATTTTGGAGGAACCAGATAGGAACTGATATTTGAGTTGTTAGCTTTTTGAGGGACTGGCCAATCTCATTCATCTTTGTATCCTCTTTTGCCTACTTCAGTGACTTGCATGTAGTAGAAACCATTAAATGTTGAATGTTGTATGAGCTGGGCAAATCTGTAAAGCCCTATGCTTTGGTCTCCTTTTATGACAGGAGGGTATTGTGTTAGATCCTTTCCAAGGACCTTTTTGGCTACATAGTCTTCTTCACCTTATTTCCATAAGCCCCATACCTTAAATAATATATTCGTATGTGATTGTTTTACTAATGTGATTATATACAATACTTGGAGCAGGAGCCTTTTAAAGTAAAGAAACCTCAAAATACTGGCTGATCCATACTAATAGTAGCGCCTTGGTACACACAAGTTTATAAATCTCTCTGCATTGAAAAGGCCCCAGAGAAAGTGGGACATAAACATCTTTAGTTTATAGGGTTCTGCAGGGAAAACTATAAGAGACACATAACATTTTTGTTCCCATAGCCATCTGGAAAGATAATATCTTCATTATGTTCTCATTTCTGCTGAGGATCTTAAAGAATATCACATGAAATGCTGAAACTTTCATATTTGCAATAGAGATTGTAGAGCTGTCAGCATTTGAATGTCTCATTAGTGAAAGGAGAGGAAAGGCAAATTAACACTTTTTCTTTTTGACACTTACATACTTTAAAGAAAAATGACTAAAGGAAAAAGCATGATTATTTTCGTCAGAAGATGTTTTAATTGCCTTTTATATTGTCTTATTTAAATGCCATAATAGAGCCATAAATATGATATTAATAGATTATAAATATCTGCTTACATAAATAATATATCCTCTCTTCCTTCCTTCTATCAAGATTGAAAAGGCCAAACCTATTAAATGTGGAACATTTGGTGCAACATCTTTACAGCAGAGATATTTAGCTACTGGAGATTTTGGTGGAAACCTTCATATATGGTAAGATGATTTAGTCAGTATTCAGACAGATGAGACAGGCAATTTATTTGATAGTTTCATTACTCTTTCTCTGAAAGAGAGAATTTTAATTTTAAAATCTTTCTTTCTATGTTCCATTTTAACTATAAAAATATGAGAATTGTCTCTAATATATATTTGTAGATTTCATATTCAAAATCCATTAAAAAATACTAACCTATTTTTCTTTAGATATTTTGGAAAATATTATCAATGCTTATTTTCACACATGCAGTTTGGTGCTAGCATTTAATGCCATGTATTTGTAAATAAAGGTCTGTTTCCCCTCCAACTTTAAAAATACAGTATATAAAAATGCATATGAATAACACTGAAAAAGTAGATATTAATTATTTATATTTCAGCAAGAGATTTAGCACCGCAGAACGTTTGTTTTTTAAAGCTTTAACATCTAAGCACAACTTTTTAGAAACATATGTGTTGAACAAATCGAAATAAACTTGTTTTGAATGGGCAAAATCACAATTCTGCCAAATGCCTTTTTCGTGTTTTACCTAGAGCTGTTTCTTATTTAGAGTGGAATGAATTGAAATTCCTTTTTAATTACTTTGCAGGAAAATCTATTATTTTAATCATTTAAAGTATACAGCAGTGTTCTAAAATATTATGGAGAAAGTTCTAGAGTGTTCTAGAAAAACTGTCTTCCCTGCATCATGTTATCTAACATGACCTTTCTTGAGTCTCACTTAGAACCTGCTACTTTATTATTACATTACTTTAACATATTTATCTGTCTTAGAATCATAACATTAAACAAAATGGAACTATTTTAATTTCTCCTTGCTTTAACTCCTTAATAATTAAATTAGCATGTATTCATTAGTTCTTAGATGCTTTGTCATATGCTTCAAGAGATACTGGGAGAGAGGCAAGTTTGAATACTGTTTTAAAAAATAAATATATTTCAACACAAGAGTATTCAAAATATTGGATAGTACCATTGACCATCTTTCTAATACAGTTTCCTAGTATATAGTACAGATATTACCAATTTACTTTCATTGATAAATCTTATAATTTCATGTTAAAAATAATGTTTTAAGGTCTATAAAATAGTAAAACAGTCATTTCAAGTAGAACCACAATCCTGTTTAATCTCTTGATTAGTTCATAATGATGATAAATGTCATTTCTAAACTAGGTTGAAATATCTCAAAAAATTTTTTTTGTTTTTGAGGTGGAGTCTCACTCTGTTGCCTAGGCTGGGGTGTAGTGATGCGATCTCGGCTCACTGCAACCTCCACCTCCCGGTTTCAAGTGATTCTCCTGCCTCAGCCCCCCAAGTAGCAGGATTATAGGTGCCCACCACCCCTGGCAATTTTTTGTGTTTTTAGTAGAGATGGGGTTTCGCCATGTTGGCCAGGCTGGTCTCGAACTCCTTGACCTCAGGTGATCTACTCACCTTGACCTCCCAGAGTTCTGGGGTTATAGGCGTGAGCCACTGCACCTGGCCACAGATTTTTTATTAGTAAGGTTTTACTAATAAATCTTGGCCCAATAATAAATTGGAATTATATTTCATGTATAGTCACATTCATTTAAAAAATCTGTAAGTTATTGAAAACTAAATTATTAAGAGAAATGTAAATAGAAGTTCCCGTAGAAAAGCAAAAGAAGCGGAGAAATGGAGATGGGCAAGAAAAGAAATGTGTGAGGAACACCTAGTCAAGCCATTCATTGCCCAGTAGTGCAGTTGTGGTAATCAGTACTTTCCTGAATGCCTTTCTGTGAATTGACCTATTAGACGAACTTCAGCCTGTCTTGCAGTAATACATATTGTTACCAGTACGATGACACACTGAAAAATATGTCAGTAGAAAATCAGTGTGAACTTCAGTGGGAAAATAGTACATTATAAAGGAAGAAATGTGTACAAAGTAAACACTACTCATATTTTATCCTTTAAAAAGGTCATAAGATCCAACTACTGAGGCCTACTTTTGAAGAATTCTATATCACTTTGAATTTACATATATATATATTTTTAGAAATATACTAGCTGCATTTTAACAAAAATCTTTGCATATTTGGTGAATGGAATTTAACAATGAGTATGATGATTTAATAAGGCCAGCTAATGGTGTCCATCTTCTATTCACCTCCCATATTTTTGTAACAGCCACTAAAACCCAGAATTGGAAAAAACTGTCCTGAGAGCCACGTCCTCAGATACGTGGTTTTTTTCCTTTTCTTTTTTTTTTTTTTTTTCTGAAACAGGGTCTTGCTCTGTCACCCAGGCTGGAGGGCAGTGGCATGATCTCAGCTCACTGCAGCCTTGACCTCCCTGGGCTTTAGTCTGTATTTGAAGCAGTATTTTTTCAGACTTCAGTGTACCACAGTCATTGTTTTCGGGACCCATCTGAGATCCTGATTCATTATGTTTGGGGAGGAGCCCGTGAGTCCACGTTTATCAACAAGCACACCTGGTAATTCATCTGTGGGGGTCTTGGATAGATCGTCTTTGAAGAACACTAAGTATAGTGAGCTCAGGATTGGAATTTCAAGTTGAATGATGACAGTTCTCATTGGGGGCTTGAAAGAAGTTGAATGGAGAGAAAATTTCAGAAGTGTAAATAAATGTATGAACTATCTTCATAGCAAAACCTTAATTTCTATACAAAAAAAATCTAACTATAATATATCTTTTTGAATTTCAGTAGTAGACTTAAATGTTTGGGATATGTGGTGTAAGAAGCTGTGTTTGTTGTTTAGGAATTTAGACGCTCCAGAGATGCCAGTATATTCTGTAAAGGGCCATAAAGAAATTATAAATGCCATAGATGGCGTAGGTGGACTAGGAATTGGAGAAGGAGCACCTGAAATTGTGACTGGCAGCCGAGATGGTGAGTCCCTGTATTCTATGTATTTTGTTTATTTATTTTAATGGAAATCTCTATGCAGCAGTACGTCCTCTCTGAGTAAAAATCCCCTTCAGTCACCTTGACTCCCTAAATCTAACAGTCTTGCTGTTACTTTTTTAACAGGCAAGTTTGATTGCTTATCTCTCGATTGTTTCAGACTTTTGGGTATTTTGAGATAGATTCATAGCACTTACTAACACTATTTTAGTGTTGAGCTGGTTCAGCTACTAACAATGGTGGTTTCCTCTGAACCTTGAAGGATTTAAAATGTCTTTACAGGTTTTTGAGGCAGCTGACGATATAATGTGGGTGGCAGCTTTTAATTTTCTTTTTTTAAAAGGCAGAATTAGTACTTGCGAAAATTGTCATATTGACAGCTGGTTGAAAACTGAAGTTCTGTGATCCATCCGCTAAGCATTATAGAGAGTTCCAAAGGCACCAACTCACCTCTTCCACCCTGCAGTGACCAACAAGGGCCAGGTCTTTTGGTGTCCGAAGTGGTACTGCGTGACTTTAATAGAGTCACAAATGTTGTTGCTTCACGAGGGGTACATGAGAAATTTGGTACCTATTGTAATTGATTTGGCTAGTTGTTTAATGGCTGCTCAAGACCATGAGGAAATTGCTTTAAAGGAAAAGTGAGATGTAATTTTCTAGTTGGTACTCAAGAGCAGCTGTGTTTTAGAAATCACTTATTTTTTTAATCATAAAAGCAATATTGAGTATAGAGGGAAAAATAACATTCAGTCTACCACACTACCACAACCATTAGATTTTTCTTTTCCTTTTAGGTCTTATATATAATTTTGCATAGTTATAAGTGTGAATATGAATTTGTATCTTAGAAACTTTTTATTTAATGTTTTGTCATATGCAAATGTTGCTGTTTCCACAGTTATCATTTTAATGACTATATAATATTCCATCAATGGCCATACTTAACCATTCCCTTATAAGCCTTCAGTTTGTTGTCTTATGAGAGTGGCTTAAAAATAATGAGTAAATGAGTATTATCACATGTGTAACTCTTTTGGAATAAATATATTTTATGATTTTTAAAAAAATTTAATGGGCGAGGTACAGTCACTCACGCCTATAATCCCACAACTTTGGGGGCTGAGGCGGGCAGATAACTTGAGACCAGGAGTTTGAGACCAGCCTGGGCAACATAGCAAAACCCTGTCTCTTCTAAAATACAAAAATTAGCCAGGTGTGGTGGCACACAACTGTAATCCCAGCTACTCAGGAGGCTGAGACGCAAGTTTTGCTTGAACCTGGCAGTGGGAGGTTGAAGTGGGCTGAGATCACACCACTGCACTCCAGCCTGGGCAACAGAGTGGGACTCCGTCTCAAAAAAAAAAAAAAAAAGTTTAAAATTTATTGGCAAACATTCCAAAGTACCTGTTTATAGTCAGCTACAGTAGATGAGATAGATTTCTAGTCTACCCTGTCAGCATTGATTTTCTTTTTTTCCTTCCTTATTTTATAGACAAAATGGTATTCCATTCTAACTTGTGTTAATTTTTTTCTATGTTTACTGGTTAATTTTGTTTTATGAATAGTCAATGTTCTTTGCTCATTTAACTTTTGCAGACTTACTATAAATCTTATCAATTTGTATAAATCCTATAGAGAAAGATAATCTCTTATCTCTACATATGGGATTTTTTGTTTTCTTTTTAAAACAGGCTTTTGGTGGGTGCAGTGGCTCATCTCTGTAATCCCAGCACTTGGGAGGCTGAGGTGGGAAGATCACTTGAAACCAGCTTGGGCAACATAGGGAGACCCCATCTTTACAAAAACTAAAAATTAGCCAGGCATGGTGGTATAGTCCCAGCTACTTGGGAGGCTGAGGTAGGAGGATCACTTGGACCCAGGAGGTCAAGGCTGCAGTGAACCATGATCGCATGACTGCACTCCATCCTGGGTGACAGAGCAAGACCCTGTCTCTAAATAAATAAATATTAAAGCAGCCTTTTAATGATCAACTTTATTTTATCCCTGGAGATAAATCTAATGTTGTACCTCCACCTTTCCTGAGTTATTTTCCTTTTAAGGATTTTTTATTTTTTTTGCCCTTTTCTTATTCTCTCTCAGGTACTTGCCTTTTAGCCATTTTATTACATGCATTTGCATTTCTTGTAGGTAGTGACACTATTTTAGTAAGTAGTCCTATATAACATGAATTAAAACGAGGGGGTTGAAATTAAATTGAGAATTTGTTAATTTTATTAACATTTTCCTCTTCACTGTTGCCACAGGAAAATTAAACTTAACTGTATATGAAATAGTGTTCTAGGCCAAGCACAGTGGCTCACGCCTGTAATCCCAGCACTTTGGGAGGCCAAGGCAGGTGGATCACCTGAGGTCAGAAGTTTGAGACCAGCCTGGCCAACATGGCAATACCCTGTTTCTACTAAAAAAGTACAAAATTTAGCTGGGCGTGGTGGTGCATGCCTGTAGTCCCAGCTACTTGGGAGGCTAAGGACGGAGAATCGCTTAAACCCGGGAGGCAGAGGTTACAGTGAGCCAAGATCACGCCATTGCACTCCTGGGCGACAGAGTGAGACTCCATCTCAAAAAAAAAAAAAAAAAGAAAGAAAGAAAAAGAAATAGTATTCTAGAACTCACATAAGAAACCATTAATTCAAAATTAGAGTGTATTCATGCCAATGGTTAAAATGGGTAGTAAGGAAAAAAGTAAAAATTAAAACAACACTGGTATTTTCCCTAAAAAATAACACATTCATTTTAGGCTCATGATTTGAATTATGTAACAGTCACATTTGCCTTGTCAGTCATCACTCGTAGATAACTTAGGAACACTTGTTGGCTTTTCTGTGCGTCTATTAATTTGGAAACCAAGTCAGATAGTTACATATGGGTGATATCTCTGATATTAAATACAACTTACCCAATTAGAAGTCAGAACAATGTGGATATTTTCAGATGTCATAACATCTGTCATATTGCCACGTACACAGGAAGCCATAGAAGAATGTAGAAAATAAACATAATCATTCACTTTTGAATTTTTGCCAACTCACTTTTATGCATGGCAGGAACTGTGAAGGTGTGGGACCCAAGGCAAAAAGATGATCCTGTTGCTAATATGGAACCTGTACAAGGAGAAAACAAGAGAGACTGTTGGACTGTGGCATTTGGTAAATTATTGAAGAATTCTTGCATTTGAATTATCAGATGGTAGAAAGCACGATGCTGCAAGAAATTTCACAGTAGTCTCTTTATAGTCTGTTTTGTGGATTATTCTAATAGTTTACTGAGGCAAATACACGTGGTGGTTAATGTCAGCCTCTGGGGCCTGGGTTTGAATTCTCACCTGCTACTTATTGGCCATGTGGCCTGGAGCAAGTTACCAAAGTTATCTGTTCCTTGGTTGTTTCATTTATAAAATGGAATTAATAATAGAATTTACTTAGTTGTGTTGTCATGAAGATTCAATGAGTTAATTACATGTAAAGTGCTGAGAATTGTGCTTATTATTATGTGTTTCTGTTTAACTAGATAATATTGATCTAATTTAAAGTCAGACACCATTAATGGGGATAAACCAAGCCTCAAATGCAAACGGTAACCTAACAAATCATACATTACACTGTATACGGAGTATGTTTATTTTCTAGAAAATAGTTTGCCATTACAAAGTTACTTCTTATAAATTTTGATAACTATTCCTTTATTAATTTACTTAAAATGAATATTGATTTTGTAAGACTAATTGACATTTGCCCTTTGATATGGCTTGGATCTATGTCCCCACCAAATCTCATGTCAATTGTAATCCCCAGTGTTGGAGGTGGGGCCTGGTGGGAGGTGATTAATGGGGGCGGAGTTCTCATGAATGGTTTAACACATCCTCCCGTATACTTTAAATAATCTCTAGATTACTTGTAATACCTAATATAATGTAAATGCTGTGTCAGTCATTGTTGTATTGTTTAGGGAATAATGACAAGCACAAGAAGTCTGTACATTTTTAGTGTAGACGCAAATTTTTTTCCAAATATTTTCGATCCATGGTTGGTTGCCTATAGATGCAGAACCCGTGGATAGGGATGGCTGACGGTAGAAGAGAGTAATAGTAGGAATATCCTTAGAGATGGCTCAGGACAATGGCCATAGGTGTTAGGATGGCCTGAAGATAGTTCTAAGTTTTTGATGGTGTTTTCAAGGAAGAGATGAAATCCGAGCTTTAGGAAAATGAACTAGTGGTATTTAGCAGGAGTGATGAGTGGTACAGAGAATATGAGTTCAAGAGCTCTTTGCAGTATTCCAGGGAAGACCTAAGTTACAAGCACTGAGAAGGGAGCAGAGTGGATGATTCAGAAGATAATATTATGCAGAATACATAGAATTTGGGAATGTTTTTGGATATGAAGAACAAAGAAAAGGATTATGTCCAAGATGACTGAGTTTTCAGGCTGATTGTGGGGTGAATGATGGTATTAATTGAAAAAATTATACAACGGGTGGGATAATTTGTAAAGGAAAATGATAAGGTCATTTTGGGACATCATGAGTTTAAGATGATGGTGTACCATCTAGGTGGGGCCCACAGTGGAAATGCAGGGCTGGAGTTTATGAGAAAAACGAAGTTAGAGGCAGTAGAGAATGAAAGCATTGGGATAGGATGCCCAGATAGCGTAGCACAGTGACAGGGGCCTCCTTCTCACTTAACAGTCTTTCCTCAGCGAGAGGTACTTGGAAAAAAATCCTTGAATTAATTCCAGGAGGATGAGTTTAACCACAGATTATAAACTTACTTCAGGTATGATCATCCACACTACTAAAAATATGTCACAGTGTGCTACAACTTATTTCAGATTTCCTTGTAAAGATGGAATCACACCAGAACAACATTTTTCAAGTTAAATTAGTTTTAAAGTTTCTGTTTGCATTCAAATATAGTTACTGCCAAGAAAGCAATAGAAGTATAACTGTATTTATTCTCTGAGACCCCTTTGTGTTTGAGCTGTGGTTGGCCTGCTAGCCTTTGCGGATATAGTAGAAAGCATTTTCTTTTCTTTTTTTTTGAGACAGAGTCTCGCTTTGTTGCCCAGGCTGGAGTGCATTGGCGCGATCTTGGCTCACTGCAAGCTCTGCCTCCCAGGTTCATGCCATTCTCCTGCCTCAGCTTCCCGAGTAGCTGGGACTACAGGCACCTGCCACCACACCCGGCTAATTTTTTGTATTTTTTTTTTTTTTTTAGTAGAGACAGGGTTTCACTGTGTTAGCCAAGATGGTCTCGATCTCCTATAAAGCATTTTATTTAAATTGAATTCAATAAACACTTTTACATATCCTTTCAGTATGGAATTACAGTGAATGAGCTTATATTAGTTAGTCTGCTTTGCATTGAATTGCTTTATTGCTATAAAGGAATACCTGAGACTGGGTAGTTTATAAAGAACAGAGTTTTATTTGTCTCACGGTTCTGCAAGAGTATCCAAGAAGCATGGTGCCAGTATCTGCTTCTGGTGAGACCTCAGGAATTGTCTGCTCATGGCAGAAGGCGAAAAGGGAGCAGGCGTGTCACATGGCAAGAGAGGGAGCAAGAGAGAGGGGAGGAGGGAGGTGCCAGACTCTTTAACAACCAGACCTCACATGAACTAGAAGAGCGAAAACTCATTACCATAAGGACTGCACTGAGCCATTCATGAGGGATCCAGCCCCATGACCCAGCACCTCCCATCAGGCCCCACCTCCGACATTGGGGATCATACATCAACATGAGATTTGGGGGGACAAATATCCAAACTCTATCAGAGATTTAAACAAAACAAAAAACTAATGGATACCACATTAATAATCTTGATATCCTGTCAGGATTGATAAGATGGGATTCTACCCAGTGTGATTTTTAAAATCTGATTTAATATAAGTTTTATGTATAGTTTCATAAGATTTTTTTGAAGCAGCCTTTATAAGGATGCATTTATAAGGATGTGAAATGTTGTATCTTGATTTCCAGGCAATGCTTATAATCAAGAAGAACGTGTTGTTTGTGCGGGCTATGACAATGGGGATATCAAACTATTTGATCTCAGAAATATGGCATTACGGTGGGAGACAAACATCAAAAATGGGGTAAAGTACATTCTGAGGCTTTTTGGTTTCTCTGAGCATGTTTCCATTCACCTCTGAACTACTACAAAAGGAAAACACCTCTAGTAACTCATCTGAGTCAACCCCTCTGCCAATGGTTCTTAACTTTTTGAGGCCAAATCCATTTGAGAATCTAATGAAAATCCTGGATCCTCTCTTCAGAAAATGAGCTTACACCCACATGTGGTTTGCACAATGTTGGGGGAGTCACCAGCCCCGTCAGCCTGTCTTCAGACCCCTGTGGGCCATGTAGTAAGATTTCAAAATAAGCAAGTAAAAGGCCTTTTGATGCCAATGTCAGAAAGCCTGAAACAGTAGTCACCTCCCCAGCTCAGATTTTTGGTTCCTCAGTTGTACACCTTTAGCAAAGAATGTGGTTTCCTCCTGTTTTCTACTGTCAGCCTTGACTTAACTGTTAAATAATGTAAAAAGTTAAATAATGATTCCCCAAAGGCATTCACTGAGCATGGGAACCCAAGATTGTTTTGTTGATCTTACTAATGGAAAAAAAAATGGTTTTTTTTTTTTGGGGGGGGGATGGAGTCTTGCTCTGTCGCCCAGGCTGGAGTGCAGTGGCACGATGTTGGCTCACTGCAAGCTCTGCCTCCCAGGTTCATGCCATTCTCCTGCCTCAGCCTCCCAAGTAGCTGGGACTACAGGCACCTGTCACTACGCCCGGCTAATTTTTCATATTTTTTAGTAGAGATGGGGTTTCATCCTATTAGCCAGGATGGTCTCAATCTCCTGACCTCGTGATCTGCCCACCTTGGCCTCCCAAAGTGCTGGGATTACAGGCGTGAGCCACTGTGCCTAGCCAAAAAAAAAAAAGAATGTTTTTTTTGAGACAGAGTCTCTCTCTGTCGCCCAGGATGGAGTGCAGTGGCATGATCTTAGCTCACTGCAACCTCCGCCTCCCGGGTTCAAGCGATTCTTCTGCCTCAGCCTCCCAAGCAGCTGGGACTACAGGCACATGCCACCACGCCTGGCTAATTTTCGTATTTTTAGCAGAGACAGGGTTTCACCATGTAGGCCAGGCTGGTCTTGATCTCCTGACCTCGTGATCCACCTGCCTTGGCCTCCCAAAGTGCTGGGATTACAGGCATAAGCCACCACGCCTGGCTGGAAAAAATTTTTTATGGTAAAAGTTAAAAGATAAAATGATCGTTGGAGTGCTTTCACATTATCTGACCATTTTAAAGCTGTTTTACTTAGTATAAAAGAGCCTCCTGAGTAATACTGGTGAGACTACCAATAATAAGTATTCTCTATTTTCAGGTGTGTAGCTTGGAGTTTGACAGAAAAGACATAAGTATGAATAAGTTAGTAGCCACATCTCTGGAAGGAAAGTTCCATGTTTTTGACATGAGAACACAGCATCCAACCAAAGGTTTTGCCTCTGTTTCAGAAAAGGTAAATATGAGGGAAATGTCTTTCTATGAAGAAGAATGATAGCTTGGTTTAGACTGATAAGTAGAATTAGTCACCAAGGTTTCTTCCAGGTCTTTATGTGAAGGGAGCTATTTTTGATATACTCCTGTGAGATCTTGACAAGTTTTTCTGTGCAAAGAGTACTTCCCCAAAGTTTATCAACTTTAGACTTCTTGATTATAATAAAGATCTCAGTTAGGTAGGAATCTTATTTTGTAGTTTAGGAGCAATTAGAAGAAACCTAGCTGATATTAGGAATTTGATCAACAAAACCCAGCCTGGTGTTTCCTAATAAGTATATAATATTTGTGCTAATACCTGGTTATATATTTTTCAAAATATAACTATATGTACATGATGTCATTTCATTACACTTTGTTTTATATTCCAGTTTGCTATATTAAATGAAATTATTTAAATCGCTGAGTACTGTGATTATAGTAGATGTTCAAAAATATTTACTTACTTAACTTTGCCTTGCTTTTGAGGTAGCTGAGAGGGAAATACGGTATTACAGCATTAGACCAATAGATGAGGAAAGCAGGGCAAAGAGAAAATACTGGTTTAAAAAAAAGATAGTTTCTGGACTGGGGAGATTACAGAAAATGCATGCAGAAAGGTCCTGTCATTCACAAGAAATGGATTGGAAATGTGATTTGAACTTCCTCAAGTATAAAAAGAAAGAAAGATCAGTTACAGATTCCTTGTTTCCATAAGATTAAAATATACAAGTTGCTCAGGAAGTAACAACTTACTCCCTTGCTTCTCTCTGTCCTGTGGATTCAGTAAGATTTCTTGAACCTTCCTATTTTGTCTCATTATTATTATTGTGTGTAAATTATTGTCACTGCCTTATGAAAACTAAATTCTTGACAAGATAGCTATAAATTATAATATTGGTTTGCTTTTGTCATTTCAGAATATATTAAGTATCTATCAACAACATAGATCACTTTACTAAACTGTTCCATGTATAATTTGCAACACATATTTCATTATCTATAAATAATAGTGTCATCTCCAGTTTTTTGTTTTGTTTGTTTGGCTTTTTTTTTTTTTTCTGGAGACAGAATCTTGCCCTCTTACCCAGGCTGGTGTGCAGTGGCATGATTATGGCTCACTGCAGTCTCAAACTCCTGGGCTCAAGTGATCCTCCTGCCTCAGCCTCCCAAGTAGCTGGGAGTACAGGCACATGCCACCATATCTGGCTAATTAGAAATTTTTTTTTTTTTTCATAGAGACAGAGTCTTGTTGTGTTGCCCAGTCTGGACTTGAAACCTGACCTCAAGTGATCCTCCCACCTCAGCCTCCCAAAGTGCTGGGATTATAGGCGTGAGCCACTATACTTGGCCCAGTTTTTTAAAATTATATTTAGTTAACCCAGTAATTGCTAAATCTGCCAAATAGATGACTCTGGTGTATTTTAAGAGGTCATTTCCCCTCTTGCTTTTTGTGTTTTTCTCAACTTGCTGAAGAAGAAGAGAAGTTTAAGCTACAAAATAAAATGTTTCGACAGCTTGAACCTAATCACTGGGAGACTGTTACACACTCAAAATGTGTGTTTTGAGATATGAGTCTTTATCTGCTAATGGTAATTCTCTCAAAAGACTACTGAAATCAAAGGTCAAGACTAATCACTCACTAAAATGTGGTGTACCACGATAGCCAGCCCCACTGTTTCTACAAAGCAGCAGTCATTCATTCCCTCCCGCCTCCTTTCTCTCTCTCCCTCTGTCTCTCTCTCTCTCCTAAGTTCCCCCCAGTTAATGCAGTGGCGCCAGGATGGATTTACTGGCTGCTACTGAGGTGCTAACAAACTGTTAACCTTCCAGTTGCTGGTTTTTAGTCTTTTAGTCTAATGTGAATGATAAAGACCTTAGCTTATTATGACCATAAACATTGTCTATAAGTCCTCATGGTCCTTATTTTGAAGACTGAACAGGTAAATGGCAATAAATTGAAAATAAGGCTCTGGGAGCTGTTAGTTAAATTTCAGTCTATAAATTTTAGTTAAAATTCAGTCTATATACTTATTGCTGAGTTTTGCTGTGAACCTCAAACTGTTCTCAGAACTAAAGTGTATTTTTAAAATTTGGTCCACATTTTTTGTATATATAAACAAAAGTATATGCTTTTATATTTTGAGTGTTTTCCCCCTCAGAATGAACTAGAGGTATTTAAATATGTAAAATCTATTTTCATAATGTATTTGGTACTATAAACTTAAATAGATTTTAATACCTGTCTTTTTAAAAATCCAGTAGAACTTTGTTTCATAAATCAATAAAGAAAAATGATGCTTTTTCTAATTTCTTATGTGTTCCTATAAATCTCTATAGCCATTATAAAGAGATGTGCCAGAAAATAACCTTAATTACTTTTATAACCATTGAAATTATAGTAGTAAAAGTTTTTTATTTGCACCGTTTCTCTTCCAGGGCACCATTTAGCATATAAACCAGTTGTATGCCTCTTGTTCTATTTAGGCTCATAAATCTACTGTGTGGCAGGTCCGACACCTGCCGCAGAACAGGGAGCTCTTTCTGACAGCTGGAGGCGCCGGCGGCCTTCACCTCTGGAAGTAGTAAGTCTGCCAGTGCACACTGCTCCTTTTAAAGTTACCTGTGGGTATAAAGTAGGATTAGATTGAACTTTTTTTTCTTTTTTTTCCTGCTTTGACTTAGTTCATTTTGATATGATTTAAAATTCCATGGTGTTACATAACTTGTTTTCTAAGCATTTTGTATGAGTATACTTTACACTTGGTAGAGTGTACACTAATCTTCTTTTGATACATTTTAGTATATCATTTTAGTTGTGTCTTCTAAGTATGAAAAATTTGGCCCAAGACTTTTATCGGATACTATCTTGAAGTGATTAGAACACTCACTGCCTCTAAAAGATGGGGAAAGGGTTCCTTGCCTAAATTTAGATAACATCATTGTGATAGACCCCAACAGAGCCTGAGACTCCTGATTGGTCTCCAGGAAAGATCTTATCACTGAATTTGCTTTCTGCATATCTAGGCAGGGTGAGTTACAGTGAAAGCTTTTACTATGCACACTACTTTCTGAATCCCAAGGGCGCTAACATCGTAGATACTAGATCATTTAAAGGTCTGATATCCTTGCTCAGGGTTGGCCTGTGAAAAGGAAACAAAACAAAACAAAAATTAAAGGTCTGATAAAAATTGTGAGTTAATGGTATTTCTGAATACTTTATTAGCTAAGCAATATGTACTTGGAGAGGAAAAATTACATCTTTCTTAAACATCACTCAGGGAAAAAATAGCAAGCCCATAAATGGAGGACATTTCAAAAATAAAGTTTTCATTAATAATGTAAGAAGAAAAACACCATCCTCAATATATCTGGGACTTTCACATTTATAAAATTCTTCTCTATTAGCTCCTTTGAGAAGCTGGAAGGGGTTCCGAAAAACAGGGCTACAGTTGGAAAGTGCTTGTTAAAGTACTGTGTGCAGGGATACCACTGACAAAAAAACAGATTGAACGCTTTATCTTGTATTTTCTGACAGAGTCTTGCTCTGTCACCCAGGCTGGAGTGTAGTGGCATGATCTCGTCTCACCGCAGACTCCACCTCCAGGTTCAAGGGGTTCTCCTGCCTCAGCCTCCCGAGTAACTAGGATTACAGGTGCCCACCACCACGCCCAGCTAATTTTTGTATTTTTAGTAGAGACGGGGTTTCACCATGTTGGCCAGACTGGTCTCGAACTCCTGACCTCAGGTGATCCACCCACCTTGGCCTCCCAAAGTACTGGAATTATGAGTGTGAGCCACTGCGCCCAGCCAGAGTGAGCGCTTTAGATCGAAACACTTTGGTTATGGCAAAACCATGTCTCTACTAAAAATACAAGAACTAGCCGGGCGTGGTGGCACACGTCTGTAATCCCAGCTACTTAGGAGGCTGAGGCACGAGAATTGCCTGAATCTGGGAGGTAGAGGTCTCAGGGAGTCGAGATCGCACCACTGCACTCCAGCCTGGGTGACAGAGTGAGACAGAGCGACAGAGACTTTTTCTGTCTCAACAAACAAACAACCAGTATGGTTTCTGAGTGAAAAGCAGAGAAAAAGTTTGAGGCGTTCTGGGAGAATGTGGGGTAGAGAGATCACTTGCTAGTTTCCCTTCTTCTAGCACCTCTGCCCATTGTTCTTCCCTGATTCGTCCACCCTGGTCTCCTCCCCATGTTAGACTCTGCCAGTCCCCTTAGTGAAGCCATGTGGTGGCACGTCACTATTTTACTTGGTGACCAAACTCTTTAGGCTGCTCACTTGAAGAACTAGTCCCAGCTTTCTTTGTAATCTCCACATGGATTTGTATTCCATGAGACACACGAACACTTTCGCAGCTGGAATTTTTTACTACAGTGGATTTAGTTCCGTCAGTAAAGTTAGGTCTGTATGCAAATTTGAAGTTTAGCACAATGTAAACTTTACACCTAACCAGAACAGATGTTCAGTCTAATCTTCAAATCGGTTTGGAGTTTTACTGTCAAGTATTGTACCAGCAAAGGGAATTGGTTTAAGTACAATGATATTTAGCTTTATTTTCATTTGCCAGTCTGTCTTGGTAGTAATGCAATTAAATTGTAAATATTTATTGACCACTGAACCAACAGCTCCTAGAAGAAATCATCTAGTTATTCACGACTTGTTTTTTGAATGAAAAACTTCAACATGCTGATTTTTTTTCGAGTATTTGAATCATATACACATATTCTTTTAAAACTTCAACAGATAATATGGAGGGTTTTAAAAAATCTTTGTTATCTTTTGAATACTAAATAACTGCAGCCTTTGCCAAGAGATATGTGAAAGATGTCTGTATTTAAACATTCATCTGAATGTTTTCTTTTTTTTATCAAAATGATTTGTAGGGTTTGAGAGGAAGAGAAAATAGTAGATCATTGACCTGTAGATTCTTCTTCCATTTCCTTTCTGCTTCTGATTGGCTTTGTGCTTCTTACGTTCTTGGCCTTTGCCAGCATTTATGAAATAAAGGTGTTGTCATAATTGATACTAGTAGGTTTTGAAAGGCCTTCTGAGGAGTGATACTTTTGTATGTTATTAGGAACACATCTCTGTTGGGGAGGAGTGTTTTCTTTCCCCTTTTCAAATCTAGACCAAATAGGATTTATGACTTTAACCTTCTGCTTTTCTTACTGTATAAATTTATGTTTTCAGCTGAAAAAAAAAATGTTCTCAGAACCACTTTTTTCTTGTTTGAAACAATTACATTTAGGTCTAACATCTCCACCCTGTGACGCCTTCCCATAGAAATGGTACACAAAAGGTCCTTAGGCTTGGGTCCGTGTAAGGGAGCTCGGGGGTTAGAAGCTGGCATCAGTTTTTCCTTCTAGAAGTGTTTAGATGAAGTTCTGCAAATGTTACTTACAGCCGTTGCCTTTGCACGTTGTTTGCCTGTGATATCCAGCAATCTATATCTGGAGAAAAATTACAATAAATAAAAGATTGCCAAAAGCACCAAGTAAATGTATTAAAGAATCCTAGATCAACCTAGAACTTTCATATTAAAAGATAAAATATAGATACATGTTGAACAGAAATGACTTTTAGAAGTTTTTAGTAGAACTAATAACCCTTTTTTATGACATGTTTTGGGGATAGGATTGAGGTTGAAATTGTCTCTTTATTTGCAAACAACTCAGTATTAGAAAGATTCTTTAAGTATTTATTAGTCCTAGTAACCAACTGAGAAATAGAGTCATTGAAGTGTATGTATAAAAATAAAATGGTGAAAGCTAAGATTTATGCGCTCTTACCATTTTGATCTTGTTTTCAGTGAATACCCTATTCAGCGGTCAAAGAAAGATTCTGAGGGAATAGAGATGGGAGTCGCAGGTTCTGTAAGCCTTCTGCAGAATGTTACGTTGTCCACCCAGCCCATTTCAAGTTTGGATTGGAGTCCAGATAAAAGGGGTCTCTGCGTCTGTAGTTCATTTGACCAAACGGTGAGAGTACTGATCGTTACGAAGCTCAATAAAATTTGACTTCAAGACTTTGGACTTGAGGCCGAGGTGGGTGGATCACAAGGTCAGGAGATCGAGACCATCCTGGCTAACATGGTGAAAGCCCGTCTCTACTAAAAATACAAAAAAAAATTTGCCGGGCATCGTGGCAGGCATCTGTAGTCCTAGCTGCTTGGGAGGCTGAGGCAGGAGAATGGCGTGAACCTGGGAGGCAGAGGTTGCAGTGAGCCGAGATTGTGCCACTGCACTCCAGCCTGGGCAATGGAGCAAGACTCTGTCTCAAAAAAAAAAAAAAGACTTTGGGCTTGAAACCTTCCAGAGGAACACTCACAGAATTTAAGATAGGTTCTGGAGTCCTCTGACCCTCATTGAACAAAGCTAGATTTGGCCGATGATAAAAGACCCCAACCACAAGCCCCTGCGCCAGCCTCCAGCCTCTCTTGGGGTGTGTTTGCTGACTTGCTGCTGCACGTGGGTATCAGAAGCACCAAGTAAACTATCTCCAGGGTCAGTTCTTTTCTCTCCCTTCCATTTCTATGTCAATAGTTGTCTATAATTAAACATATTTCAGATTTGTTCTGTGTCCGTGAAGTTCCATATTTTATCTTTATGCTTGTGTTATGTTTTAGTGTCTATAATGTTGTGGTGGGAATCATTTCATTTGGTTTAAAAGAGTTTGCCTTGGAAAAACTGAATTAACCTTCATAAATACATTTTGAGAGATTTCAGTGTGAGTAAGTTTCTGGACATAATATTATTGTATAAAATATCAAAATGGTGGGCCAGGCATGGTAGCTCACGCCTGTAATTCCAGCACTTTGGGAGGCTGAGGTGGGCGAATCACGAGGTCACGAATTCGAGACCAGCCTGGCCAACGTGGTGAAACCCCGTCTCTACTAAAAACACAAAAAATTAGCTGGGCGTAGTGGCAGGCGCCTGTAATCCCAGCTACTCGGGAGGCTGAGGCAGGAGAATCACTTGAACCCAGGAGGCGGAGATTGCAGTGAGCCGAGATTGCACCACTGCACTCCAGCCCTGGTGACAGAGTGAGACTCCGTCTCAAAAAAAAAACACAAATATATATATATATATCAAAACGGCACGGTTGGTCTAGATTTGGGTAACTATTTTCTGCAATTTAATTCATAAAACAAAATGCTTTGATTTTAAAGAGCTCTTTTTTACTTAAAATACAGGAATTGAATTGGTGAGACTTTTGGTTATTGACTGTGGTAAGTGATGGTGAAATGTACAAGATTGTAGGGGTTTTGTAGTCTTATTTTTGGTCATACTTTAAAAATGCATTTTATGAATAAACTTCTGTTTTTAAGATCTACGGAAGCTTTGATTCTGTTCCCTTAACAGTAGTAATAAAGTTAACATTGTTACATCATTTTGCTTTATAAATGCTTAATTAGTAGTTTTAATTCACTTTGTTTCTTTAATGTTCACCATATCTTTAGCTAAGCCTTTTGGAATTATTGACTTTACCACATTTTCATTAAGCCTACCCTCCCCCACCTCCATTGAAGAGAACGCAGCCACCTAAAACATTCACAATATGTAAAGTATATGTGATTTCAGGGGATCATGGAGAGTCACTTATTTGGAATATTAAGTTAAGAAAATTAAGGTTTTTTTTTTTATTTAGTTTAGAAAATTTTTAGAAGTCGCTCTTAGAACACTTGTATTTGGTAATAGAATCAACAACAATAAATACCTGTATTTTATTAAATCAAAGATGTCGTCGATACCACTGATGCTGTGCCATTCAAGAAAACGGAGCCAACTAAAACACTCGTAATATGTAAAATTTATGTGATTTCAAGTGATCATGGAGAGTCACTTGTTTGGAATATTACGTTGAGAAAATTAAGCGTTTTTTGTTGTTGTTGTTTCCAGTTTTTTTTTTTTTTTTTTTGAGGCGGAGTCTTGCTCTGTCACCCAGGCGGGAGTGCAGTGTCATGATCTCGGCTCACTTGCAACCTCGGCCTCCCGGGTTCAAGCAATTCTTCTGCCTCAGTCTCCCGAGTAGCTGGGATTACAGGCATGCACCACCATGTCCTGCTAATTTTTGTATTTTTAGTAGAGATGGGGTTTCACCATGTTGGCCAGGTTGGTCTCGAACTCCTGACCTCAGGTGATCCACCCGCCTCAGCCTCCCAAAGTGTTGGGATTAGACGTGAGCCACTGCACCCAGCCCCAATGTTTTATAGAACAATGGGATGTAATTATGAAAGTAAAAATTAAATTGAACTTTTAAAAAGTTTATATCTGCTTTTTTTTAATTTGCAAAGAAAAAATGGAAAATTTGTGGAAATCTCTCCTAGGACACTTGTGTTTGGTAATATAATAGAATCAACAACAATAAACACCTGTATTTCATTAAATCTAAGGTGTCATTGATACCACTGATGCTAGGCTGGTATGATGAAACTGTGATAAAATGCTTTTTTTCATCACTATTTGCTTTATATTAATTGAGTGTTCTTTTAATTTTATTTACACATAGATTTTTTTTCCATTATGTATCACTTGTGTGCATCCTTAAAAAGAAAAACATAAACAGGAGACTATTATTCTAGGTAAAGTAACTCAGGAATGGAAAACCAAACATTGTATGTTCTCATAAGTGGGAGCTAAGCTATGAGGATGCAGAGGCATAAGAATGACACAGTGGGCTTTGGGGACTCAGGGGGAAAGATGGGAAGGGTGTGAGGGACAAAAGACTACAAATCAGGTTCAGTGTATACTGCTCGGGTGATGGGTGCACCAAAATCTCACAGATCACCACTAAAGAACCTATTCACGTAACCAAATACCACCTGTTCCCCCCAAACTTATGGAAATAAAAAAATTAAAGAAAAATTTATACAAAGTAAATTTGGTGTGCTATTCCCTAGATTCCTTCATATTCAGAGTTTAATTCTTCTAAATCACTTTTTGAATTCAGAGCCATCAGTGTTCATGGTTTTCCTTATAATATTGTCCTTTGTGCATAAAAGTGTTTGTGATGTAGCATTTCTTTAAAACATGTTCCACTATTGCCTTCAGGGTTTTCTTTCAATTCACTGACACTTCTTCAGCATGTTCTTGTGTATACATACATGCAGGCAATGACAACTGTCAAGACCACAGCCTGGCTGACCACGATTATTTCAGTTGCCTATTGCTGTATAACAAACCACTGCAGACCTTCATATCTTAAACACTATCATTTATTTTGCTTAGGAGTCTATGATTTGGGCAGGGTTCAGCAAAGAAGGCTCATCTATGCTCCATATAGCATGAGGCAGGCAGCTCTACTAAAGGCTGGTGGACCTGCTTCCAAGATGGCACTCACTCATATTACTTGCAAGTTGGTGCTGGCTGTTAGCTGGGACCTCAACCAGATCTGAGAAGCAAGGGCTGAGCTCATCACATGGCATAGGGTTCCTGAGCATGGTGGCCAGGTTCCAAGGGTGAGCATCCCAAGAGAAGAGCAGGCAGAAGCTATCTTGTTTTTTTAATGACCTAGCTTCATAATTTACTTAGCAGTCACTTTGCCACACTCTATTAGTTGAGGCAATCACAACCTCCTATCCCAAGTTCAAGGGCAGAGGACATACATTCTACTTCCTTTTTCTTTCTCTGTGTGTGTGTGTGTGACAAGGTCTTATTCCGTTGCTCTGTTGCCCAGGCTGGAGTGCAGTGGCACCATCATTGCTCACTGCAGCCTCAACCTCCTGGGCTTAAAGAATCCTCCCACCTCAGCTACCAGAATAGCTAGGACTACAGGTGTGTGCTGCCACACCCAGCTAAATTTTTAAAATTCTTTGTGGAGATGAAGTAAATTCTACTTTTTGATGGGGTCTTGGCTAGGTTCTGAAAGAGCATGTGAGCTGGGTGTGTGGCTCACGCCTATAATCCCAGCACTTTAGGAGGCCAAGGCAGGTGGATCACCTGAGGTCAGGAATTTGAGACCAGCCTGGCCAACATGGTGAAACCCTGTCTCTACTAAAAATACAAAAATTATCCGGGCGTGGTCATACACCCCTGTAATCCCAGTTACTTGGGAGGCTGAGGTGGGAGAGTTGCTTGAACCTGGGAGGCAGAGCGTGCAGTGAGCTGAGATCGTGCCACTGGACTCCAGCCTGTGCGACAGAGTGAGACCCCTGTCTCAAAAAACAGAAAAAAAAAAAAAAAAAAAAAAAAAAAAAAGCATGTGAGACTTGAAATACTGTGGCTAGTTTTGGAAAAGACAATCTGGTGCAGTGATTATAAGACGCATCCTAATTTCGAAGATGCATAAATGGGCAGAAGGATGTGCTCATTCGAATTGATGAAATACACTGCTTCAAATGCAGATACTCCTATCCCATCTATGTACACCCTTCTCTGCCCCTAATTTATTGCAGACATGACTAATCAATCATGCTACTCATTCTTCCTGAGCCTCACAAGCTTTATCACACTCTGCTAGGAGCCACTACCAACTGCTGGCAAGTGAGATAAAATGGGTTTACTCTCCTGAATCTAGAGAGTGATGCCCTGTGAAAAACAGGTAGCCTCCTGGACCAGGAGTCATTGGACACTCCTCTCCCCTAATCCGTGGATTTGTGTTTCAGTATGCCAAGAAATGATGAGGCTCTCCAGCACTAGACCATGTAAACCAAACTGATGCAAAAACCAAAATGGTGCATCATTCATATGTAGTGAGGGATGAACCCTTAGGTGCAAAAATGCCTAGGTTTGCCAAATGAGAACCTTCTTCATGTCCGTTTATCTGAGGTTCTGTGTAATTGTTTTGAAGTCTTTCTGTGAGAGTGGAATTAGAGACAGGTGTTGACAGTATTTAAAATAATGCATCCAGGCCTTAGTGAAGCCTAAAAAAAAAAAACCGTCTCAGAACCCTGAAGCTCTAGGCTATTGTGCAATTTTTACTGCAAATATGTTTCCATTCTTTAACTTACAGCACTTTGCTAGGTGTGGTGGTAAATTATAGAGTGTTTTAGTAAGGGATTTCTGGAATAATTCTCATGGGGTGGCCTGGAACCTTCCAGGGAAATGCTACTTTGTAATTACATTTTTTTTTTCCTTTGGCCACCAGACTGTCCTCTAAAGTAAGTGAAACATGCAGGCTTCGGATATGAAGCTGGCTTGTGCAACCTGATTATAACATAGCAATCTGCAATCAGGCACTATGGCTCGTTTGAAAAATATGTGGGCAATTGGCTTTTAGCTAGGTTTTTGTTGCTGTTGTTATTATTTAGTTTTTATTTCATAATCATAAACTTAACTCTGCAATCCAGCTAGGCATGGAAGAGAATAAGGAAAGTATGGAACTGCAGCGGGGGCGCAAAGATTCTAGGGTACTACGAGCAAATGGGGTGGAGGGGTGCTCTCCTGAGCTACAGAAGGAATGGTCTGGTGGTTAAGACAAAACACAAGTCAAACTGATCAGAGCTGTCCACAGTCAGCAGTGGTGATCTTGCTGATCTTGCCATTCCTGGACCCAAAGCGCTCCATGGCCTCCACAATATTCATGCCTTCTTTCACCTTGCCATAGACTACATGCTTGCCATCCAACCACTCAGTCTTGGCAGTGCAGATGAAAAACTAGGAACTGTCTGTGTTGAGTCCAGCATTTGCTATGGACAAGATGCCAGGACCTGTATGCTTCAGGATGAAGTTCTCATCATCAAATTTCTCCCCATAGACGGACCAGTGCCATTATGGTGTGTGAAGTCACCACCCTGACACATAAACCCTGGAATAATTGTGTGAAAGCAGGCACCCTTATACCCAAATCCTTTCTCTCCAGTGCTCAGAGCACAGAAGTTTTCTGCTGTCTTTGGAATCTTGTCTGCAAACAGCTCGATGGAGATGCGGCCCAAGGGCTCACTGGATGGTGATTTTGAAGAACACCGTGGAGTTGACCACGCTGGTAGTACAGGGCTTCCGGTGGCGTCGGCATCTGCTAGCTATGTTTTTTAAAAGGCAGGTTGGTTACACTTACCCAGGAAACTTCTATCTCTGAATGTCTGGCCACTCTCACTGTGTTGTGGAGCCCTACCTCCCTGCTTTGGATGAGACTAGACTGCCAGGCGCCATTCTCAGGGCCATACCCAGCAGTCCCAATGAAACAGGGCTTAATGCTGCTCTGAGAGCTTGGGGGCACTGGGCCCATGCTGCACTCAGACTTATCAGGACCTGCTGACAGAAGTCCTGTCCCTTGTCCAACCAGCTGAGGACTCAGGGCTGCTAGGACAATGTCCTCTATTATTCCACCCTAAGTACCTGCATATTGCCTGGAGTGGTGAGAAATTCTTTGCTCATCCATTTTCCCTACTGGGTCTAGGATGAACAAATGGCAGTATGAAAACTCTGTGAATCTTTGTCACTGTGTAGGGATCTAGAGGCTAAACCCTTGTCCTCAACCCCAGAACCAGAAAAATGGTTATTAATCAGAACAGCACAGTGAAAGCAGATGCAGATTATCCTCGCAGTGCATGGCCATTAATGCAGTAGAGGAAGCAGATGCAGATTATCCTCAGTGCCATGGCCATTAATGCAGTTGTCCATAGGTTTTGTATATTTTACATCAAACATCAAGCTTGAATGAAGGAACAGGATTTTGACTTTGTGTTTTTAACTTAAAGCATAAGAGGAGATTCTAGGTAAAAGGGCTGTGACCAAATACAGCTGCATTTATACAGTCATGGTGGAGCAATTTTATGAAGGATTCTTTAACAACTGAACTTTGCTTATAGTGTTCTGATCCAACTCTATCCCTAAGCCAACTTAAAACCAGATCACTCAGCAATACCGTTTATACAACACTTTTTTATTTTAATTGAGGCTGAGTCTTGCTCTGTCACCCAGGAAGAGTGCAGTGGCGTGATCTTGGCTCACCGCAACCTCCGCCTCCTGGGTTCAAGCACTTCTCCCACCTCAGCCTCCGAAGTAGCTGGGATTACAGGCGTGTGCCACCACGCACAGCTAATTTTTTTTATTTTTAGTAGGGATGGGGTTTCGCCATGTTGGCCAGGCTGGTCTTGAACTCCTCACCTCAAGTGATCTGCCTGCCTCGGCCTCCCAAAGTGCTGGGATTATAGGCATGAGCCACTGCCTGTGGCCCCTTAATACAACATTTAATAAATGTTGGGCCAGGCACAGTGGCTTACGCTTGTAATCCTAGCACTTTGGGAGGCCAGGAGTTCAAGACCAACCTGGGCAACATAGTGAGACACTGTCTCTACAGAAAATTTTTTTTTTTAAATTAGCTGGGTGTGGTAGCACAGCCTGTTGTCCCAGCTGCTTGGGAGGCTGAGGCAGGAGGATCACTTGAGCCAAGGAGGTTGAAGCTGCAGTGAGTGGTGACTGTGTTACTGCACTCCAGCCTGGGCAAAATGAGAGACCGTGTCTCAAAAATAAATAAATAAATAAATAAATAAATAAATAAATAAATAAAAGCAAATGTTGGTTGGTGGTTAAAATGATAAAATAACGATTAAAACAAGTAATCAGAAAAAAAAGTCCATCTTACCTCTGGCCTGTTTTTTGAAGGTGGTGTTGATTAGGGTTAGGTTCAGCTGCAGGTAACTGAAAACCCAAAATAAAGATTACGCCTCATCCAGAGTGCCTGTTCCAGTTGAACCATCACATCCACGTTCCAAACATCAGAAAAGTAGGAAAAGTAAGAAAAAGAACATCTTGCCACTTTGAAGAGCACTTTTGCTTGTACCCATTGGTCATGATTTGGTCCTGTGTTCACACCTATCACAGTGAGACCGAGAAGGATAAACCTGATTGTGTGCAGTGTTATACCCGGCTACCATTTGGGAGTTCTGGTCCTGAGGAAGCAGGGAAATGGATGTTGGGAGGTGTAACTGGATTCTGCCGCCCTGACAGAGCCGTCAAGCACGGCCTCCCTAGCTGCGTCCTCCCAACGCGACCAATGCATGCTTCCTTAGGCCAGATCTGGGTCTTGGCACCCAATACTCCCTTTTGGCAATTGTTATCTTCTCCATCAGCTGTTGTAAACCAGACACCATGGAATCCCTTGGTTTTTTAAGTTACTTTTATTATCTTTTATGTGCACCAATGCAAGCCCAGCCCAGTACAAAAATAGGAAAGGAAAACTTCCCCCTACACACTCAAATTGATCTTCATACTACATTTCTTTTCTTGGGAATTTATTTTTACTTAATAATAACTTCTTTCGAATCTCAAATACCTTTTCCACTCAGGGGCAGTACAAAGTCACGCGCAGTAGAACATGAACGGCGCAGCTTACCTCATGCGTGTCCATAAACTCACCAAAGGAGCTTGAAGGGAGAACAGTGTCTTCATGATCCGGCGTGTCTTGGTACCTGCTTAAAATCACTTTTGCTTGTGGTTTAGCTGGATACACTTTGCATATATACATGAAAAATAATTTTTTTTTCTGGGAATGTCTAAGGACTATCCAACACACAAAAATTATTTCATCCTTTTCTGAATGAGAACAGCCCGAAAGTTTCTGGCAAATACTCAGGGTTCGTGAGATATGGAATTCAATTATGTCGTGGTACATAAGGTCCGCCTCTTCACGACTTTCAGTGGATTTTCTTCCCCTGGGAAGGAGGCCCCTCCGCCGCGCGTTCCGAATCCCAGGCCGTCGTTGTAACTGAAGACCCTGTGGTGCGCTGCCCCCTTGTGGGAGATGTGGGCATTGCAGACCTTTCAACACAAGGGAACGGAATTTGTCTTTCAAATGCAGCTGGAAAAATCTATCCTATTTAATTCCCAGGAGGCACGCAAGCCAAACTGGACCTTGAGAAAGACATTATCTTACAGAAATGTCTTCCAAAAATGTGATTGTGTTTATGAAGAAAACCCACTTTGTATATAACAACACTGCATAGCATGCCTATGCTTGTTTTTACAGAATGGGTTTTTTAACCAAAAGTGGGATCATTAGCTTTATTATAGATTCAGTCTTACTGGTAGCATCACAAGGCTAACTTCCAAGAGAAAATATTTGGCTTTTTATAAAGTGAGGAATTATTTTGTAAAGTAAATAGTACATGCCTCTTTCTCCTACCAACCGTTTATTCTGTAAGTTCTGATTTTAATGAAGTATTTCTCAGAGTAAGGACTTCTTTATACCATCACTTAACTTCCTGCAGGAATTCTAGAATTTCTCTCCGTCTTCTTTGCACCAGATCCACTGTTCTGTTTTGTTTTGTTTTGTTTTGTTTGAGACAGAGTTTTGCTCTTGTTGCCCAGGCTGGAGTGCAATGGCACGATCTCAGCTCACTGCAACCTCCGCCTCCTGGGTTCAAGTGATTCTCCTGACTCAGCCTCCCAAGTAGCTGAGATTACAGGCGCCCGCCACCACGCCCGGCTAATTTTTGTATTTTTAGTAGAGACGGGGTTTCTCCATGTTGATCAGGCTGGTCTCGAACTCCCGACCTCAAGTGATCCGCCTGCTTCGGCCTCCCAAAGTGCTGGGATTACAGGCATGAACCACTGTGCCCAGCCATATAGCCTCTGTTTTTAAAAGCCATTTCTGCACTACCGAGTTAGTGAGTAGCAGCCCTCCACCTGCCCACCTTTGGCGTATGGACCATGCAGCTAAAAGAAGCAACACAAAATAAACTGTGGTCAAAAGAGACTCGCAGTTCTCCCTCACACCAGAGGCTGAAGACACTCACACTTCCTCCTTTTAAGTCTTCAACTTTTCTTCTTTATGACACCCAAGGCTTTCATAGCCAGTCAGAACGTCAGTGCCAGAAGAGGCCTTCGAGACCTCTGCACTCAATTTCTGCATTTGAAGACAGACCCAGGCCCTCATCTCCTGACCCCTCATCCAGTGCTATTCTCCTGCACCTCCGTGAGGAGTTGCTCAACACTCTAATCCCTCCGAGAAGCCCCGGGTACCTCTAAATTTAACATGCCAGAAACCGAGAACTCTATGCAAACAACACCACTGCTCAGAGGTGATAAGGGTAAGCAAATAAACCACCAGGGAGAAACAGAAGCAGAGTTTTGGCTCTCACCACCCTGTAGATAAACAAGTGTTTGATCTGGGCTGAGCACATTCCTTATCTGGTGAGAGATAACATTCACACTCAGAGGGAGTCTGTGCTTGCAGCCAACAGGTTTGGAACCCTATTGAGTGCTGACCTGGCCGCACACGGACTGAACTAGGGCTCAGAAATGATGGACCAGGGGAAATTTTGTTGCCACCCAGGGGGAAAGAGAGGGTCTTCCTGCACTCCTAAGAGCTCACAGGCTAAAGGGCCCTAAGAAAACAGACACAGAAGACACAGAAGCCTCAGCTAGGGGGAATCCTGATGGCCGCAGTCCCCACTAATCCACTATGGGCCACTTAGGGCTTGTTATGAATTTTCCAATCTGCTCCATAAAGCTTCCTAGGAAGAATGTCAGAAGCCTTATTCTCTTGCTCACTGTTGAGGCTATGGAAGCTAAAGAAAGCAGTATATGCCAGGTGTGGTGGCTCACACCTGTAATCCCATCACTTTTCGAGGCCAAGGCAGGTGGATCAATTGAGGCCAGGAGTTTGAGACCAGCCTGGCCAACATGGTGAAACCCCATCTCTATTAAAATACAAAAAATTAGCTGCATGTGGTGGCATGCATCTGTAGTCCCAGCTACTCAGGAAGCTGAGGCAGGAGAATCGCTTGAACCTGGGAGGCAGAGGTTGCAGTGAGCCGAGATCACGCCACTGCATTCCAGCCTGGGTGACAGAGTGAGACTCCATCTCCAAAAAAAAAGAAAAAAGAAAGAAAGAAAAAAAGACAGTGAAGAGCAAACTTGGAGGGAAACCAGTGGCGTGTCTCTAGAGTCTTGATCAGGATCACCTTTATAAAGATGATAATGTTGACAATAATAATAATAATAATAGCTGCTAATATTTGTGGAGCGCTTACTATATTGTTTCTCACATGTTGTATTTTTAAATCCCCACCACATTACTCTGGGGTAAATACTATTGTTTGTTGTTGTTGTTGTTGTTTTGAGATGGAGTCACTCTGTTGCCCAGGCTGGAGTGCAGTGGCATGATCTCGGCTCACTGCAACCTCCACCACCCGGGTTCAAGCGATTCTCCTGCCTCAGCCTCCCGAGTAGCTGGGATTACAGGCGCCAGCCACCATGTCTGGCTAATTTTTGTATTTTTAGTAGAGATGGGGTTTCACCATGTTAGCCAGGCTGGTCTTGAACTCCTAACCTCAGATGATCCACCTGCCTTGGCCTCCCAAAGTCCTGGGATTACAGGCGTGATAATAAACTCTTAACCTCACCATTTTTGTATATAAGTGGAGGTTGTCAGAGCACTTTTTTCATCCATTTTGCTACTTGGACTTAAGGATGAAAGTCCTATTACAAACTGTTGTCACAGTGAATGTTGGCATTGGGAAGGGTGTGGGGAGAACAGGGAGAGAGCACAGGAGCCTGAAAGGGGAGGAGGGGGAAGGGATTTCCACACACTCTCGCCACAGCCTGTTACCGTCTCCACGGCAGCAGAACATCAGGTTGCCTCCCCATGCCTACTCTCCCCTCCCACCTCAACAGCAGGAGCCCATTTTAATCACAGCACATAATAAAGACTATATTTCCCAGTGTCCCTATCAGCAAGGTGTGGACACTGTGGAGCATGAGGGTGCGCCTGTGGTCCAGAGGGGGTAAAATCAAAAGCATAAGGAGTCTGGCCCTGGTGATTTGGGAGCCACCATACCTGCCCTAGGCTGTTTACCTAGATGACTTTGACAGTCGACAAAAATACTTGTTTCTTGTTTGGGCCAATGAGAGGTTAGGGCTTTCCCTTGTATGCATGAATGAATGTCTTGGTACATTTTGTGATGCTATAAAAGAATGCCTGAGGCTGGGTAATTTATAAAAGAAAGACGTTTATTTAGCTCACAGTGCTGCAGGCTGAGAAGTTCGAGGGCACAGCCCCAGCTTCTGGTGAGGGCCCTCACTCATGCTGCCTCACAAGATGGTGGAGAAGGTCAAAGGGGAAGCAGACATGAGAGAAGAGAGGGAAAGCCAAAGGGCTCCTGACTGTATAACAACCCACTCTCGGGGGAATGAATCCATCCCCACGAGAACTAATTCAGTCTCACAAGAGATAGAGCTCACTACTGGAAGAACAGCACCAAGCCATTTATGAGGGATCCACCGCTATCACTCAAACACTTCCCACTAGACCCCATGCCCCAAGAGCACTGCATCAGGGCTCAAATTGCAACATGAGCTTTGGTGGTGACAGAACAACCATATCTAAACCATAGCAGAGACCTAATCCAAACTACTAGCTACTAACTTGTAAAAATTTTTACAGAGGGGAAACAGGCTCAGTAAAAGTAAGTAACTTTGTCCAAAGACATGCAAATATTACCTGGCAGAATTCGGTTTTGAATCTGTCTGTCTGATCCAAGACTTCATCTTTCCAGCATAGTCTATACTAACAAATGTAATTGGACATGCGTGTATGTGGTGCTTTATAATTTGGAAATATTTTCTCATATATTATGCAATGTGTACAGTTTGGAATCTTTTGGCTGCAAGCAATAAAAATAGACTGTGAATAACTTATATGAAAGAGGACTCTTAGGAAGATTTAGGGTAGCAAATTAGACAGGCATCAATTAGAGAAGCAAAGCACTAGGGATTTCTTTCTTTCTTTTTTTTTTTCAGACAGAGTCTTGCTTCTTCGCCCAGGCTGGAATGCAATGGCGCCATCTTGGCTCACTGCAACCTCCGCCTCCCAGGTTCAAGCAATTCTCCTGCCTCAGCCTCCCAAGTAGCTGTGATTACAGGCACGTGCCAGCACCCCTAGTTAATTTTTATATTTTTAGTAGAGATGGGGTTTCACCATGTTGGCCAGGCTGGTCTCAAACTCCTGACCTCAAGTGATCTGCCTGCCTCGGCCTCCCAAAGTGCTAGGATTACAGGTGTGAGCCACCGCACCCGGCCTCTCTCTTTTTTTTATTTTTTAATAACATAATGGGTTTATATTTACTATAGTACTTCTCATCAGGAGGATGTTACTCAGTTAATATAAAGTTGTTTTCTTAACATTAAATCTCTTTTCTGTGTCAATGTCTATATTGTTTTTTGTGTTTTTATTATTTTATTTATTTATTTATTTATTTATTTATTTATTTATTTATTTATTTTGAGACTGAATCTTGCTCTGTAGCCCAGGCTGGAGTGGTGCAGTGGTGCAATCTCAGCTCACTGCAACCTCCACCTCCCGGGTCTGGGTCCCAGTTCAAGCAATTCTCCTGCCTCAGCCTCCCGAGTAGCTGGGATTACAGGCATGCACCACCATGCCCAGCTAATTTTTGTATTTTTAGTAGAGACGGGGTTTCACCATGTTGGCCAGGCTGGTCTTGAACTCTTGACCTCAGGTGATCTGACCTCCTCAGCCTCCCAAAGTGCTGGGATTACAGGCATGAGCCACCGTGCTCAGCCTATAGTGTTTTTTTAATATTAAATCTTTTCTGCATTTCATTTCAATATTAGATACACCAAATACATTTTTCTAAAAGTTTTTCCCCCAGAGATAAAAGTTTCCCTTTTTGGCTGACTATCTGATAAAAAATACAATATTATCTTGAAAGACAACAAAACAAAAATCTAATAAAAATATGGAGAAAAGACTCCTCAACGATTCAGGAGGCAGCGATTGTAACTAACAGTGATGGTTTCCTAAGATTCTAGGCAAGAACTTCCTTCTTCCTATTTCACATGCTTTGAGAATTCTAAAACTATGAAATCTTACTTGTGTCAATTTCAGCCATCTTACCTCTTTGACTTCCTTTCTAAACGGCAAATACAAATTATAGGCTGCATTTTTCAGTGCATTATTTGTTGTAAAGAAAACTTTTTTTAAATTTTTATATATGTATCTGTTTGTTCCCATTTCATGGAAACAATGAAGAATGTAAAACTCCCTTATTTACTGATTCTTGGAAACTGTCAGATACCAAAGCTCAGGTTTAGCCTCAATAGCACAAAGGTTTTCAGGGTGAGGTTTGATTCAGTAAGCCCTTCAAAGTCACATCTGTCCCTATCTCTTTTCTGCATATACCTTCAAGCAAGCACAAATGCCTGTAATGCTGAGAACCACACCTAACAAGAGAGTGATTGCATTGCTGGCTTCTACTGCTTTGACAACAGGCAGCATCAAAGGCGTGACATGAGGACTAAGGACAACTGTGTTGAAACTGAGGTAATGATGTTGGAATCTTGAGGGCTGAAGGTTCCAAAGACATGGTATATAGAATTCTATTTGACTTGAAATTTTCCCTTTCTGGAGCTCCGAATGCTGCAATTTAGAGGTTCCATGTGACACTGCCTTCCAGGAAGCAGCCATAACAGGAATCAGCACTAGGGATTTCTTACCAGGATTTGATCTTACCTACCCATGGGAGCTGCTGACGCAGTCTCTGTAAGGCTCTTGCCCTCAGGTCTGATGCTGAAGCTTGCAGTCTGCAGGGCAGGCAGCTGGGCCAGGGAGATGGGTGTAAGGTGGGGGTGAACAAGAACAAGCTGGAAACCACCTGCTGGAGACCATGAGGAGGGATGGAAACTGTGCCTCTGATTTGGGTGGCATGGGTCTCCTGCAGAAGTCAGGATCCTTCAACACAGAGCTAAGCAGACGTGTCTGGCTCAGAAGTCGGGAAAGCTGAAGGAGGATCCTGGGAAGGGTAGAGCAGCTACAGGCCCAGCCCCTGCCTCCTGCTGACGCAGTGAGCCAGCAGAAAGTGACAATGTGTGCAAGCTACAAAAACTGCTGCTGCTTCACTTCCACCCTGCAAATCTCACACCAGGAGATTCTACATGGCCCTCCCTAACTGGAAACATACAGGAAAGCGAATTCTGGGAAATGTAATTCAGCCTCGCCAGGTTGGCATTTATAAAGCCACCTCAGGTAGCATGTGGAACTGAGGGGAAAGCTCAAGAATCAGGTTTTGGACAGGAAAGAAAGCAAAGGAGCTCAGGGCTTTGGGGTGGCAGATGGGCACTCATGCTCTAAGTCTTTGAATTGCCTCCAACTGAATTTCCTCCTTGTATTGCTCAAATTCCCAGGGCAGAGTCCAGCTGGCTCATGTGGGTCATGTACTTACTTCTTGGCCAGAGGAGGGTGGACAGTTGGTTGACTGTCCAATATCATTGCATGCAGTGGGGGAGTGGTGGTCCCCCAAAGGGAAATCAAAGCGCTGTCATGAGAGTGAGGGAAGTGGATGCTGGGCAGGCAGACATGGTGAATGCTCACTGCCCCGTGAATGCTGCAGAATAAGGAGGCAGGAGGCATTGAAAACAAATTTCTTTGCTGCTCATGTCAGCTTCTGGCCTTACTCTGAGGTCAAACTTTTGGAGAGTGGAGACAACATCTTTCTCATACTCCTCCCAATACCTAATCTTAACAAAGGACTGAAGTTTAGGGTGAAGATAGCAAAGCAGCCCCAGAATCAGGGCTTCTGGTTACTACTCTTCTTTCTGTCAGGAGTGCTTGTGGGGGGTGTGTGTGTATGTGTGTGTGTGTGTGTGCATGCACATGCATTTTCTAGAAGGGTACAAAACCTTTCAGATGATCAGAGTAACTCCCTAGAGGTTATCACCTCCTGCTTTAGGTTTGGTGTAACTCTGCAATTCTGTATGTTGAATCAATTGATATTTATCAAAGATGCATTAAGAAGCTGTATAGTGTAGTAATTAAGTCTGGGCTCTGAAGCCCAGAATGCCTGAGTTAAAATCCTAATTCTATCACTTCCTAGCCAATTGAGGAAGTTCCTTAACCTTTTTATGCCTTGCTTTCCTCATGTGTAAAATAGGGGTAATGATCATAGTTACCTCACAGGTTTGTTGTGTCGATTTAATGATTAGTGCATGTAATGATCTTAGGGCTGTGTCTGGCGTACAGTATGTGCTCAACAGAAATTTAGTTACTGTTTCCCAACATTGCTTCAGGATCTGTGGAAGGGTGGGACACAATCTCTGATTTTGAAGAACTTAAAATTTAATTGAAGAGACAAGAGCAACATATGGAAACAAGAGCCAACAACTGTGGCATTAAGTGTTAAATTGTGTGGTACCAACAGGTACAGAAATCAAGAAGGGGGCAGAGCAGTGAAGGATGCGGAAGCTAAGGAAGGCTGGACAGAGGGGAAGAAGACTTGGCCTGGGGTGGAGGGATGGTGGGACAGGCCAGGGGAGATCACTTGGAGTGAAGATGTTGATGATGGGAATGCATGTGGCATGTTGGGAGAAAGAGACACTTATCACAGAGAAAAAGGCTGTGGTTGTGTTAGTAATGACTTTTTGGCTTCAAGACGCAGGAACCCAACTCACATTGAGTTAATACAAAAAGAGGAGGTGTGAAACCATGAAGTGCAGGGATAAATTATCTTCTGGCATGGCTGAGTGAAATGTGCAAAGCTGAAATCATGCTGCCAGGGCAGTGTCTATTAGAGTCTTGGATCTCTTTCCTCTGGGTTGACTGTATTCTCAGGCAGGCTTTCCCTCCATGGTGGCAAAAGTGACTGGGTGTATATCATCCCAGCTGAGCAACCCCAGTGGGCAGAGAACAATTTCCCCTCCATCAGTTCCTGCAAAAGCCTTGGGATTGAGGCTCATTGGCCTCGCTGGGTTACCGGCCCATCCTTGAGCTAATTGTGACAGTCAGGGAGAATGGGTGCTCTCATTATTCAGGCCCAATCATGAGCCCACAAATTTCAAACAACAGAGAGGGTATTGCGGTAGTTCCCACAGCAAAGTCAGGCTGCCACCATGAGAAGGGGAACTGACACTGGGCAGGCAAGAACAGCAGATGCCTTTAGAGGGCTCAGTTCCAGCCTGGCTCTTCATGAACTCTAGATCTTTGGACAAGTCATTCAACCTTTGCAGGCCTCTACCTGTAACCCGAAAAACGGGTGGTAGAGAGTCTGCCAGTCAAACAGGATAAGGTCTGCATAGGCTCTCTGAAGAGATAGAGCCGCCTGCAAATCTTAAGAGCCATTGCTAAGAGGAGACCAGCCTGATCAGACAAGAAAGAACACTTAGAGCAAGTATATGTGTGTGTGTTTATTTTGTTTTGTTTTTTGAGATGGAGTCTTGCTCTGTCACCCAGGCTGGAGTGCAGTGACTGGATCTCCACTCGCTGCAACCTCCGCCTCCCGGCTTCAAGCAATTCTCCTGCCTCAGCCTCCTGAGTAGCTGGGACTACAGGCACGTGCCACTGCTTGCAGCTCTTTTTTTTTTTTTTTTTTTTGTATTTTTAGTAGAGACAGGGTTTCACTATGTTGGCCAGCCTGGTCTTGAACTCCTGACCTCAAGTGATCTGCCTGCCTCAGCCTCCCAAAGTGTTGGGATTACAGGCGTGAGCCACTGCACCTGGCCTTGTTTTGTTTTTTGAGACAGGGTCTCACTCTGTCACCCAGGCTGGAGTGCAGTGGTGTAATCATGGCTCACTGCAGCTCCTCTTAGGCTCAAGCAGTCCTTCCAACTCAGCCTCCTGAGTAGCTGGGACTACAGACATGTGCCACCATGAACAGCTAATTTTTTATTTTTTGTATAGACAGGGTCTCCCTATGTTGCCCAGGCTGGTGTTGAACTCCTGGACTCAAGCAGTCCTCCTGCCTTGGCCTCCCAAAGTGTTGGGGTTACAGTCCTGAGCCATGGCGCCCAGCCAGAGCAAGTATGTGAGAAATAAAGTGCCTAGGATGGGTGTCACAGAACCCTGAAGAGGACATAGGAACAAAGACAAGGGACTCCTCAAGGGCAAGGGAACATGCCCCATGGTGCCATGCTGGGCAGCTAGCATGGGTGCTGAGTAACTATTTGATGTTAAATATGAGGGTATAGGCCAGGTGCGGTGGCTCATACTTATAATCCCAGTACTTTGGGAGGCCGAGGCGGGCGGATCATGAGGTCAGGCAATCGAGACCAGTCCGGCTAACATGGTGAAACCCTGTCTCTACTAAAAATACAAAAAATTAGCCGGGTGTGGTGGCATGTGCCTGTAGTCCCAGCTACTTGGGAGGCTGAGGCAGGAGAATTGCTTGAACCTGGGAGGCGGATGTTGTAGTGAGCTGAGATCGCGCCACTGCACTCCAGCCTGGGAGACAGAGTGAGACTACACCTTTAAAAAAAAAAAAAAATATATATATATATATATATATATATTTATATGAGGGCATATGTTACCAAAGGATAAGTAGCTCACAAAAGAGTCAACACAGTAACAAATGCGGGCCTCAGCCCTCGGAGACTCTCATTAGTTACCAGCAGGGGAGACCAGGCTTCAGTTTGGGGCCCCAGGAACTCCCTCTCCTCATGGTTCTGTTATGAGCAACCTGGGAAAGTGAGGGGAAAATGGGGGTTGTTAAGTAGTGCAGCTCATGTCTAACGGCCAATCTGTTATGAGGAAAGGGCACGCTGAGAAGGGCTGCTCCCTTGGGCTGGGTTGTTATTTACAAGGCCTAGTGAGACCAGAGGCGGTGACCCTGGTGCTGGTCCTTAGGGAGGAGTCTCTGAAGTCAAGACGGAAGCCAGTGGAAACCCAGAGGGTCAGGCACTGACTCACGAGGCCTGCTCCACACCCAATAGGCAAAGCCCACCAAAAGAAGCCGTTCAGATCCACATGCCCGTGGTGCCCCCCACCTCAGGTGACCATCTGTCCTGGGATGCTGCTGGCCTTTTAATGTGAAAAACAGAAATTCCCAGGAAAAGCAAGATGAGTTGGTTGCCCTACCCCACCTTTATGAGCTGAATTGAATTGTCCTCTGTAGAGCCTCCCAGGAGAGGCCCAGAAGTGTGTCGGGGAGGATGGGTACGGAGGGCAAACAGAGACAACTTGGACCTTGCCTGCCCATGCTTTGGGGGCATAAAACAAGGAAAGAAGTCAAGTTGTCTGCCTTCTGGTGCTTTGTCATTCACTTAAATGCAGGTGACCCTGTTTTGGCATTGAACATGGAAGACTTGGAAGCTAAGAGCCTGCAGCAAAGTCAGGGAAGAAGCAAAATTGCTGCCCACTGATATTTATGGGCCCCAAAGCAGGTACTTCTAATAAGAATGAGGAGGAAAGCAATAACACAATGTTGCCATGGAGAAGTGGAGGCTCTTGCCCCTTCCTCGAGGAACAGGGCTTGCTGTATCCATATGTTTGATAGATTCAAAGTTAACTAACCTTTTCTGAGTATCTGCTATGTGTCAGAGGAATGTACACACACTTATAATGTAATTATTACAACTCTAGAAAGTAGAGATTATTATCCTCATGCTGCTGAAAAGGAAACCAGGCTCTGTTTTGTTTGTTTTGTTTTGTTTTGTTTTGTTTCTTTTTGAGACAGAGCCTCACTCTGTCACTCAGGCTGTACCAGGAGTACAATGGCGCCATCTTGGTTCACTGCAACCTCCGTCTCCCAGGTTCAAGCGATTCTCCTGCCTCAGCCTCCCAAGTAGCTGGGACTACAGACACGCATCACCACACCTGGCTAATTTATGTATTTTTAGTAGAGATGGGGTTTTGCCATGTTAGCCAGGCTAGTCTTGAACCCCTGACCTCAGGTAATCCACCCGCCTCGGCCTCCCAAAGTGCTGGGATTACAGATGTGAGCCACTGTGCCTGGCCCAGGCTCTGTTACTCCTGGCCTCAAGTGATCCTCCTGCCTTGACCTCCCTAACTGCTGGGAAAAAGAGCCAATGTGCCTCACCTCATGTGCTGTTTTCATTTACCAGGAAAAGTGGGATTTGGTGTGGAACTCGGAACTTACTTCTCAGGCACTATCTACAACACCCATCACCAGCAGGGTAGGTGTTCCTAGTGTAGGAGAGGGCACTGTGAAGGGAGGTGACATGCCATTACAATGGTCAGCCAGAAGGATCCCATGAAGGAATATGATGAGAGTCATTCCTGCCCAGTCCTTACCAGGGACAGGTGCAGCTGCCAACAGAGGCCCATTCATCTTTAGGAGGCTATAGTCATCACATTTATTCAGTAGCAAATATGGATTGTTAGGCTAAACAGACCACAATTTAGAATGGCAGTCTCTTAATTGTGCCATTGGTATTCATCACTGTAATAAACTTGTCTAATTGAAAAAGCTATATTGACAAACCAACAAGCAGTACATTGATTTAGTAGCAGTTTTGAATTATTAAGTCTGCAATGTTTTATTCCATAGAACGTTTATATTTTTCATTAGATAGGCCTTCTCTTTAAAGGGGCTGAAGGGTTATTTTGGAAAACTCTTCAGACTGAAGTAAGGATTGCTTCAAGTATGGGAAGATTTGTGGATTCTGAAAAGCCATTTGGTTTTCTGTATGTACTGAATGTGCGTGTGTGTGTGTGTGTGTGTGTGTGTGTGTGTGTGTGTATTTGTGTAGACTAATTTCCCTAGATGATCTGAGCCAAAAATGAAAATGTAAAGTTTGTTCTACTAGTCCTGTGGACTGAGGTCACCAATTGGGAAAGAAAGGATGAGGAGTCAATGTACAAGGCCACCTACCTGGTTGCACTGACCCATGCAGAAAGGACAGCCACTGTGGTAGTGAGCAAGGGCTCTGCGGTGACAGTCTACAGCACATGATGGGGACCACAGCAAGTACTCAATGGGACTGGTGTATTGTTTACATGATTGAAAGGGGCGCTGTGTTATTTAGAAATAGTATTTACCTGCATGTTGCAAAGACCTGGAAAATAATGGGTTAATTCTCCCATATAATGAAAGTCAAGCTGTAGGTAGTCTAAAGTTGCATAGTGGCTCTCCATGATTCAGGCTCCATTCTTTCTTCTCCATTACCCATATCCTCAAGATGATTTTATGGTTCATGATGACTGCAAGGACCTTGCCATCAAACCACTGAGAAGGTTTGAAGAAGGAATAAAGGTAGAAGGGCGGAAAGTGGCACATCTGCCAGTAAGTGGCACTCCAGCACGCCCCACATGACACTTTCCTTCATAGTTCAGCAGACAGAAGTTAGTCCTGTGACCACACTTAGCTCAGAGTGAGACTGTGAAATGTTGCCTTTGGCTAGGCATACCACCACTCTGAAACAAAATAGGGATTCTTTCAGTATAGAATTCGGGAAAATTAATATTAAGTTGGCATTAGTAGTCTCTGTCACAAACACATTACATTAGCATGGCTTTTGGGGGAGACAAATTGGCAACATCCATCAAAATGTTAAATATTCATAAACCTTGAACCAATAAGTTTATCTTTACGAGCCTTTCTATAAGTTTACTCACAAATATGTACACATATACAAGTACATATATGCTTATTATAGCACAGCAGTATTAATACTATCAAAATATTGGAAACAACCTAAAGGTCTATCAATGGTAAAATTGTTTAATAAATTGTGGTACGTACCACAGAATACTATTCAGCTATGAAGGAAGAATGAGGTGAGTATAAGTACTGAAAGGTAAAATGACATATTATTAATTAAAAAAGCAAGTTGCAGAGCAATAGTATATTTCCCTTAGTAGAATTTTATTATACACATCCCTGGGGATGGGTCAGAATCTTTGCAGGCAGAGGAATGAGCTCATGTAATTTGTAAGAGGTCCCAGAAACTCTAAAAGAAAATAATAGTAATGAGTGCAAACCGAATCCCCAATACAAATAAATGAGTGAATTGTTACCACATAGAAAGTGGTTACAATCTTGTTTTCAGAAGAGCTCTGCTTGTACCAAGCTTGCATCAAAGTATTGGATGGGTCAATCAGACATAAAGCCTTCATAGCACATCTAATGGTGAAATTGGCATGGGAAGGGCGTCAGTGCCACTTCTGGGTGAATGGTGAACAGACCTCTGAAGTAATGTTCCACTACAATGGCAACACAATCAGATTATAACTTTTTTTTTAATACGTTGAGCTCTTACAAGAAACAAAGGGAACTTTCCAATGTCAATAAAACAACATGCAAACATGCATAGTAAGCTAAAGCTAGCATTGACTGGTAAGCAAACTGCAAAACTTGGAGGAGAAATGCCAATGTCAGTCACAAATGAGGGATTGAAAGCTAAGCTCTGAGGCTGCTGCCAGGCCCTGTGCCCTAATTAAGGAGGCTAAAGCTGTCCCCTGTTGTTAGCATACGTAATTCCAGAAATATATAAATTCAAATCCCTTTTGGAGGAAGGTGTCATTAATTCAGGATTTCAGGATTCCTATAGACTATGTGAAACCAAATGGATAATTACAATGAAAAAATCCCCAAATATACAAAGAAACAAAAGACATAATGATGATATGAGTTAGGACTAAGTTTAGTCTCACACAGCAGAACAAACAAATAATGGTGGCTTAGACACACACAGTTTTATTTGTTTTCATCTAAAAGACGTTATGAGGTAGGTGTCCAGGACAGATTCATCAGAAATTCATCAGGGACCTGTTTCTTTACAGTTCATGAATCATCCCAGATCTATGTTATGCTCCTTGTTCTTGTGACCCAAGATGGCAGCTAGAGCTCCAGATGCTCACATTCCAGGCCAATTGTGGAAGGAAAGGGATGAAGGGCAGGCCTATTTAAAAAAAAAAATACATTCTGAAGTTTGCACACAGTACTGCCACTTAAAATTTATTGTCAAAAATTTAACCACAATGATCACATCTTAATGTGAACAAAAACGAGGAAGTTTTAACTGGCCAACAATAAGCTTGACTAAAAATTAGTATTTTCATTACTAGCAAGGGAGTCGGGGAATGGATGCTTGTTGTCAACTGAGTCTCTGACACAGTAAGTGTGTAATGAGCTAGATATTATCTCGGTCCTAAGCCCTGGATCCGTGTATTATGAGAAAAACTTGAGACTGTAACATCCCCTTCCCTCCCAAGTTGGGAAGGTGCCGAAAGACCAAAGAATGATTTAGAGAAGTCCCGCTTGGCAAGTAGATGAGTTTATTGAGACATACAGGGCAGGGCACTCCTGAGTGGCAGCAGCACAGCTCGAGAGATCTGTGCCACCACCTCCCTTCTCTAAGCTGCTTTTAAGCTAATTTTTGGGCTCTTTGCCTACCGTGTTTGTGTGATGGTACTGTTTTCTTTGGTAGGTTCTCACATACTCCCTGGGATGTTTAGGCTCTCAGGGACACCTGCTCCTCAGCTGGGTACCATGGCCGTGGCTTACTATCTGGCCTTCAGGGTTCAGGCAGCGGGCATATACTTTTAAGTAACCTGGTAGGGCAACCTGTCACACTGCACTGTTAGTATCACCTTACATGGCAAAAAGGACTTTGCAGGTGTGATTAAGTTAAGGATCTTGAATGAAGAGATTATTCTGTATTATCCAAATGGGTCCTAGATGTAATCACAAGTGTTCTTATAAGAGGGAGGCAGAGGAAAGTGTGACTACAGAAGTAGAGGATGTTGGCTAAGCAAGGTGGCTCATGCATGTAGTCCCAGCACTTTGGGAGGCTGAGGTGGGAGGATCGCATGAGCTCAGGAGTTCAAGACCAGCCTAGGCAACATAGCAAGACCTCATCTCATTTTACAAAAATAAATAAATAAATAAATAAATAAAATAGAAGATGCAAGAGGTTGGAGTATGGAATGATGCAAGGAGGGGTCATTGGCCATGGAATGATGGAAGCCCCTAGAAGCTAGAAAAGGCAAGGGAACATCATTCCTACAGCCTCCAGGAGAATCAGCCTTGACTTTAGCTTAGCGCTTTTGGACTTCTGACCCCAAACTGTATGAGAAAGAGTTTGTGTTGTCTTAAGTCACCAATTTGGTCGTAATTTGTTATAGAACTCACTAGGAAATGAATACATATTGAATGTCAGCTGAAACTAAAAACAGATATAGACCCACACCCCACAGATTTCAGACATTGTAATTATTAGACACCTAGAATTTTAAAGAAAATTTAAAGATAAAAAAAATTTACTTAGAAAATGTGCGTGGAAGAGTCTATAAAGTGACCTGGAAAATCAGAAATGGCATTCATTTTCTCATTTGAAATAAAATGAAGAAGTGAAAAATTATAACATCTCTCTCTCTCTCTCTATATATATAATATATATATGTACGTATACATAGCATTGAGTGGTAAGTAGATATATATATATGTATATATATATAAATTACATATATATGAAATTTTTGTAATTAAAAAAATAGAGACGAGGTCTCACTTTGTCACCCAGACTGGAGTGCAGTGGTGTGATCACAGCTCTCTGCTGCCTTGAACTCTTGGGCTCAAGGGATCCTCCCATCCTTGCCTTCCTAGTTGGGACTACAGGCACACACTACCACACCTGGCTAATTTTTAAATTTTTTGTAGAGATGAGGTTTTGCCATCTTGCCCATGCTAGGTTCAAACCCCTGGGCTCAAGTGATCCTCCTGCCTTGTTCTCCCAAAGTGCTGGGATTACAGGTATTAGCCACCACACCCAGCCATAACCTAGATATTAATAACACAATGGATTGGTTAAAATTGGTGAGCTATCAAAAAAAAGTAGGAGAAATTATTGTTAGTGCTAGGATAAGGGCTAGATAGGGAGATAAAAAGTATGACAGAGAAGTTAAGCAATAGAGGAGAGACAACATTTGACATATCATGGATTATAATTTTCCAAATATGATGACAGCCATGAATCCACAGCTATAGGAAGACCAACATATACTAAGCAGACTAAAATTCCACACCTAGACACATTTTTGTATAATAGAACAAAATACTAAAGGCCAAAAGAAGATCTTTAAAAAAAGCCAGAGAAGAGGATCACCTACAAAATGAAACAAGTTGGCTGACAGGAGACTCCTTGACAAGGGGAACTAGACAACAATAGAATAATATCTTCAAACTGATTAACTTACTGTGTTCCAGGAAAGGTCCTTTCCCAGGAAAAGGGGCTAAATAAAGACATCTTCAGAGTAGCAAAGAATGAGATAATTTACAACCAATCGTTCTTAATTAAATGAAGTTCTAAAGAATGTAATTCAGGAAGAAGAAAAATTATTCCAGTAGGGAGTTCAGAAATATAAGCAAATATAAGGAACAGAAATGTTACTGAAATGCTAGGGGTTCAATCTGGGTCCAGTTGCTCGCTGCACAGAAAGCCAATCACTGAGACAACAAGCACTGCCAGGGAAGAAACTTTCATCAAGGTGCTGCAGCCAAGGAGAAGGGGAGGTAAGTCTTAAATCTGTCTTCTCAACTGACTAAAATTAGGGATTTATATAGCAGGGAAGAAATGTAACTATGTGTGGGAAAACAGGAATTAGGGAGCAGTAAGGAAGCAATCATGACAGGTGAGGGGTCTGGTGTCTTATTGTCTGGATGTGGTGATCTGGTAAGTTTCATTTCCTTGATACTATCTAGGAGGCCTGAGGATCAGTTTCCTGAGAAAGGAACTCAGATAAGACAAATGTAAATTTCAAGCTTTAAGACCAAGAGGGTCAATTTCTGTGTCTATCCAAAGACCATAAGCATCAGTTATATGGGGATATTGGGCCAGTTTCAGAAATACCCGGTAAACATGAGTGTTAAACTGAGGTAAATGCAAACAAATATTGTCTGGATATGACTTATAGTAACAATAATAACAATAATAACGTACAAATACAAACTGAAACCAAATGAGATATCATTTTACTCCCACTAACTTAGCAAACACTAGGAAGCCTGACAATATCTATTTTTGGTGAGTATGTGGAGCAACAAGGACTCTTACAACATGAATGAGGAGTGTAAATGGGTATAAAAACTTTGGAAAATAATTTGACATTATCTCATAAAATTAAGCATGTTTTACCACCATGAAATAACCCAGGGAAATTCTTGCACATGTGCACCCATTAGCAAGTTTAAGAATGTTTATAGCATCATTGCTTGTAACAGCAAAAACTGGAAATAACCCAAATGCTCCTCAATGGGAGAATGTATAAATTGTGGTCTATTTATACAAATGGACTCTGTGAAAATTACTAAAGTACAGCTAACTGATACAACATTAACAAATTTTAGGTAAATAACATTGAGTTAAAAAAAGATAAGTGACAGAAATTGTATATAGAAGATTGACCCCATTTTATGGAAGCTCAAAAAACAAACTAAAACTAAAATTTTAAGGATATTTACCTATGTGGTAAAGCTATTTTATAAAACCAAGAGAATGATAAACACAAAATTCAAAATGATGGATCTTGCTAGGGGTAGAGAGGAGAGGCGATGAGTAGAGGCACATAGGTGACTTCAAAGGTATCAGACAAAGAGGGACAGTTCTTAAGTTGCATGATAGGTTCACTGGTATTTATGTTATTACTGTGCTTTATAACTGCTGTGGTTTAGATATGCTTTGTTTGTTCCCACCAAACCTCATGCCCAGTGTGGTACTGTTGAGAGGTGAGGCCTCACAGGAAGTGTTTGGGTCATAGGAATGGATCTCTCATGAAAAGGTTAATGCCCTCCCTTGAGAGTGAGTGAGCTCTCACTCCATTAGTTTCCAAGAGAGCCGATTGTTAAAAAGAGCCTGGCACCTCTCCTCCCTGCCACTCCTTTCAGCCTGCCACTGCTTCCTCCTCTTTTTCCATGTGATCTCTGCACATGCTGGATCCCTTTCACCTTCTGCCATAAGTGGAAGCAGTCCAAGGCTTTCACCAGAAGCCAAGCAGGCGCCAGTGCCATGCTTCTTGTAGTCAGCCTTAGGTATTATTTTATAGCAACACAAAACAGACTAAGATGATAACATGTGTGTCTTATATATACATTTTATATATCAAGTATTACATAAAAAATAATAAATAGTGGGAGTTGCGAGGCTGGCTTCCAAGTCGGAGTGTCTGGTTTTCAGTCCGGGAAATACTACTTAAGTGGTTGTGCAACCTTGGGTAAATCACTTAATCTTTTTAAGTCTCAGTATTCTCATCCTTAAAATGGGAGCAATAATAGTTCCCACTTCATAGTTATTATGAGGCTTATATAAGATAATACCCAGAGCACTTAATAACTTCAGTAAATGTAAGGAGAAATTATTATTATTATTATTACTTCTGAATTTACTCTCACAGTGGTCATCGTGTGTAATCAAGGCCATTGATTACCATCTGTCAGGGTGTCAATCCACTCATCTCCACCTTCACCTCCCCAGTGCATCTCACCTTTTTTGCCTTCATCTTTACCTTCTTCCTTCCACTCCCACCTCACAAGTAATCTCACAAATATAAACATGAACAGCATCAAGGGCTTGTCTGACAGACCATTTAAAGATGCTCTGTCTTTAAAGATGGTTGCCAAGAAGAGAATCCTAAGCATGAAAGGCCAGAATTTTCCTTGCTTTAGGGCTCAGCAGATCTGGCTATTGCTTTAGAATGTGTTTGGATGGCTTTCTTTGGTCCTTAATGAAACTCTGAGTGAGTAATATCTAAGCGATGCATACTTAAGGGCTCCAACCAGGATACTCAATTGGATGAAATAAAATCAACAAATATCCCTCTAGGAAGACTTGGATGCTGATGGGATCTGAATGGGTTGTGAAAATGCCTCCTTTGGAACTTGGATTCCCAATAAATAATGAATGTATAGTTGGCTAGGGCATTGTGACAAATCCAGCTAGAATTCCGGCAGCAAAATCTTAAGCTGAAAGTGTCTGTTTTCATTATACCCTTGGGACTGGAGAAAAATAAGTACAAAGTTGCATTTTCCCCTACTTTTTCTTTTCATCTTAGTTTCAGTACAGCACAGGCCAACTGCATTGGCCTTAGGGAATAGGTATTTTGCAGTATATTTTGGAGTGCTTCCCTTTGTGTTCTTCAGAATTGCAGTTGGTTTCCTTGGCTAGAAACAAAGATGAAAGGAGATGCTCATGTCTAGCTGCCTCCATTCCCTGCCAAACCCTAACTCTCTAATGAAATGCAATCTACAGCATGATGACTAATGTAGTTCTTCTGTCTGTGGCTGCTGGCTCCCAACTCTTTCTCGGGTTTTTGTCTTCCCTGGATGCTGTCATTGGATCATGTAATAGATTGATTTGTGTCCCTCTAAATAGATGTTGAAGTTCAAACCCACAGTTACCTCAGAATGTGGTAACTGCTTGGAAATAGGGTCATGCAACTTGATAGGAAAAGGGTAGTCCATTTAAAATGAGGGCATTAGGCTAGGCCCTATTCAGCATGACTGATGTCCTCATAAAAAAGGGAAATTCAGACATAGAGATACACATGCACAGAAGGAAGATAATGTGAAGACACACAGGGAGAAAATACCCGTGTAAAGATGGAAGATTGGAGCGATGAATGTACAAATCAAGGAATGCCTGAGGTTACAAGAAGCTAGCCTTAACCACAGAACCACTTATTGAACACTTGTTAATACCACTGTGTGATGGGCTTTTGTATGAACTACCTATATTAGTCAGGGTTCCCTAGAAAAATAGAATCAATAGCTAAATGTGTGTGTATATGTATAAATTTGTTGTAAGAATTTGTAAGAAATTGTAAGAAATTATTATATGAAATTGTAAGAAATTGGCTCAGAACTGGATAAAATATGTTATAAAAACACATTCTTTTCCTCATGCACATAAAGATACCCATTGTCCTGGATCTAGCTTTTTTCAGTTTACAAAATATCTTGGGGATCTTTCAACCTTAGTCTGGAATTGCCTCACTCATTTAAAAAAAAAAAACTGTCTTTGGGTGAACATTTAATTAATTTTTAGTATTTTACTATAATAAAAAGCACAGCAATAAATATCCTTGTGTGTATGTTTGTTAGTTTTTTTTTTGTTTTTTGTTTTTTGGGTTTTTTTTTTTTTTTTTTTTGATATGGAGTCTCACTCTGTAACTCAGGCTGGAGTGCAGTGGCACCATCTCCGCTCACTGCAACCTCCGCCTCCTGGATTCAATCGATTCTCCTGCCTCAGCCTCCCAAGTCACTGGGATTACAGGCACCTGCACCATGCCCAGCTAATTTTTGTATTTTTAGTAGAGACGGGGTTTTACCATGTTGGCCAGGCTGGTCTCGAACTCCTGACCACAGGTGATCTGCCTGCCTTGGCCTCCCAAAGTGCTGGGATTACAGGTGTGAGCCACCACGCCCAGCCTATATGTTTGTATTTACTTAATGGATATATTACATTTCACACACATGTAGGTAAAGCTCATCGCTTTTAAACTAAATAAAAAATGGTTTAAAAATTGATTTAATTATCCTTAAGCCATGAACCAAAATATTCTCTTTTCCTCGGCCTGTCTCATTCCTTAATTTGCAGATGGACCACATCATCTGAAAATGGGCCAATTTTTACACAGGCCCAAACACATACAAAAGTATTTCAAATCTTGGTTGATTGGTAGGAGGCATGGCTAAAAATCAGACTGGTCGGATATGCTGGAGGAGATTTTAGAATGATAAATCCCAGAGCCTCAGAATTTTATAGCTTAAAGGGATCTTAAGGTTTAGATGAGGCCCTGGAAGACAAACTTATCTGTGCTTGATCACTGAAAATAATCACTGGTCTACTGACTGATGGATATAATTTTTTTTTTTTGAGATGGAGTTTCAGTTTTGTTGCCCAGGCTGGAGTGCAATGGCATGATCTCAGCCCACTGCAACCTCTGCCTCCTGGGTTCAAGTGATTTTCCTGCCTCAGCCTCTCAAGTAACTGGGATTATAGGTGCCCGGCACCATGCCTAGCTAATTTTTTTAAATTTTTTTTTATTTTTAGTAGAGACAGGGTTTCACCATGTTGGCCAGGCTGGTCTCGAACTCCTGACCTCAGGTGATCCACCCACCTTGGTCTCCCAAAGTGCTGGGATTACAGGCGTGAACCACTGCGCCGGCAGAGTGATGGATAGATTTTAAGTTTAAGGTAGTAGTTGGAACTGCACTGTCCAATACAGCAACCACAAGCACTTGAAATGTAGTTTAAGTTGAGATCTATTATTAGTGTAAACTATAAACAGGATTTGAAGACTTAATACTAAAAAAAGTAATGTCTCAATAATTTTTTATATTGGTTACATGTTGAATTGTTAATATTTGGATCTATTTGGTTAAATAAAATATACTCTTAAAATTAATTTCACAGCTTTATTTTGATTTTTTAAAATGTGACTTTCAGAAAATTTAAAATTACATATGTGGCTTGCATTTTATTTCTATTGGACAGTTCCAGGTTGGACTATTTGGGAAGGGGAAACCTACTTATTTGAAGACTCAAAGGGAAGACTTAGGTCAGAATAGGGAATAAATTGATTTTCTCTATTTAACATCTATTTCCTGTTTAGGATGAGAAAGTTTATTTTGAGGCTGTTACATTTCATAATCTTCCCAGTATGTGTTCCTGTTTGAGGATGAATGTGGCATGCTCTTATTTTCACACTAGCTTTTACATTCCTTGCATGAATCTCTTGGTGATCGATTCATCAGACAGTATGTCTGATTTAATATTTATCTGACCAGTTACTTCGGAAGAGAGAAATAAAATAGAACATGTTCAAGAAATTGAGAGGTTATTTTGCCTTTGCCAGTCATTCAGCCTGAGTCACAGGCTCATCTGAAAAAGTACAGGAGGGGTCCCCAGGTATAAATTTAAAGATAAACAAATATTGCAATGTAAATGATTTTGTCACACAGCTACAGTGCAAAAAACTCACATTGCTTGTGTGTGTCTGTGTGTGTTTCTAACAGCTTTATTGGGATGTAATTCATATCCCATACAATTCACCCATTTAAAGTGTTTTTTAGTATTTTCAGAGTTGTGCAACCGTCACTACAATCACATTTAGAACATTGTCATCACCCCAAAAAGAAACTTTGTAACTCATTATCTGTCACTCCACACTTCCTCCAAACCTCCCCAGCCCCTGGCAACCACTAATCTACTTTATGTCTCCATAGATTTATCTATTCTTGACATTTCAAGATCCATTCATGTTGTGTCCTTTCAAGGTTCATTGACGTTGTAGCACATGTCAATACTCCATTCTTTTTTGTCGTTGCATAATATTGTGTGGTTATACCACATTTAATTTATCCATTCACCAGTTGATGGACTTTTGGGTTGTTTCTATTATGTGGCTATTACGAACAATGCTGCTATGAACATTCACCTACACACTTTTTTTTTTTTGTATCATTTCATATGTTTCATTTCTTTTGGGTACATGCCTAGGAGTGGAATCACTGGGTCGTATGGTAACTCTATGTGTAGTTTGTTGAGGAACTGCTGGACTGTTTTTCTAAGTGATTATACCATTTTACATTCCTACAAGCAATGCTTGAGGGTTCCAATTTCTCCACATGCTCGCCAACATTTGTTTTTTTCCTCTTGAGCATAGCCATCCTCATGGGTGTAAAGTGAAATCTCCTTGTGGTTTTGATTTACATTTCCCTGATGGCTACACCTGTGTGTTTATAACATATTTTATCGAGTTCTGAAAGTCCACTCACCAGGCTGGTTATTCAGTATTAGCATTGGGGCTCCTTTCCCTCTGTCGTTAGAGCATACCTTACTTCTAGATACAAATGTGGTAGGGGCCTACCGCTTAGTCCTTTTGGCCACATCATTACCACTGCCCCTTTCCTCTGCTTGGTTCTACCGTCAACAGCTTGTCTCCCACCGCGGACCACGTATTCTGCTTTCACACCCGTGGCTCTTACTGTGGACTCTCCCAGCACGCCTCAGCTAGTGCCCCCATCTGGCCATTGCATGCAAGTGGAGCACAGGACCCGGGCTCTTGCAGAGACTTGCACCCCTCAGTCACTTCCTCTCAGGTGTGGAAATGAAACTTTCCATTATGTTCTCAGAACCCCTTTCCTTTTACGAAATTTAGGCCTACTGATGCTTCGAGGCTATACTTAAGAACACATGACTACACGTTATCTCTAGAGTAAGGAAATCCAAGGCTTCCATGCATAAACGCTTATTCCTTGGTTTACGATAAGCTGAAAGCAATAGAGATGGTGTCTTGGATAGAATTCCCTAGAAGCAGAGTCCAAAGCAGGGATTCAAATGCAGAACATTTATTGAGGGAGTGTTCTTCAGAAACAGAATTTAAAAACTCAAAGGGGCGGCATGAAAGCAGGATAGGGAGAGGGAAAGAGCTGAGCAAAGACGTTGCCTCAGGGGAAGCCTCACATTGGTCTGATCCATAGGGGTAGACTCTAAAGCAGTGTTGGCCAGTAGAACTTACCATGATAATGGAAATGTTCTATAGAATCTGCACTGTCCAGTAGAGTTGTCACTGGCTACCTATGGCCATTGAGCACTTGCAATGTGGCTAGTATAACTGAGGAACTAAATGTTTAATTAAATTAAATGTAAATTTAAATAGTTAATATGGCTAATGGCTACCACATCAAACAATGTAGTTATGGAGTGTAAACCTCGAGACAAAACTGAGGCAAGGGGATTGTCCTCTTGTGCTCTCATTGGCTATGGGCTGCCTTGGCGTTGGTGGGAGGGTGGGGTGGGGCATAATTTCCGTGGTAAGTGTGTTGGCACCAGACATTCACACAGCTGGGGAGGGTGCACTGGGCCAAGCAAAGCGGGTAGGGGTGCACCACAGCGCCTACTACAGGTTAGGTCTCAACAGGGTCATCCTGACATCCTATTTTAATCCCAGTTCACGGTTTCTCCAAGAACTAATTATAGCCATAGAGTAATCTGAGGCCAACAACTAGCCATGCACTTCATGCAGCAGAACAGGCTTCCCAACCCCCAAAGCTCAAATCTCTGGCAATTTTTCTACTGATTTGCTGGTCCCAAGAGGAGGGTCATGATGTTTTGCATAAGCATACAAAGGAATGCAGAGATAATTTTTCTGTGGGCTTCTTAGTATTAGCTTTTTCAGCCATAGAGAGGAATTTATTTGAATCAACAATATTTACTACAATCTCTGAGATGACTAGCCTCAGAGCTCTAAAAAAGAAGAAAAAAGAAAACGTTGCCCTTCCTGTGCTAAAGTATCATGGATTTGAAGTTATAAATGAAGAAACTCAAATTCATGTTTTATTTATAGCTATTAAACTTGATTTATGTTGTTGAAAAAACAAATTCAGCTTAATTTATGCAGGAATTAACTTTGGTGGAGATTAATTTTGAATCTGTAGCTCCTTCCTAATGTATATCATCTCTATTTGGCTTGCAGACAGAGAAAATAGTGAGTAAAAACAGAGACAAAAGCAAAAAACTTCCAAAGAGAAATCCTTTGAATCCTTAAAATGAAAATAAAAAGATGTTTTAAAAATCAGAATACTTTTGGAGTTAGAATTTGGAATTAATTTAATGGTCCTTTCCATTGAATTTGGACATTTGGTACAGAGTTTTATATGGAAATACCTAAAATGTGTTGGGTACAGTGGCTCATGCCTGTAATCCCAGCACTTTGGGAGGCCGAGGAAGGTGGATCATTTGAGGTCAGGAGTTTGAACCAGCCTGGCCAACATGGTGAAACCCCATCTCTACTAAAAATACAAAAATTAGCCAGGAGTGGTGGCAGGCGCCTATAATCCCAGCTACTCGGGAGGCTGAGGCAGGAGAATCGCTTGAACCCAGGAGGCAGAGGTTGCAGTAAGATGAGATTGCGCCACTGTACTCCAGTCTAGGTGACAGTGAGACTCCATCTCCAAAATAAAAACAAAAACAAAATCCTAAAACAGAAGAAAATAAAAAAATAAGACATTGGCATTTATTTATATATATATCTCTCTATATATGTGTGTGTGTGTATTTTAGAGACAATGTTTTTCTCTGTTGCCTAGGCTGGAGTGCAGTGGCACGATCACAGCTCACTACAGCCTTGAACTCCTGGGCTCAAGCGATCCTCCTTCCTCAGCCTCCCAACTAGTGAGGACTACAGGCATGCATCACCATGGCTGGCTAATTACAATTTTTTTTTTGTAGAAATGGCCGTCTTGCTATGTTGCCTAGGCTGATCTCCAACTCCTGGGCTCAAATGATCCTCCTGCCTCAGTCTCCCAAAGTGCTGGGATTACAAGCGTGACCCACCATGCCTGGCCAATTTGACACATATTAATACAGGGCTTGATAGTAAGGAATTAAGAACTCTGGAATGTTTAAACTAGTATTATACTTCCGTTATCTATGCCACATCTGTGTAGACTACCAGGTGTGTGTGTGTGTGTGTGTGTGTGTATGTGTGTGTGTGTGTGAGAGAGAGAGAGAGAGATTGAGAGAGAGAGAGAGAAAGAGAGTGAGACAGTGGGAGGAATAGGAGAGGGTGCTTCAAGGTGGTTAAAAAATAGGGCTCCGGATTCTGCTATTTTGGTCCTTTTTCACCCAAGAGTGGGCAGAACCCTGTAGGTCTTGTCCTCTGTACCACTCTAGGAACCAAGGGTGGAATCTGATCTGTGTTTCTAGGTTGTCTGGATTCCTTGGCAGCTAATGGTGTGGTAGTCTGGTTAAAGAATTGGAAACATCAGCCTCCTGAATGTAGAAAGCACTCGTTTTATTAATTTATTACTTCACACTGCATACTGTCTTAAGGATTTGTGATAAAGCTTACAATAAAGGGAAAAATGCCAGAGGTAAAAATAGAAGAGCCTATGATGCTCGTATATGAGTATGTGGCATATATATGTGTGTATATGATGTATGTGTATAAAATGTGTGTGCACATTGGGAGAGGAGACAGCTGTGAATGAGAGAGAGACAGCTGTGTCCAAAAAAATCAAAGGGAAGCCCAAAATATAGCTTTGAGCCTCTTGGAAGTCAAGGGAAAATGGGAACAATAGATCTCGTGCCTAATACAAGAAAGTGTATCAGCTTGCCAAGAGGAATTAATTTTGTTTTTGTTTCGGAATGTCATCTTAATTTTAATTTTTATTTTTATTTTTGAAGCAGAGTCTCGCTCTGTCTCCCAGGCTGGAGTGCAGTGGTGCAATCTTGGCCCATTGCAACCTCTGCCTCCTGGGTTCAAGCAATTCTCCTGCTTCAGCCTCCCGAATAGCTGGGATTACAGGTGCCCACCACCACGCCTGGCTAACTTTTGCATTTTTAGTAGAGATGGGGTTTCACCATATGGCTCAGGCTGGTCTCAAACTTCTGACCTCAAGTGATCCACCTGCCTTGGCCATCTTAATTTTTTTTTAAAAGAAATAAAACTGTCTTTATTAAAAAACAAAAACAAATAGTAGATAATGTTTTCCTTCCTTTTCTTTTCTTAGACCTCACCCATTTTACTTGCTGATGTTACCTGCCAGACCCTGGCTGACACTTTCATTTATGGCCCCTGATGCAGGGAATGCTGTTCAGAGCTCTTCACGCCTGCCTCTTCCTGTGCAAACCCTCAGGCCAGTCCAAGGGCCAGTAGGCAGGTAGAGAAAGAGACGGTGAGGTGACCTTCACCCTTCCTGTGGCAGATGACACCCTCTGTCTGCGGTTTATTAAGATTTCCATGACTCTTCTTTCCTCAGCCCCCTGCACCACTGTCACCGCAGCAGCCAGCGCCCAAGACTCCAGGTCATCTCTGGTGATGGGGCAAGGGAGGGTGTCTAGCAAAAAGGCAGCAAAAAAGTCTCCCCTGTAGTTGTGGTCTTGTCTGCCAGTTTTTAATTTAAAAAATTGCAGGGGCATTCTACCAGGCCATGTGTTTTACTGGACAAAAGCAGAGAGTCTAATATTAAGTTGTTGTCCTGCAGATTATGTGTCCAAGTGAGTGATTCCGTTTGCTTCTAGCCTGTGTCCTTGGCAGTTGCATTAATTCTGAAAGGGAAAACAAATCTCTCTCCTTCGCCAGCGCTCCACAAAAAGCAATGCGGGAAGCTTAGCCAAGTGCACAAATCTCTACTGTGAACTTTTCTGCCGCATATGGGGAATTACTGGCCCTTGAAAGCCATTGCAGACAGATAAGAAGCAAGGTTATAACATGATTTGACATGGAGTTTTGAAGAGTCTCACTTAGAAATGTGGAAAGTGCAGCTTTAGAAGCACCATTTCAGGAGATTAAGATTTGAAGTTGTGTTGCTTTATCTTGCCGTTTTCTTTTCACAGGCTTTTCCTTAGGTTTTGCCATGGAGTCCTTTTTTTCCCTTCCTTTCTTTCCCCAGTGTACACTCGAAGGTTTGCAACGCTTCATGCTTGAAGACTTGAGAAAAACTGAGTCAATTCAATTTGACCGACTTCATAGTCACTGGCTTCATGTGCATTTGCTTGCTGTGAAAAGAAAAGCATGTGAAGAAAAATATATTGCCACTGAATGAATGGATCTGTCTCAAATATAATTGCTCATTTTTACCTGTCCCTTGTGTACAAACTCCTTCCAGCCACAGCTCTTCCCAATGGGCCACACCCTCTAGGCCACTTCAGTGCTACACACGGCCACACCAGCAACATCTTTGCCAATGCCAGTGCCCTGGGTCTCTTCTTGATTCCCTGAGATTCCTGGAGCTGCTCACAAGGCTTGAGGCTCTGGGCTCTTGGCAGCTGAAATAAAACCTGAGAGAAACTCACTGGGCTTTGCAATCAATGTGCTGAAATATCTCCAGCAAGGAGCCACATCATCCCATTTCCGGTCACGCAGATGCTGGAGCTACTGGGCTCCTAGCCCTGGGTTGATGGTCTTAGAGAACTTGAGATCAGATTCTGGTCCAGAGGGAAGAGCAGATTCAGTTTCCTGAGAAGAAACCAGGAAGCAATGGCTAGCCTCAGATTTCCTGGAGCAATCCTGCTTTTGAGCATTCTTATTTTGTGGTCTACAAGAACTATTTTGTCCATATTAGAGCATGTGTTCTAACGGTGGCAGGGTGGTCATGGGGAGTTGGAGAGGTTGGGGAAGATATAGGTGTAGCAACTGACAGAAACTGAGGTTGGGGAACTGTTCTGGGGAGGCCACTGTCACTATCAGGATACTGTGTTATTAAGAGGGCCACTGACAGGAACGGAAGTTAAGGCTGGTTTATCTGTTTAGCCCATTCTCAGTCTTGTCAGCTAAGCAGAAATCAGGGCTCTGGTGTGTTGGTGGAGGAAGAAGAATGGGAGGATGTGGAACTGGCAATACACATGAGGGCCTGAAGCTTTGGCAGCATTGCAGTGGGTGTGATGCACAGCCAGAGGCTTTCAGATGGCATTGGGGAGCTGGGATGGAGGTTAAGGGGGAAAGGAAGACCCAACAAAAGGAAGGAGTAGGAGAAACTTTGCCTATTCCACTGTTTTGTTTAGGCCAACCTTAATCCCTGGGATTTAACTTCTGAATAATGAATTTAAAAAGAACAAATAATATATGAAGATACTGATGCCAATGACGTGGCACATTGCTAGGGCCTTGGGTCAGTTACTAGCCGTTTTGCTAGCATGTATGTTAGCAGGTGACAGGATAACCACCGTGACCCCAGAGGGTTTTGACAATCTGGCCCTAATCTGTCTTTCTCAATTCATCTTTGTTTACTTTCCCATCAACCCATGCTCTTGTCTTTCTGAATTCTTCCCCATTGCCAGACACCCTGCATTTGTACCGCTGTGCTGGGAGTATTCTCACTGCTTGGTAGACAACCATTTCTCTCTATTCTCTGGAAAATTCTTATTATCTATTCTTTGCATTCCCTTTCGAGTTCCTTTTATATGATTTTTTCTAGCTCTCTAGATAAAATTAATCTTATCCCTCTCTGAACTTTTGTTTTTATTATATTATAACATATGTAGAATTATAATTATTTCATCCTTGATGTCTGTCTGCTAGATCATGTATGCTTTAAGGGAGGAGACCAAAGTTAAATCGAGTTGCCTTTCCTAGCATTAAACTAAATGAACGTCTGACATATGCGATACTCTCAGTATTTGGTAGGTGTTTATAAAAGGGAAAGAGAATGGGAGTAGAGAAGCTCTGTCTCTGCTGTCAGTGTTGTGTGTTGGTATAAACATGTGTTCATTTAAACACACACACACAGAAACATAGAAGTATTAATACTTACTATGTGCCATGTACTGTGCCAAGAAATTTTACATGGATGTTTGTATTTAATCCTCACAAGGGTCTCTAATGCAGATAATGGTATTGTCTGTATTTTAGAAGTGAGGAAATAGAAACAAGTAAGGGTTTGAGTGATTTATCCAAGGTCACATAGGTCACATAGCATCGATTCAAATTCAGTCAAACTCCAGAGCCCAAGACTTCATCTGTTATTATTAATTACCTCCGTTTATCGCATCTCAGTGGAACGTCTCTCATTTTTTAGCTGCTTGACTCCCACTTTAGGAGTTGAAAACTCCAGACATTTTTTAGCCTCCCTTGCAGCTAGGATGCGGGTATGTGACCAAGGCTTGGCTAAATGGATGTATCTGCTGTTGCCTTTGAACTGGGAGCTGGTGACAGATAGAGACAGAGACAGCAGCAAATTCAGAGGCACGGAGGTGGAGCAGCACATTCCAAGTCCTGTGTCTGTGGCTGCCAGTAACCTGTGATATCTATGTTTAGCGTGAGGGGAGTGATGGTGGTTTCCCTATTAGATGGGTTAAGTGGTGTGATTTTAGTTGTCCACCTGCTGCCTTGCTTCCCTTGTCTGGCCTCCTTTTCTAGGCCTGGTTTCAACACTGTTGAAATGCCTTGAGCTATTGAACAACACAGCAACACATGCTTTTCTCTGCTTAAATCAGCTAGAGTTATTTTCTGTTGCTTGCAGTAAACAACTCTGACTGGTATAATATCCAAACTCATTATCTTTAATATAAGACTCTCACATACATCATTCTTACCTGGAAGAAAAAAACACATAAGTAACCAGAATTTTGTGAATGTTCAACAGAGCAGAGGGTGAATGTGACAGATTGTGTATCATTAGGAACAATTTCTAGTTTATCCATCTGACTACTTATGATTCATATGGCAATTTGCATGGATGATTATAGGACTTTTTAGTATATTCTTACAAAACTCACGTCCAAAAATGGACTTTTACCTTCCAGTGTAATCTGACTCTGGGCTTTATAAATTTCATAATAAATTTTTCCTTTGAATGATCAGAAAGAAAAATGCTAAATATCTTTCTGGCTCATTATAGGCAAAATGGCTTCCTGAAATTGTAGTAGTTAAAAAACTAAGATCACAGAGGAAGTTGAATTGCTGAATTATTTAATATAAGCTGACTCATTAGAGCCTTAGCTTCTGAGATGGAAGAAAATATGATAGTTTATATAAAGGTTACTGATAAATTCCAAGATGAAATTCACTTTGAAGGGAGTAGAATGTTGCTGGGAGTAACTAATCCCTGTGGCATAATGCAATGAAGGAGTTGAGTTTACAGTTTGACAGGGGGTTATGATTACAAGGCATTTCTGAATTGCGGGAGAGGCCACTGCTTCAGATGGTCAAGTGGTCTACTGAGATGTCAGATATTAGACAGGAATAAACTTTACAGAGGCCAAGGGTTTGACCTTAGTAAGTCTAGACATGCTAATGTAATTATCATCACTCTAATCAGATTATAAAGTAAACACATGCTCTACAAAGCAAAGAATCTCATGGGGTTGTTATTTAGAAGATGAAGGAAAGCTGCTTCCCATCTCTCTTGGGAAAGCAATGGGAAGCAAATGAGTGGTTGCAGCATGAGGGATGTTGGTTTGATCAGTGGTTCTCAACTGGGGATGATTGGCAATATGTGGAGACATTTTTGGTCTAACTATTACAACTGTGGGGGTGGGGAGGCATCTGGCATTGCTACTGGCATTGAGTGGGGAGATGCCAGGGTTGCTGCTGAACATCCTGCCATGCACAGGACACCCCTATAACTAAAGAATTATCTGGCCCCAAATGTCAAAAGTGCTGAGGCTGGGAAACTCTGGGCTAGAAGTAAGAAATAACTTTTTGAATCTGAAGTGATGTAAATATAAGAATAAGGCTATAGGCCCAGGACTACTATGGACCACGTGAAGCACCTACTTCAGGGAACAAAATTTGAAAGAGTGACGCACATCTCAGTAATAAAGAAAAATAATATTTAAAAACTCAAATTCAATGCAAAAAAATCCATGGTGGACAATCTATCCAAATTTTAAATAAAGACAGGATTCAACAGAGATAGGATTATGGTAGGGAAGTTAAAATGTTATTTATCTTGATTACAGAAGCTGTGGGCACCCCCTACCTTAAATTTTGTGCTCCAGGTAAGTGCCTCAGCTGCTTCACACTAGCCCTGGCCTGTTGGATCATCAATGGCAGAACACCATTTTAGCAAAAAGGTAATTTGGCTTGATTATTACAAACGAGGGGTGTTCAAGCCTGGTGAAAGTAAATGAGAAGATCCAGCTCTAGAATTTTAGACTTTAGTGAATATAGTAAGTAAGGAAGTAACCCCCCATGTTGAGCTGCATAGAAACCCTAATATGGGTTTTTAATCTCTGCGATTTATAGCCTGGCTTTGATTATCCACGATTATCTTCATTATGAGTGGTAATGTATGGCTGGCATACCAAAGAAACATGTGGCATTAACCGTGGTCTGTATCAATACGTTTCTGCTACAATTCAGCCTTCCAGAAAAATAGCCACTGTATGACTCTTCCATTTTACTTACCAAGTAAACCATTACTTCTCATCCTGTCCTCTCCACAATCCCACTTCACCTCAAAACCAATTTAGCATTCCTTTCTGGGCCCTATTGATATTGACATTATTTTATATTACTTGCACCCTCCCCCCTAAAAATGCCTTATATGGATTTTTTAAGGGGAGGATTTAAATTATTTTTCCTTCTAATAAATTGGGGAAATTGTCTAAGTTCTAAGTTTATGTATGGGGGATATAGAGTACTTATAAAATAATGCTGACCCCCTCAGAAATGCCAGATAAAAGTATCAAAGATAATTTACTATTCTGGGCAGGGCAGCATAGACAGTTATAAAAAATTACGGTAATATTACTAAATAGGAGAAATATAGTCTTCGATCTATACCAGAACAAACAGTCTAACCACTATAGATTGCATTCCATTAATTTCCATCTATGAGTGTCTAGCCTATTAGAGTGCCTGCATTCAGCAAATGTGGTTGTACATAAAGTAACTAGATATGGGACCTACCACTTACCACATCTTATCACCGAATCTAACTGACATATGTACGATTGCTTTTGATCTATGCTATCTTTATCTCAATGCAAATCTCAGCTTCCTATCTGTTATTTTAAAAAATGCTTTCATCAAAGAATAGCAACAGGTTGGGCTGAATTATAGGGTTTGAGTTTAGCATTTTTTAAAAATTCTGTTAGAAACAAAGCAACATCAAACATGGGCTGCTTCTTTCAAACCACATAGTCATTGCTATCTTGATGAGCTAATTTGTGCTTATTTCTTAAAAAAAAAAAGAGGGAGGGAAAAAGTGTTAGATGGGAAGATAAAGAATAATTCTAATTTAATTTATATTACCAAAGCTAGACATATACAAATGTTCTCTCTCTCTCTTTTGGTATGGAGGTGAATGGGAGTCTGCCTAATGCTTAAGCAAAAAGTACACTTGATAGTTTCAGATTTAGGACTTTTTTGAGCTACTTGGATGTACAAGGCCATAATTACTTTGCAGTGGAAAATTCAAATCCACCAGGACAGGCCAGTGTTGAATATGAATTGGAAAGAGTGTTGCCCTGGAGTAGAAGTCCTGCCCATCCTTTGGGATTATGCATTTTGATGAAGGACAGGTCATAGAATATAAGTTCTATCTTCCTAGGTTTTCCTATTCACAAAATGATGATAAAAATGCTTAGAAGTTCCTTTGCAATAAACTCTCCACATGAATATTAGATTTGTGGGCTAACTTTTGTTATATGGCAGAAAAGAAATTATGTCCTCTGGAGAATTTTAGTTAGATCTTCAGAAAGAATGGATGGAAAATTGAAACTAAATGGGGTGTGTATTCTCTTTTCTATATTCATGTCCTCTAAACAAATAACACCTATTTTATTTAATCTTACAAATATATACTGAACAAATGAAGAAGTCAGTGAATAAATCAAGAGAGCATTGCAAATACTAAGAACCATTTCATAAAACTTTGGTCTTAGCCATACATAAAGTCTAGGCCACGTGTATATCTTACTGTGGTTTCTGCTAGTCACTGCTGATAAGAGAGTGTCATATAACAATTTGAATAGAAACATATAATTATTTAAATAAGCTATTCATCATGGAAGGCATAAACATAGCATTTAAATATTTTCTTTTTATCATTCTACTCCCTGCATTGCAATATAACTTCAGCTATTTAAAAACAACCCCGTCCATTGTACTATTTTGTTTGCTCTTGTGTGTATTTGAATTTTTTATAATAAAAATGTTTTGAAAACCTCTTACCCCACTGTCCTATATTTTTGTTTATGTAAAGAAATCAGGGAGAGTCTCATCTTTACCTCTAACTCTTTAAGACAAACCCTTTAAACAGAATCTGGACCATCTCAGGGCTCCCAGAGGTCTGTGCCTGAAGTTGTGTCTTCTGTTCAGGTCTCTGATTCAGATTATGTCTATAGGATGGAAAACAATTCATTAACATATCTAGTAAGCCAGCACCTTCTGAACAGACAATTTCACTTGCAGTGTTCTCATAGACTGCTTCCATGAAAAGCATTTTTTCGGTTGGAGTGCGCAGCTATTTCAGGCAGCTCACAAAGAAAATATTGGGCTCTAAGAAATGAGTTAGAGGTTGCTTGTTATAATGAACTCACTTTTTTCTTCTTTATAGGTATCGGTAGAAAATCAAAGTGGGGGGTGATACGTTTGCAAAACAGCTATGGAGCCATGGACGGGGCATAGTTCTGGATGCTTTCATTCATTACCTCGTTACTCTACATGGCAACCTGGGGTGGTTGCTATTATCAGCCCCACCTTACAAGAGGAAAGTGAGGCAGCTGAAATTCTAACCCTATCAATTCTGGTGAAGAGCACCACAGAGAAACCAAAATATGGTTAAAAGCTTTGTGAGGAGATAGACAGCAGTATACTTATGACAGGCAACAGGATGACAGGAGTCACCTGTTCTGAGAGAACGCTTGTGACCCTGGAGCACTCAGTTTGGCCCACCCAGGGGTAGAAGCTGCTTTTGTTATTCAAGGGCTCTGGGTTTCACACAAATGGCATGTCCTTTGGTGGGGGCTGAGAGCCCCATAGAAATGGATCATTACCATCAGAAGCGATGCCTTAGCACCCACATGTGCTAGATTCATTAGAATAACCTGCATCCCCCCAGTCCCTGCATACTGAGATGGCTGGGTTCAAACAAGATTCTGTAAAAGTTAGATGTTTGGGTCTGACAAACCATACTGATGCGAGTTGCATAAAATAGATCAACTCACTGGATAGACATCAACTATGTAAAGGAAGTAAGGTGTTGTGTTTACAATGACACTTCTCCTAAAACATAGATTAAGTTTCCATAAGTTTGCTTTGACAGTGGTAAAATCCAATTGCCAGAGGTTGAGCCAGCTAATCAATGTAATCTCTGTGCTCCTTTAAACACAAGGAATTGATCTTTTCATAGCTCAGCCCTGCTCTGATGACTTCACTATTCCCCTTTGAATGAATGTGTAGGCTAAACACATGCAACTTAACTTTGTGTGATACACACTATTAGATAAGCACAGAGGGTCAGGATCTCATTAAGATGGGGTGGGATGGAGAAGCCATTTCCACTTCACATCATAATAGCATTAGATTGGAAAAGTTATTCAGATCCATGCAGAGGACACATGGACTTCATTCAAACCCAGTAAGTCTGGCTGTTTGAAACAGATTACTTTAAGGAGTCTTCTATCCTGTTTGTTTATTTGGTATGTAGCACTACATATCAAACCCTAGAAAGGGAAAAAAAGCATTGGAAGTATTTAGTAAAGTGGAGCCAAAAGAGAAAGAGCAGAAAACAAAAGGTGCACTATGGTAAGAAAGGTAAAGACAAGGACAAAAAGTAGGAGAAAATAAAAAAATTTCTGTTTAAATTTGTTAATTTATATTTTTAACCTACTTCAGGCCTGAAGTTCTGCTATAGCCCAGAATATTTATTCCAAACAAAGAGAAATGAGTAAGATTGACTTATTTATATAGTCTCTCTCTGTCTTTTTTTTTTTGTTTTGAGACAAGGTCTGGTTGTGTTGCCCAGGCTAGAGTGCAGTGGCAGATCTCAGCTCATTGAACCTCTGGACCTCCTGGGCTCAAGTGATCCTCCCACCTCAGCCTCCCCAGTAGCTGGGACTACAGGACTACAGGCATGAGCTACCACGCCTGGCTAAATTTTTTATTTTTATATTTTGTAGAGACAAAGTTTTACCATGTTGCCCAGGCTGGTCTTGAACTGAGTTCAAGCAATTTGCCTGCCTCAGCCTCCTAAAGTGCTGAGATTACTGGTGTAAGCCACTGCACTCGGCCTATAGTCCCATTTTAAAGACATATTTTATAGTAGCTTACTCAACATTAGCTCAATGTGTCATTTTCATTACAATTGTTTATACTCTGTGAAACCCAAATAGTAAGTTGATCTTCAAGCCTTAATAACTGATTTCAAATAATTTTCCAGATAGGCAATGATTTTTTTTATTGAAAACATTTCCTCCATTATTTTCAGTAGTGATCAATAGCAGGGAGAGAACTTATCTACATCCTGAAACCAAAAAGAACTTGGGTCTGTTAAATTCTGATGATCAGCATAGATGGCCACGGTTTATTTAAATACCGTAGATCTTTGGGTCTCAAAGCGTTGACCTGAACCAGCAGCGTCACTGTCACCTGGGAACTTGTCAGAAGTGAAAATTCTCAGCAACCTGCCCCACACCTGATGAATCAGAAACTCTGGGGTGACAGGGCAGCAAGCTGTGTTGCAGCAAGCCCTCCGTGTTCTGGTGCGTGCTCGAGTTTGAGAACCACTGCATTTGTGTATTCTCAGTGGTGGTTTTATTTTCTAACCACGTTATTTCACTGCATGGATAAGGTGTACAAACCAGGTCAGCTGTATTCTAAGAAGTTCATCTATTCTGCAAAGGCTGAATACACCTTGCCCAATGCTGCCTCTGATGGGCAGTGGAAACCTGAAACCTGCGTAATATTTCTAGCATACAGGTCATATTTTCCATCATTATTCAATACTTGTTTACTAAGGATGAATTTCCTTAACATAAATTTGAACAAATTTATTTCTTGAGATAGTAGATCCACTTAAAACGGTGTAAATGACAGTGCCAACAACAATTAAAAGTACTTGCTTCACCTAACTAAAACATATGTGGTTTCCTGAAGCTGAAGCAGTCATTTTTAATGAGCTGAGTCTCTTCTTGGAATCACAGTATGATATAGAATAAAAATGTAAAAGGGTCTTTATTATGTCCTCACTCTTGTATGACAGAGTGTAATGAAGACACTTTCAAATAAAGGCTTTGAGAGTGTGCCATTCATAAACCCTCTCTGAAAGAGCTTCTAAAGGATGTACTTCAAGAAGGACACTGAATCTAGAAGGAAGAAAAGGGATAAAATAAAGCATAACAACAACAATAACAACAACAACAAATGTGTACTACCACAGCTACAGCATTTTTGGAGAGACAACTGTCTTTCCCTTCTTAAATTTCTCTCCACAATCCCAATGGTGGAAGTTTAAATTTCAGACACAGAACAATGTGCTACCATTGATTGAGTAGATGCTCAATCAGTGGATTGTGATATCTATGTGAACATATTGTGTGAATCCCCAAATAGTAAATTGATCTTATCTCATTCATGCTTCATAATCAACCTATGGGGTAGGTATTGTTTTATATATTTGGAAGCTGAAGCTGAGAGAAGTTAAGGAACTGGCCCAAGATCACACAGCCAGGAGGCAGCAGGGTCAGGGTTTGACCCAGGCCTACCTGATGATATTGCTCAGGTGTTTAAATGTCAGTCTAGCAATGTCAAAGATAACTAAGGCTCCAAATGCTAAGTAGCTTTTTGAAATAAGCTGTAGAGCTCTTATTTTTTTTTTATAAGTAAAAAAAAAGCTCTTCTATTTTTACTTATTTATTTTTTTTGAGACAGGGTCTTACTCTGTCTCCCAGACTACAGTGCAGTGGTTCAATCTCGGCTCACTGTAGCCTCAACCTCCCAAGCTCAAGTGATCCTTCTGCCTTAGCCTCCCAAGTAGCTGGGACTACAGATGCCCACCACCACGCTGGGCTAATTTTTAATTTTTTTTTTTTGTAAAGACTATGTTTTGCTATGTAGTCCAAGCTGGTCTTGACTTCCTGAGCTCAAGCAATTTGCCCGGCTCAGCCTCCCAAAGTGCTGCAATTACAGGCGTGAGCCACTGTACCCAGCCATGTAGAGCTATTCTTGACCTCATATTGCTTTATGAAAAAGAAAAGAAAAAAAAGAAAAGAACCCTTAAAATCTGATGACCTACAAATGGCCAATAACACATGAAAATATTCTCAGCATCATTAGTTATCATGGAAATGCAAATTAAAGCCAAAATGAGATATCAGTATACACTCAATACAATGGCTAAAATCTACAAACTGACCATGCCAAGTGTTGGTGAGGGTGTGGTTGAAGGTTCTGATTTCTGTCAGATACCCACACTACCAAGGTCAGTGGCAACAAGAACTGACACAGGTGTCGGTCTCTCCTCATGGTCTTCAACGGATGTGTGAAGTCCAGTCTATTCCTAACCTCCCCCACTGTACATCCATCTTCCCTCCTGATGGCCTGCCCTGTGAATTTCAAACTCCAGGATAAGATATAGAGACAACAACCTTACAAAATAGCAAAACTTTTAACCAGCTTCCAACAATTATATACTGCCAAACTCTTGTAACGAATCCCTAATTCTAGATATATCTTCTGGTTGTCCTGTTTTTCTGGTTGAACCCTGACTTGATACAGAATTTTCATTGGAGCCAAGTCTAACCCATGGCCTGCTTTTGTATGGCACTTGAGTTAAGAATTATTTTTACAGTTTTAAAGGGTTGTAAAATAAAGAAGGACATGTAACTGACACCATACGTGGCCCACAAAGCCTAACATGTTTATTTACTCTTTGGTCTTTTACAGGAAAAGTTTGTTGACCATTGATGTAGGGAAGGTCGTATAAAATGGTATGGCTACTTCAGAAAACAGTTTGACAGTTTCCTATAAAAATAAACATACACTTACCATGTGGCCCAGCTATTCTACTCTCAGGTATTTACCAGAGAGAAAGGAAAATATATGTTCGTACAAAGACTTGTACCTGAATGTTCATAGCTTTTTGACTCATTTATTCACTCAAAAAAAAAAACATGCTGTTCACACTAAGAAATAGTCTTGGAAAAGAAAGAAAACAAACAAACAAAAAACCCATCATTCTGTGTGAAAGAAGACAGACAAAATAGTGCCTATTGTGTAAATCTATTTACGTGAAGTTCTAGAACTGGCAGTATCAATCTACAGTAATAGAAGTGTAGTGGTTGGCAGCCATAGCTGTAGAGGGGATTGGCTGGAAAACGCATAAGTGAACTTTCTGGGAAATGTTTTATAGCTTGATTGGGATGGTCTACATGTTTGTCAAAACTCATTGAATTGCACAGTTGAAATGTATGCAATTTATTGTATGTAAATTAATCTTGAAAAAACTATTTTTAAAAAATCTGATGACCTAAAGCACTTTCCTCCTTGGTTCCTCGTGATATATTCTCACCTTTCAATACATTTGGTGTGTATACACACCATACTGGTTTTTAGCCTAAACTGCCTCTTTCAGTCACCTGTGTAGTCTATAACAGCAGTCCCCAACCTTTTTGGCACCAGGGACAGGTTACATGGAAGACAATTTTTCCATGGACTGGGTTGGTGGGGGATGGTTTTGGGATGATTCAAGTGCATTACATTTATTGTGTACTTTATTTCTATCATTATCACATTGTAATATATAATGAAATAATTACACAACTCACCATAATGTAGAATCAGTGAGAGCCCTGAGATTGTTTTTCTGTAACTAGATGGTCCCATCTGCAGGTGGTGGGAGACATTGACAGATCATCAGGCATTAGATTCCCATAAGGAGCATGCAACCTAGATCCCTTGCATGCACAGTTCACAATAGGGTCCGTGCTCCTATAAGAATCTAATGGTGCTGCTGATCTGACAGGAGGTGGAGTCCAGGTGGTAATGAAAGTGGTGAGGAGCGGCTGTAAGTACAGAAGAAGCTTCACTTACTCACCTGCTGCTCACCTCCTGCTGTGCAGTTTGGTTCCTAACAGGCCATGGACTAGTTTCAGGACTTGGGGACCCCTGGCTTAAGCAACAGAAATTTGTGGTCTCACAGTTCTGGAGACCCAAAATCTAATATTAAGGTGTCAGCAAGGTTGGTTCTTTCTGAGGGCTGAGAGAGAGTCTGTTCATGCCTTTCTCATAACTTGTGGTTTGCTGGCAATCTTTGGTGTTCTTTCACTTGTAGAATCATCACCCCAATCTCTGCCTTCATGTTCAATGGCATTCTCCCCATGTTCATGTCTGTCTCTGTGTCCAAATTTGCTCTTTCAATAAGAATACCAGTCATATTGGGTTAGAGTCTACCCTAATGACCTTATTTGACTTGATTACCTCTGTGAAGACCCTATTTCCAAATAAGGTCACATGCACAAGTACTGGATGTTAGGACTTCAACATCTTTTGTGGGGATGCAATTCTAGGAGTTGTTTACAAATTAATGTAGGGATATGGAGTTTGGACTTATAAATGTGGTGATCTCAACAAGTCCCACTGTCTTTCAAGCCACAAGTCTTTAGAATTCTCTCCTATTTTTCCTGCCTACTGTGTTATTTTGATCTAGGCCAAGGTTTATTATGTAAGCATAATTAATAAATTGATTAGGGTTTAAGGCAAATGTTTAGATAAAGACAAACATTATGTACTCAATGCTCAGCTATACTGTTCATTCATTGATTGGTTTACAATTAAGGACATAAAGTAAATACCACCTATTTAGAAAGGATCCTTTATCTGAAATACCATGGTGGCTGTAGTTGCTTTGGCAAAGTCTATTTTTAAGATCTCCGAAGCTATAGTAGCCATAGCTCTACCAATAAACTGATGATAATTTTTAAAATCAATATAATTTTACTTCCTCTTTCACAATGAGAAGTTTCTCAGGCTAACTTTTTTTGTGTACCTTTTTTATTTTTATTTTTTTAAATTTTTTTGAGATGGAGTCTCACTCTGTTGCCCAGGCAGGAGTGCAGTGGTGCTATCTTGGCTCACTGCAACCTCTGCCTCAAGTGATTCTCCTGCATCAGCCTCCCGAGTAGCCGGGATTGCAGGTACATGCCACCACGCCCAGCTAATTTTTGTATTTTTAGTAGCAATGGAGTTTCCCTACGTTGGCCAGGCTGGTTGCGATCTCCTGACCTCAGGCAATCTGTCTGCCTTGGCCTCCCAAAGTGCTGGGATTACAGGCGTGAGCCACCACACCCAGACTCTGTGTACCTATTTTTAAATGAAATATTTATTCATTCCAAAATTTTCTAATGAAAGAGCAGAAACATTTTTAATCAACGAAATTGTGTCTGCCATGCTTCTTCCTTTGTATTTCTTACATTTAACATAATATAAATTTTTCATAGAATATTTGAGAAATAGAATTTAAAAAATCACTCAAATATAATTACCTTATATAACTATATTTTTTTTCTGAGTTTCTCTACACGTTACATTTAGTTGTACTGATTGAACAGAACATATTCTTTTTCCTTCAAAATACCGATGTATTTCTTCTGGCCAACAGTTGTGTTATAATATTTCTACTATATTTTTGTTCGTGCTGAGAAAATGATGTCAGAATTCTTTATACTAACTAGTTTATATACACTTTATTGACTTTTTTTGTGTAATAGCCAAAAAGATGAATCTGATCAATCAACTAACCAGTCAAAAACTAGATAGAATTATAGAAACATACCAGGCACAGAAAAAGACACGAGAGAGGCAGAAAGAGGTCATCATCCTGAAGAACTTCAAAATCTAGTTGAGTAATTTACAAAGGAAGTACCAGATCTGGACACAGATTGGATTCCCTGCTGCATTTATCTGCACATTATATTTTTATGCCACCTCCTTTGAATTGCTATTAGATGACTGCAGCTATGGCCAAGGACACTGATAAAAGTGAGAGTGAAAAGTGAGTAATAGAGAAATCACCCTGGGGAGGGTCCCCCAGGGCAGTTGTATGTTGGCCACCATGGGAGAGATTCAGTGTGACTTGATCCTTTCAAGATTTTTGCCCCTAGGGCTAATAGGTACTTGGGGAATGAAGTGAACATAACACTAATAAGGTAGTGAGTTATCATTTATTACCTGATATGAAGGGAATAAAATATGTTATTGACATTAGACATAAAAACAGAGGTTTCTCCCTCATTTGGAATTCGAGAAACACTCATCAATAATGGTTGCTAATAAAAATAAGTTTCCACTACCAACCTTATAAAACAAAACAAAATAAGCAAATAAAACCATAGAACACTCTACTTTTCCTTTACATAAAATACTTTGTTTCTGACTGCAGATAATTAACTATGTTATCAATGAGATTAAGCCAATTTTTGGTAATTTAGATTTTCAAACCCATTATCTCTTATACACAGATGCAAGTATTTTACTCTAGGGATAGGGGCTTTACAGAAAATCTAGCAAAGGATGGGGCCCTCTTCATTAATAGCTATTTATTTTCCAGTTAGTAAAGATCACAGCATACACTGCACCACAGCACAGTACATTGTATAAATTACTACAAATGTCTCCACTTAAAGATTTCCAGGGCCAAGCATAATGGCTCACGCCTGTAATCCCAGCACTTTAGCCTGGGTTTCTGTGTTCTTCCCTTTTGGATAGCCTGAAAAAACAAACATAAAGGCATCAGGATGATCACATTATAACTGGGTAAGGGCCTGTGTTGAACTTCCCTTAGGCTGAGTGTAGGTTTATGTACATCCCTACCTTCTATGGAACCATAACTATGGGAAGATTGAAAGTTGGCCATTTTTGTCATCTGTTTCTGGGAGTCTTTCTTATGACACAGTGCTTCATGGAAGGAAGAAAATCTCTGTACATAGTTTGTGCCTCTTGTTTGCATCTTTCTTGAGTCTTTTTTCTTTTTTAATTGGCTGCCAATTCTCATTAGCTGCTTTAGTTCTTCAATTCTTTATATATTTACATTACAGGAAAAGTAGAAACATAAGGTTCTTTGCCTTCCAAATATTACCGGTATTCCTATAGTTATAAGGTAATGTAGGCCATTTTGTTAAAAAAAAAAAAACAACTGACTACTTAGAAAATTAGTCTCCCCTCCAACTTTTCTCCCCTGTTCACTCTAGAGTCTATCATCTTTCAACAGGCATTTTCCTTTCAAGTGCTATGAGAAGGGGTGGGGAGCACATATTGACTACAAAGTGCAATCACAAATATTGCAAAGGATGTTAGACTTCATTTAATTGAGCAAAGTGATGCATAAAATGGAAAGTGATAGACAATGAGGATAGGGCAGACTCAAGAGCAGTTACTGTTAAAGAAGAAAAAATCTACAAGGATTATGACAAGGATTGTGTGCTTTCAAGAAAGGAAGATTTGTGTTTCAAGGGATTAAGAGAGGCTCTTGGGAAAATTGGTACAGCCTTCACATATTTCTGCAAAGATGAATCTCTTTATGGCTGTGCTGCTAAACTGAATGAAGAATATCATATCAGGTCATCTAATAATTTTTAATAAATTTTATTTTAGAATAATTTTAGATTTATAGTGCAAAGATAATACAGAGTTCCTGCCTATCCCTTATCTAGTTTTCTCCAGTGTTAACATCTTAAATTACCAGGGTATATTTCTGAAAACTAAGAAACTGACATTGGTATATTACTATTAACTACACTCCTGATTTTATTCAGATTTCACTGATTTTTCTCCAAGAACATCCTTTTTCTCTTCTAGGATCAAATCCAGGACACAGCATTGCATTTAGCACCTAACAATTTTGTCATAAAAATTTTATATAACAAAAATCCCAATCAACATTTGATTCAGTCTTTATTTATTTTAATAATTAAAGAGTTGCAGTTATAACCAGAATTTTGTTAAATAATAAATTTTTAGTCATATTTTAAATTTCAATTTTCAAATTGGAGTACAAATCAAATCATTTCTTATACAAGCTACTATGAAATTTTGCTTCACATTTGTAAAAAAAAAAACTTTAATTGACTTCCATCATACTAACTCATCTCGGACAATTACAGAAATTTTTAGAAGGGCTTTATTAAAATATTTAAAACAACATGTTATGAGGATCTATGGATGAAAAGAATAAGTGAGTTTGATTTCTGCATAGTCAGTGAAACTCTGTAATATGCAGTCTTTGAGATATACAAAATAATTCAATAAAGCAAAATAGTTTTGATGTATTATAGAAGCCTCAGATGAATACCCTGATAGTACTGCATTATCAGATGTTCATTACTCTCTTGTTGCACAAATGTATACCTTCAAACAGTTATGCAGCATTATAGAAAAAAAAGAGTCTTTCATTAATTTCAGGAGTATTCAGAAATGGTTCTGGTTTCCTAATTAAAAGATAAATTGAATCTAACAGAAATGAGCTCCAAATGACTGCTAGCAAGCTTGAGAGTTAAATTTATAAAAAGCCTGTGACTTTTAACGTATTAAAAAGTGAAAGAAAGACTTGTTCTTGACTTCACTAAAAACAGCATGTCCTTAAAGATTGTAAGTACTGATAGGATTTTTCTACTAATAAGCAGAAGGCTCTTTTGACATTTTAATAAGATTATATTCTTATGTTCTTTTGGACCAAGATTAATATTATATTGTTCTTTGAGTAGGATATTTTTTCTTTATAAATGTTTGTGTCTTCTAAATGCAGTCATTTTCAGAATTTAAAAAATTCATTTTATACAGGATCTATAATATTATTTAAAGATAAATTCCATGGTAGGACTTACATACACCCAAAAAAGGAAAACAAACTTATCCTATAGAAATAATTCCTTGTACTTCAACAATGTCACTTTTAGACTGTTCTGAAATGTGCTCCAGTGGATAGGTAGCTTATATATTGGAAGTAAAGCAAATCTAAATTTTTTACTTTGATAAAATATTCTCATTATGTCTTAGAGAATTAACATTTTCCAAGAAGCCAAACTCACTTCTCCATTATATATTTTTACTGAATGTGGCAGTTCGCACCACCAAATTGTTGTGTGGCATACAATTGTTACGGATTCAATTGAATGCCCCCAAAATTCCTATGTTGAGGCCCTAACCCTCAATGTGGCTGCATTTGGAGACAGGGCCTTTAGGAAGTAATTGAGGTTGTATGGGATATGAAGCTGGGGCCCTCATCCAGCAGGACTGGTGTCCTTATGAGAAGAGGAAGAGAAACACCGAGATCTCACTTCCTCTGTGCATGTGCAGAGGAGAGGCCGTGTGAGGAGGACATGGTGGGAAGGTGGCCATCTGCAAGCCAGGAAGAGAGGCTTCATCAGAAATCAACACGATGGCAACTAGATCTTGAACTTCTATCCTACAGAACTGTGAGAAAACAAATTTCTGTCCTTTAAACCACCCAGCCTGTGGTATTCTGTTATGGCAGCCTAAGCATGTGAATACAGCAATATATGTTTATTTCTCTGGAGCCTGAAGGGTTCAGCTAAGTTGTACTACCTGTTGATCTTGGCTGGGTTCACTCATGTACCTAGGGAATGGGCCATGAGTCAGCTGTGAGTTGAGGCTCATCTTGGCTGGACAACTCAGGTTTGTTCCATGGGTCCCTCATCCTCCTCCTGCGACACTGCGCTAGCTGGGCTTATCCTTCTTACTGGGATGGCAGAAGCACAACACGGCAAGTCCACATTTTAAGCCTCTTCTTGTATCACATCTACTATTACCCCACTGGCCAAAACAAGTGAAATGATCAAACTTGGAATCAAGGGGTGGGAAAATATACTCTTCCCACTGATGGGAGGAACAACGAAGTCATATGGCAAAAGACATAGTCACAGAGAAGGCTGAAAGCTCATCAGTCAATGAGATGTTTGTTTAAACTATTTAATTTTTTCATAACAGTGGCCTAGCTTACCTACAATGCTGAAAATTCAGTAGAGCCTGGCCTTATAAGAAATCATATAAAATCATTTTCAAATCCTTAAATTTATAAAATATAGCACCTAATTATTGGCATAAAATTTAGGAAAAACATTACTGAGAAATGTAATCCCTCCACCCTGACTTCAGCCTTTTAATTGTTTTATAACTCCCACACTGGTGGGAGTTTAAAAAAAAAAGATTAATATGTGGTGTGAAACTTTGCATAGGAAACACACGATGTTTTAGAAAGGATTAAACAGCAATTCAGAGTTGTACAAACTTTTTTTGTGAAATTATTCATGTGATAAACAATTTTGGCACTAGCTAGAATCATCAGTAGATAATTCTTCTGTATATGTGAACTCATTTATGTCTTAGATTTAGCTAATATGGAATTCTACATTACATTTTCTGATTTATCTACAAATCATATTTTCATACTAAGATTTATCCTTTAATTACATTTTCCATTTGATCTCTTCACTTTTACTTCTTGCACCAGCAGCTAGATTTCTTTTTGGGGTCATTGTTCACACACACACACAAAACAATGTTTATATTTTTCTAGAGCTACAACATATGAGGTGCATAGAGAAGAACAGAAACCTGATAAAAAGGAGACGCTAGTTGGCAATCTAGGTACACTTTCTGTCTAAGTAGCTCTGAAAAATAGTTTTCCATTCATATTTTAGAAATAGTACATATTTGGCTCATACCTGTACTCACAGCACTCTGAGAGGCCAAGGTGGGTGAATCACTTGAGGTCAACAGTTCGAGACCAGCCTGGCCAACATGGTGAAACCCTATCTCTACTAAAAATACAAGAATTAGCTGGGTATGGTGGCATATACCTGTAATCCCAACTACTTAGGAAGCTGAGGCAGGAGAATTGCTTGAACCCAGGAGACAGAGGCTGCAGGGAGCCGAGATTGCACCATTGCACTCCAACATGGGTGACAGTGCAAGACTCTGCTAAATAATAATAATAATTTACAAGATTCAAGCATTTGAAAATTAAATTCAAATATGCCGAGAACTTCCGGAACATTTCCAAGTTGAGTAGTTTAAAAGTAAGAGTTATTGTCCATATGATCTTTAGCAACATGCAGTAGCTAAGGATCAACTGAGAGTGTTAAAACACCTTACATTTTTATACTTTCCAGTGTACTCCCACATTCCTTTTCTTTTTTCCTCCAACAATTCTCCCAACTGCTAGGCGAGATGTCAGAGGCCTGGCATCAGAAAGTGGTTGACTCATGGGTTGGTAAAAAGGATTTATCGACAACAGTATAGGTTTAAAAAGGAGTTTTATCACATAGAAAGAATGCTGCCGAAGGGTGGAGTAGGCTGTCTCAGCAAGAGAGGACTGAGAGTGCCATGGTGGATTTTTCCTTAGGGGTACCTATGAACGTTAATGCAGGAGCATAAGGGCAGTCTGGACCACGTTAGCCATGTAGGTCATGATAAATGATTACATTTGTAGATATTTTGGTGCCTTAATGTCAGCAAGGGTTGTACAATGGGTTTCTACATGCATGCATTCTGGAGATGTATAGAAATTCTCGTTACTTATAAATTTTTGGGAAAGAAGCCTGGAACCAGATGCCTGCTTTGGATAATGGGGAAGTCTAATTACTTCTAAATTCCTCAGATAAGGTAATGGTCTTTGCATGGTCGGCTTGATGGCCACCAGGTGCTCTCTTCACTAACAAGAAAGAAAAGTCTCACTTTTCCTCACAATTAGTAGGTCAGAAATCAACCATTTTATAGATTGATATAGGTTCAGTGCACTTCATTGAACCACACACACCCACATTTTTGGTAAGATCCAGTCTCTGGACCCTGGATCAACTGGATCAAAGCTCTTTCCCTGAATACTCTTAAGAGTCAGTCCAGAAAACTCGGGTGTTTTTTTTGTTTGTTTTTGTTTTTTGAGACAGGGTCTCACTTTGTCACCTAGAGCTTGGAATGCAGTAGCATGAACACGGTTCACTGCAGCTTTGACCTCCCAAGCTCAAGAAATCCTTCTGCTTCAGGCACCTCCACACACCCCGCCCAAGTAGCTGGGACTACAGGTGTGTGCCATCATGCCCTGCTAATTTTTCTATTTTTTGTAGAGATGGGGTTTTGCCATGTTGCTCAGGCTGGTCTTGACGTCCTGAGCTCAGGTGATCTGCTTGCCTTGGCCTCCCAAAGTGCTGGAATTATAAGTGTGAAGCACCATGCCAGGACTTCAGGTTAGTCTTGATGTGGGAATGGTAGGAGGCAGTTTTGGAGTTACAGCACATGTACTTTACAGGAAAAGTTTACTAGGAGTAATAAATAAATATATTTATTATCATTATGCCTATAAACATTGATTTTTTTAAAGGATGTTATTATGTGGCAAGGCTTCAAGGAGTTTTTAAAGGAGTATGGCAAACCAATTTCTTAAACAAGCATTGCCTCTTCACAATTATCTTTTGAAATGGCTAATTCTAGAAAAGTTTTGAAATCTTGTCTTTAATCCACTTTTTGATGTAAACCATTTGGGAAAATAAAGCACAGAGAGGTGAAGATGAGTGAACAAATACAACTTTGCAGAGTTTTTAGAATAATTTTTGAGAGGACAACCTATCTTAAATTTTTCCTACTCCACCAGAATGTTTCAAATGAATCAAATAGTCATGAACACCCAGACTGACAAACAAACAAACAAAAAGTAAGAAAAAGAGGAAGAAGCCCATTGTATTACTCTGTTTTCATGTTGCTGATAAAGACATACCTGAGAGTGGATGATTTATAAAGAAAAAGAGGTTTCATCGACTCACAGTTCCACGTGGCTGGGGAGGCCCCACAATCATGGCAGAAGGCAAAAGGCACATCTTACATGGATGGCCATAGGCAAAGAGAGAGCTTGTGCAGGGAAACTCAACCTTATAAAACCATCAGATCTCATGAAACTTATTCACTATCATGAGAACAGCATGGGAAAGACGCATCCCATGATTCAATTACCTTCCACAACATGTGGGAATTCTGGGAGCCACAGTTCAAGATGAGATTTGGGTGGGGACACAGCCAAACCATATCACCCATTCATTCTCTTTATTGAGATTATTTAGACAAACCAAAGAGATGGTAACAGCATCAATTGCTCCTCTCATTCTTGGTTTCAAGATAGAGAATTCTCATTATTGGGCTATCTTCCTAAGGATGTCATGGAACTTTAATCACTTCCGTTGAACTTATTTGCTGCTAAACTGTTGTTCTCTGGAATTTTGCTAATTCTTAGAGGAAAAGTCAAATCAGATAGAGTGGATTGACAATTGTCTTCTGAATAAGCAGGTCATGACACTCAGTGGGGCTAAGCCTTCATACAGGGATTTCCATCCCTCAGCTCCTGTGTGAGAAAAGCCTGCTCTCCTGCAAGGATAGAAGATGGAAGTGGGTGAGGTGAGGTTGAGTGTTAAACCAGCTTTCACTTGCCTATTTGCTCTTAATACCCAACCAGAGAAGGGTGGGGGAGAGTTATTCAGCCACATTTGGCTCAAAAATTAATAAATGAAATTAATTAATGAGTACATGCTTCCAACAGGGTCAAGTGGACCAATTCAGAGTTATCTTTGAATTCATGTTATATAGAAACAAAGCTTGATATTAGAATTCTTAACATTAGTATGGCCTGTGCTTTTCTTTTTAAAATTGGGGAGGATTATGGAGAGTGACCATGGAAAACATTCTGCAAAGTAATATTTTGAATACACAGGCTGTAACCTGTGGCACTTTTTTCACCCCAGGTCCTCAAGGTCAAAAAAACAAGACCAGAAAAAGTCTTGTACGCAAACTATCCATAAAGCTAAACAACTGCCTGTCAGCAGAGGCTCGCTCTGCCTCTCATCTCCTGACTCCTCATGCTTTTTTCTTTTATTTTGTATTTCAAATGTATAGACAAGTTGCAAGAATAATAGGTTGGCACAAAAGTAATTGCGATTTTGGTCATTTTAATGGCAACCTAATATAATGAACTCTGATATACTCTTCACCTGGATTTGCCAATTATGAACCAAACATTTTGCCACATTTGATATCTCTCTCCACATATTATTACTATTATTAATATTACTATTAAAAATTTTCCTGAACTATTTGGGAGTAAATTGTAGACAATACCTCTCTATCACCAATCTAAATACTTCAGTTTGCATCTCCTAGGAGCAAGACTATTCTCTAACATAACCACAGTACAATGAGGAAATTCAGAAAATACTGATTTGAAACTATTATTCAATATGCAATCTATCTACAATTTTCTTCAATTGCTCCAATAATATTCTTTATAACTTTTTTTATTGATTTGGGAACCAATCCAGGATCACACATTGTCTTTAGCTGTCATGTCTCTTACTTTTTAAATCTAGTTCTTCAGCCTTTTCTTTTTCTTTCATGACATTAACATTCTGAGATACATTCCAGTTTTTTGTTGTTGTTGTTTAAAGAATACTCAGCTGGCTATGATGGCACACACCTGCAATTCCAGCACTTTGAGAGGCTGAGGCAGGAGGATCACTCATAGTACCAGGAGTTCAAGACTAGCCTGGACAACATAGTGAGACTCCGGCCCTCCAAAAACAAAACAAACAAACAAAAAAAAACAAGAAAAAAAGCTGGGCATGGTGGCACATACCTGTGGTCCCAGCTCCTCAGGAGGCTGAAACTGAAGGAGCACTTTAGTCAAGGAGTTGGAGGCTGTAATGAGCTATGATCATGCCACTGCCCTTCAGCCTGGGTGACACAGTGAGATTCATCTCTAAAAAAAAAAAAAACAACAAAATATTATTCCTTAATTTGAGTGTGTTTGGTATTTCCTGAGGATCAGATTCTGGTAATACCTTTTTGGCAGGAATAATACATAAGCAACGTTGTAGTCTTTCCTGGCATATCACAAAAGGAGGCCCATGTCATCAGTTTGCCCCATTATAAGTGATGTTAACATAGAACTTGGTTCTATGTCTAGTTGGTTCTATGTCTAAGTTAGAACTTGGTTCTATGTCTATGTTAACTTGGTTGTATGTCTAGCAGATTTATCTACTATAAAGTTAATTCAAAAATAATCTGTGATGATTTAAGGTGGTATAAATATCCTGTTCCCCATCAAACTTTCACACAATAATTTCAGAATCTATTAATGAGTCTCACCTAAGTCAATATTGTTATGACATCTGTAAGATGGTGATTTTCTTATGCTATCACTCAGAAAATAAAAATAATTCTAATATTTTATTCTGATATTGTTTGGGAGCCAATTTTGTTACTCATAATTTGAACACTAAGATTTAACAAACTTCCTAAATTCAACATCAGAAGTTTCTAATTTCTTCCTTTATAGTGATAACATAGTACCACTACTACTGTTACTAATAATGTTTATTAACATTTATTAAGTGTTTATTCTGTGCCTTGCACTAGGATTAACATTGAAACACATTGTCTCATTTGGTCCTCATTGTACCTAAGAAATAGATACCATTATTGTTTCTATTTTCCAGAAGAGGAAACTGAGGATTAGAGAAGTAACATTTTATTTTTCAGAGCAGTGCCCCCTGCCCCCAACCTTTTGTACTCCTAACACCATTTCAGTGTTTGCTGCCTGAAGGACTCAAATGACACAAGGTGTGACAATTTGCATTAAAGCCTCATTATCAGGACAAACTGTCAGGTTCTGAGTTATTCTGAGTGATATTTAAGTCTTCCCAGGTCTTTAGTGTTTGTGGTGAAGTTTGTACCTAACTCCTTAGGACAACAGCACTACTCAAAGTATGGTCTATGGATAAGTGTCAGTCCATGAGCTATTTGTTATTACCTCTTCACAAGATGAGTGCAGAATTTGAGAAGAATCACTTAGAGAATTTTATAGGAATTGTACATTGCTGAAACAATGGTGATCAGTGAACCGGTTATCTTGAATATGACATAAATTAGTTTGGATGTTGCCGAACTCGTATGGTGAGTCCCATGTCATATGAACTGTGTACCAGTCATGTGCAGTAGGACTACATTAAAATTTGTGATATTTTCAGCTCAGTTTAGTAATCGTGATCCTAACAATGTATAAAATCTGGAATGGCTTTATTTTATTAAAATACAATTTAAACATAATGACAACTTTAAAGGATAAATTGTTGGAAATAGCAACTGATGAAGGACTAAATATGAATTCTGAAAATATGACATGACTTGTTTCATTTTAGTTAAAAATGAACATCCTTGGCTTGCTAAAACAGCTTTAAAATGTTCCCTTTTATTTCTGTCAATGTAGTGATGGGAGACTGGTGCCTACTACAGTGTTAAAATGGAGGAGACATTTAAAATATATGCTATCCTCTGCAAGCTCTGCAAGAAGCGCTGTCTTTAATCCAACTATACAATAATCAGCAATGAGCTCATTTGCCACTTAAAAACTTTATTTTTTTTTGCCTTTCAGAAATTTTATTGTGAAGTTTATATTTCATTTTATCTGATTTTAAGAATTGAAAGTAAATAGCCCAAATAACAGTGTTGATTTTAATACATAATAAATAGTTTAGTTACCATACAATTGAAAGGTATTATTCAACATAATCATGAAATATATTTTCTCTTTTATGGTGGCATGAACGTGAAAACTTAATTATTTTCCCCAACAAATTAGCAATTTAAAGCTCTTTGCCTTTCTTTTTTTTTTCCAAGTGTAGTACTTTTTTTATTTTCCAGTAAATCCTTATTTTCTGTGAACACTTGATATAATTAGTTTTGTCATTCATTAGAGTACCAGGAATTTAACTAGCATATTGATAAGGATTAAATATAAATACATTTTTACATTGTTATATTTATGCTTAAAAAAACAAAATGAAATCATTGTATTTTATAACTTGCTTTTTCTTTAACAATATACTATAGGATTTTTCTTTTATGCTGTTCTATTTTCTTTTAATAATTATGAATGGCTGCATAGATTCTCACCAATGAAACCATAGCTTACTAAGGCATCCACTCTATAGATCATTAAACTGCATTTAACTCTATTTTTCTTCCTAATCAATAAAACCACAATTAATAACTTTGAGTTTAAATCTTGGGCATATTTTTAATTTTTGTTTTTAATATATATTTCTCTAAGGCCAATCAGAAGATCTACAGATATGACCATATTTTTTCTTTCTTTCTTTCTTTTTATTTTTTATTATTATACTTTAAGTTCTAGGGTACATGTGCACAACATGCAGGTTTGTTACATAGGTATACGTGTGCCATGTTGGTGTGCTGCATCCGTTAACTCGTCATTTACATTAGGTATATCTCCTAATGCTATCCCTCCCCCCTCCCCCCACTCCACGACAGGCCCCGGTGTGTGATGTTCCCCACCTTGTGTCCAAGTGTTCTCATTGCTCAATTACCACCTATGAGTGAGAACATGCGGTGTTTGGTTTTCTGTCCTTGTGATAGATTGCTCAGAATGATGGTTTCCAGCTTCATCCATGTCCCTACAAAGGACATGAACCTATCCTCTTTGATGGCTGCATAGTATTCCATGGTGTATATGTGCCACATTTTCTTAATCCAGTCTATCATTGACAGACATTTGGGTTGGTTCCAAGTCTTTGCTATTGTGAATAGTGCTGTAATAAACATACGTATGCATGTGTCTTTATAGCAGCATGATTTATAATCCTTTGGGTATATACCTAGTAATGGGATGGCAGGGTCAAATGGTATTTCTAGTTCTAGATCCCTGAGGAATCGCCACACTGTCTTCCACAATGGTTGAACTAGTTTACAGTCCCACCAACAGTGTAAAAGCATTCCTATTTCTCCACATCCTCTCCAGCACCTGTTGTTTCCTGACTTTTTAATGATTGCCATTCTAACTGGTGTGAGATGGTATCTCATTGTGGTTTTGATTTGCATTTCTCTGATGGCCAGTGATGATGAGCATTTTTTCACCTGTGTGTTGGCTGCATAAATGTCTTATTTTGAGAAGAGTCTGTTCATATCCTTTGCCCACTTTTTGATGGGGTTGTTTGATTTTTTCTTGTAAATTTGTTTAAGTTCTTTGTAGATTCTGGATAGTAGCCCTTTGTCAGATGGGTAGACTGTAAAATTTTTCTCCCATTCTGTAGGTTGCCTGTTCACTCTGAGGATAATTTCTTTTGCTGTGCAGAAGCTCTTTAGTTTAATTAGATCCCATTTGTCAATTTTGGCTTGTGTTGCCATTGCTTTTGGTGTTTTAGTCATGAAGTCCTTGCCCATGCCTATGTCCTGAATGGTATTGCCTAGGTTTTCTTCTAGGGTTTTTATGGTTTTAGATCTAACATTTAAGTCTTTAATCCATCTTGAATTAATTTTTGTAGATGGCATAAGGAAGTGATCCAGTTTCAGCTTTCTACATATGGCTAGCCAGTTTTCCCAGCACCATTTATTAAATAGAGAATCATCTCCCCATTGCTTGTTTTAATCAGGTTTGTCAAAGATCAGATGGTTGTAGATGTGTGGTATTATTTCCAGGGGCTCTATTCTTTTCCATTGGTCTATATATCTGTTTTGGTACCAGTACCATGCTATTTTGGTTACTGTAGCCTTGTAATATAGTTTGAAGTCAGGTAGTGTGATGCCTCCAGCTTTGTTCTTTTGGCTTAGGATTGTCTTGGCAATGTGGGCTCTTTATTGGTTCCATATGAACTTTAAAGTAGTTTTTTCCAATTCTGTGAAGAAAGTCATTGGTAGCTTGATGGGGATGGCATTGAATCTATAAATTACCTTGGACAGTATGGCCATTTTTACATTATTGATTTTTCCTATCCATGAGCATGGAATGTTCTTCCATTTGTTTGTGTCCTCTTTTATTTCATTGAGCAGTGGTTTGTAGTTCTCCTTGAAGAGGTCCTTCACATCCCTTGTAAGTTGGATTCCTAGGTATTTTATTCTTTTTGAAGCAATTGTGAATGGGAGTTCACTCATGATTTGGCTCTCTGTTGGTCTGTTATTGGTGTATAGGAATGCTTGTGATTTTTGCACATTGATTTTGTATCCAGAGAATTTGCTGAAGTTGCTTATCAGCTTAAGGAGATTTTGGGCGAGACTATGGGGTTTTCTAAATATACAATCATTTCATCTGCAAACAGAGACAATTTGACTTCCTCTTTTCCTAATTGAATACGCTTTATTTCTTTCTCTTGCCTGATTGCCCTGGCCAGAACTTCCAACGCTATGTTGAATAGGAGTGGTGAGAGAGGGCATCCCTGTCTTTTGCCAGTTTGCAAAGAGAATGCTTGAGTTGTTGCCCATTCAGTATGATATTGGCTGTGGGTTTGTCATAAATAGCTCTTATTATTTTGAGATACATCCCATCAATACCTAGTTTATTGAGAGTTTTTAGCATGAAGTGTTGTTGAATTTTGTTGAAGGCCTTTTCTGCATCTATTGAGATAATCAAGTGGTTTTTGTCATTGGTTCTATTTATGTGATGGATTACGTCTATTGATTTGTGTATGTTGAACCAGCCTTGCATCCCAGGGATGAAGCCAACTTGATCCTGGTGGCTAAGCTTTTTGGTGTGCTGCTGGATCTGGTTTGCCAGGATTTTATTGAGGATTTT